>NC_056725.1:1191062339-1191224839 GCF_019279795.1 Protopterus annectens | reverse complement strand
AAGGTGTTTTTTTTTTGTATCGCATACCAGAGCCTCAATGTATTTCATAGGTTCATAGGTTCATAGGTAGGTACTAGGCTTTCTGCCCGAGGGCATTTATAAGCCAAGCCAGAGTTTGTTAGCTTTCAATGCCCCACTGATTAATTAACTGAGCCTCTGTCAAGAAGAGCCAATGAAGTGATCCCAGGGGTGTATTTTCTGCTATCCATCCACTCGTCAAGGTTTCTCTTGAAGACTATTGGTGAGGGGCTCTGCCTAATGTAGTTAGGACTTTTGTTCCAAAGCATGGGGAGTCTCTGTGACAGGAATCTATCCCTCCAGCATGTTCTATTTATTGTTGTGGTGAGGTTTAGCTCACTAGAACAAGTGGCTCGCAGTGACTTGGATTTCTTTAGGTGGAGTATGTCCATCAATTCTGAGTTGGACATGGCTTTGTAAGTCAGGCAGAGATTACCTCTGAGTAAGCGATATGCGACTGAGTACAGCTGGAGTTTTTCCAGTTGGGCTGCATAAGACATATGTTTCAGGCCAGTAATTCTCTTGGTGAAGTACTTTTGTGGTCTTTCCAGCTGTTGGAAGTGTCATGTGAGGTACATCCCAAATGGGGCATTGTAGTCTATGATGGGTCTGATGAGTGACTGGTAGAGAGGCACTATAACCTCTTTATTTCTAGATGCAAACCCTTTAGTAATTAGATTTGCTACATAGAAGGATTTCCTAACTACTTTGGCAATATGATTGTCAAAGGAGAGATTACTATCTACCTGGGTCCCCAGATCTCTTATTACCTCTACTGTATTAAAGGGGCTATCACCTATGTGGTAATTCATGGGTGTTTTGTTTTTCCAATACGGGATGACTATGCATTTTTTGGCATTTAGCTTGAGACCATGACTTTGACACCAGGTGTCCATCTCAGTAAGGCTCTTTTGGAGAATGTCCATGTCAGCCGGAGAGTCAATTATGGCTCCCAGTTTGCAGTCATCGGCGAACCTGGTTAGCTATAATCCTCCTGTGTTTGCCTGTACTTCTGAGAACTATATGCCAAACAGTAGGGGTCCCAGGACTGAGCCTTGTGGGACACCACTTGTGACTGATTTAGAGTCAGACCTGGAGCCTGCTATTCTTACCGTGTGAGTTCTGTCTGTAAGCCAGTTGGCAGCCCATCTCGTGATGTAGGGGTTTATGTTCAGGCTGGTGAGTTTTTCTATAATTCCAGAGTGGGGAATGGTGTCAAAAGCCTTGGAGAGGTCAAGGTAGGCTGTGTGAACTACCTTCCCCTCATCTATGGCCTTGGTGACTGTCTCAAAGAAGTCAGCCAGGTTTAGTAGGCATGATCTGCCCTTAACAAAGCTGAACTGGGTCGGGTCAAGTGTTTGGAGGTTCCCAATGTCTTTGTTAATGAGTTCCATGATGATGCACTCCATTGCCTTGCAGACCAGGCTAGTCAGGCTTATGGGGCAATAGTTACCAGGGTCAGTTGTGGCCCCTCCTTTGTAGAGCGGAATAACC
The DNA here is from genome assembly GCF_019279795.1 of Protopterus annectens. Lineage (NCBI taxonomy): Eukaryota > Metazoa > Chordata > Ceratodontiformes > Protopteridae > Protopterus > Protopterus annectens. The sequence continues at coordinate 1,191,223,327 of NC_056725.1, read as the reverse complement.
ATTGCTGTACGCCATTCTATGGGCACATAGCCTGTGGAGAGGCTGAGGTTGAACAGTGTGTTTAGGTGGGGGGTTAGTTCATTCTACAGTTCGTGCAAGATGCAGCCTGGGACACCATCTGGTCTCATTGACGCTGTGATATTGGCTTTTGAAAGGGCTGTTTTCACCTGTGCATCTGTGATTTCTTGGACACTACACTTTTCCGGTATTGTTGTGGGCCTTTTTGGGGTGAGATGGGGGTGAAGTTTGCACTGAATCTCTCTGCCAAGATGTTGGCAATATCAGTGGGTCTAGTATATTTTGTGCTGTTTTGCACTAGCTCAGAGCATATCTGCGAGTTGCAACTTAGATTCTTGATATAGCTAAAGAAGGCTTTGTGGTTATCTTTTGAATCCTTGGCTATTTTTCTTTTGAAGTTAGCCTTGGAGGATTTTATGAGGGACCTTAGTTTCTTACTGATACTGATCAGGGATATCTTTCCTTCTTGTGATTTGCTTTTTTTCTGAACTAGTTTCCTCCTTCTATTGTATAGCCTGTTTATGGCAGGGGTCCACCAGACTGGTTTCCTTCTCTTAGCGGAGTGAGTCTTGGTTTTGCTAGGATTGGCATAATCCATGCATCCTTTTAGGTGCTCATAGAGTGCATTTGTAAAGGTTCCTGAATCTTGGACACTGTTATCCTTTAGCGTGGGGGCTGTGAAACTTACCACCTCTGTCTTAAGTAAGGTGAAGTTTGCTATAGAAAAGTTTTTCACTGTGGTTTCCTTGGTTGGAGGTGGTGGTGTGGTGTGGACATCCAGAGTGATTAGTTTATGGTCTGATCTAACCAGTGATGGGTTGGCCTCCGGTGTACAACACCTGTTGCCCATGTTGGTGATGACCAGGTCCAATATGTTTTCACTTCTGGTAGGGGAGTTTACCAGCTGATCCAGGGCATTTGAGTAGATAAATTCCAGGAAGCGCTGGACCTGTAAGTCTGTACTTAAACATATAGATAAATGACAGAGATAGAGACAGGGAGAGAAACAGACAGACAAACAGGCAGACAGAGACAAGCTACTCTGGTGGAATCACAGCATCAATAGGCTGTATAACAGAAGGAAAAAATAATGGCAAAAATTAGGAGGTGTAGAACCCAGCAGGATAAAAACACTCTCATCATTCTAAACATGCAGCTCAGACACCAAATAAAGTCTATCAAAGCCATGATTTAGGTAATTTGGCTTCCCAGGCCAATGACAACCACAAGGAAATCTTTAGCTATGTCTGGAATCTCAAAGAAAATACACAATTGTGTGCATAGTTCATTGTTAACAGAGAGACCTGCACTGATCCAGAAGATATAGCAGAACTAATGGCAAACAAATTCTAATCTAACTTTACCCCTTCTCCCCCTAACATCCCCTCAGGAAGTACCATCAAATATAACCCCCCTACTATCACTAGAGAACTGATTCTTAATGCTGTCTCTAAGGCCAAGAACACTGCATTGATGAGACATGAGAATATTCCAGCCTGCCTTCTAAATAGCATGAAACATGACCTATCATGCCATTTGGAATCACTATTTAATCATATCCTGCAAATAGGCTTCATGCCTTACAAATGGAAAACAGCAACCATCATATCACAGGTGGGCACTCTATAGGCTCGGGAAACTACAGACCCATAAGTCTCACTAGTCTCATATGGGAAGCCATGGAAAGAATTATTGTGGACATTATTAAAAATGACTTAGGAAACCTCCAGACACTGGACCCAGCCCAGTATGGTTTTCTCAAGGGCAGATCATGCCTTCTCAACCTTATGGACTTCTTTGAGATGGTCACTAAAGCAATGGATAAGGGCAAAATCATTCACACTGCCTACCTTGACCTGGCCAAGGCATTTGACACAATGCTCCACTCGGGCATTGTTGACAAACTGAAGAGGTTAGTTGCAAATGCTTTTGTCACCCAGTGGATATCCAGCTGGCTCACAGACAGAACACAGTAAGTTAGAAGTGGGGAATTCACTTCTACAAAGAGGTCAGTCACCATTGGAGTCCCTTAGGGATCAGTCTTGGAACTGCTCCTTTTTGGCATGTACTTCTCTGAAATCAAGGCCAATGTCAATGGTCTCTGGCTGACCAAATGTGCAGACAATTACAAATTAGGAACAGTCATAGAATCCCCCAACAACATTAATGTTCTCCAAGAAGGGCTAACACAGACAAGTAAATGGTGCCAGAAATAGACTAAAACAAAATACCAAGAAATGCATAATAATCAAAAAAGGAAACAATGAAACCCAAGAAGCTCAATTTGAATAAAATGAGTGAAAGCACCAAAACAGTCCTGTGTTTGGATTTCACCGTATCCTTTTTTGGTGGTTTTACTTGGTTTGAGTTTTGTTTGATCATTTTGTAAATGCATAATAATGTTACTTGGGAAGTCACCTACTCCTGGTAGCTATTGTATTGACAATACACCTCTAAGAATCAAACCAGTACTCAGAACTTTGGCAATCATAGACAGCAATTTAGTCCTTGACCAGCATGTGCCTATGGTAGTAAGGAAATCATTCGATGTTGTGCAGCTTATAAACAAAAGTATGCATCTGGGTCCAAGGAGGTTATTGTTTCACTGTATTCGGCATTCATCAGATGTATCATTGAGTACAATTTCCCCATGTATACTGTAGCTAACCAGGCACATCCAGCAATTGGAACATCCAGAGAGATTCCTCACTAAAAGAATACAGGACATAAATAACATGTCCTATGCAAACCATCTCATAGCACTGTCTCTGTATTTCATCTCCTACAGGCTATTAAAGGGAAATCTATGCCTGACATACAAGGTATCATTGGACCCCACTCTGATGCAACTCCTGCCTATCAAGAAAACAAACATCACCAAGCAGTCTAAAGACTTAAAACTTGTCTGTGATATAAATAGGACCTGCTGGAGAGACAGACATGTATCCCAGAGACTACATCTTCTCTGGAAGAGGCACCCCTTACATGTGAAGCAGAGTTCCTCCCTAACCCAATTAGTGTTTAGCTTTATTAGATGGGGAATAGGAAATTCATCCTTGGTTTGACACCTATGTCTCTAATGGACTCAGGCAGACTGTAAATGGTGCATCTTCTAGGCCCCTGCTTGAAAATATTTCATCTCCCAAGCCCCTGCTTCCACTTATCAAGGGTACCAGATCTTGTCAGAGATTTGGGATGCATGGCTAGGCTTAAAAATCCACAGTGATCATTAGCCTAGTACACACCTATGAACTTATTAATTGTTGAGAGAGAGAGAGAGAAATGAATGCATCCATTGAGACAGCACATTTTATTCTAATTTAAATCAGTATTTAGTGAATGTCAGATAAAGTCATATTTTTATGTCATAAGCTTTAAAGTTCAAAGACTCTGATTAGCTGTACCCTGAATTTTGCCCTGAATCTGTCTAATGAGAAGGTAGATATGACGACAAGGCATATTTCACATGGCAGGCATTATTAATCTCTATACAGAATGACATCTTTTGATATGGCAGCTTTTCATTGTCATAGCTTTTGATACTTAACAAATGTTTACAGTCTTTTCTTCTGTCACAGCATTCCTTCAAAAGAATCAATATAAGCAATTCAGTAATAAAATGTGTGACTGATTACTTTCAATTTTCACTTTTTGTGTCCCATTTCATGTGTAACAGGGCAGCTCAGTATCAGCTTTCACAGATTTTGCTTATATTATTGACTTCACCATCATAATTATTTTGATTTTCTGGTGAATCACTGAGGATTACAGTCTGTCATTAATGCTAGATATCTGTTTTGTGCTTCTTATACTAAATAAAATGCATGTTGATGCAAAACCTGTTGTTCTAGTAATTCTGTGAACTAGGGTAATATTTAAAAAGTGCCACTGATTTTGGGCCTCTGTCCATCATTTCTGTTGTTACTGACATTTAAGTAAGGAAGTTTACGAGTTCTACAGTTGCAAATATGAACTAAACATATCTAGTATATAGCCGGAGTTTGAAAGGCATCCAAACTACAGCCTCATACATAGATGCACTCCAGGAGTTGTATCAGAGCACCTATTACCTTGTGTTTTATTGCTTGTTAATAGCAAAAATAGATTATTATTTGTACTCAATGCATGTCTTGTATGCCTGACGAGTATTTCATCATCTGGTAAGTGATTGCTTCATAGTAGTCTGTACAGTTGGGACTAGCTAAGTCAAATATTAAAAAATAATCACATTGAGTTGTTTTTTATAACAAAATGCATTTTTAGACTTCTGCACTGAAGGCAGTTAGTATTCTCTGTTCTTTCTATAGCTGAAGGTATAGCTCAGTTAATTACTTATATGACTAAAGATGCAAATCTCAAATAGTTTTTGAAATCTTTGCAGACACTGTAGAAGAGACTGAGGAGTGTTGTGGCCTGGCTCTACTAACAGTGTATTAGATCTAGTACCTCTGTGTACAAGCTATCACTCATGTTTGTGATAATGATCAATGAGCAACATATATGCCATAGATTGTGGATGTTCTTCTGCAACTCTCTCAACAGAATCTGTCCCTTCATCACCTCTGAAAGCAGTCAATAGTTTTACTATAATCACAAACTGTATCATTCAATTAGAGCGACTAATATATTTTTCAAGTAAATGTTACGCAAGAAAAGGAATGGTTTAGGAATTTTAAAATCAGAAGTCTGTTGTTTAAGAATGCATGCACACACATTCACACAAGTGCACTATACATAGAGTATATAAATAGATAGACAGATAGACAGATAGATAGATGTGTATGTACTTCAAAAAATCAAAGTACCAAAACAGTGAACATCAAAACATTAATCCCAAAAGATCAAAACTCAAAAACCGAGGGAAAAATGCAACTCATTTTTTATGTAGGAGGACAAACCCACCCTGCATCCTCACCCCCCTCCTGCTAATTATATATACTGTTTCCAAGAACACACAAATAGCAGGGAAAGGACAAACTCCCACTCTCCACTATTCCCTGTCCTTGTACAAAGTAATGCCAGCAGAAGTAATCATATGATTAGTAAGTCACTTCTGCTGGCATTAAAGACATTCAATATTACGAAAACAGTTCCATGTCTTTCCATGTCTATCTATCTATCTATCTATCTATCTATCTGTCTGTCTGTCTGTCTGTCTATCTATCTATCTATCTGTCTGTCTGTCTGTCTGTCTGTCTGTCTGTCTGTCTATCTGTCTGTCTGTCTGTCTGTCTGTCTGTCTATCTATCTATCTATCTATCTGTCTGTCTATCTGTCTGTCTATCTATCTATCTATCTGTCTATCTATCTATCTATCTATCTATCTATCTATCTATCTTTCTATCTATCTATTATCTGTCTATCTATCTGTCTATCTATCTATCTATCTATCTATCTATCTATCTATCTATCTATCTATCTGTCTTTCTGTCTATCTATCTATCTATCTATCTATCTATCTATCTATCTATCTATCTATCTATCTTTCCTTCTTCTTTGTTACCTGGGATAGAAAACTGTTCCAGTTGCACGTTTTCAGTTCAGGTGCCATATTTGTTATGATGTACAAACAAAAGTAATCTGAAGACTAGTAGTACAGTTCATAAACATTAGCAAAACGTATGTTAGAAACTTCAGTACAGTATCAGACTATGGGAAATACATAGATTATTAGGAGAAGACATTAAAAAATGCCTAGGAGATGATGACGGAAAATAATTTGGGAGTGATCCCCATACCTGAAAAGCCATTATTGAAAAGCTGTGGTTGGTTGAATAGAATGGTCACTGTAGTGGAGTTTGTTTTGAGTAATGGTTAAGGTAAGGGTGGCTTGAGATCCTAGGCATCACTTGTGGTACTTTTGGTAAGTTAAGTGAAGTGTTACATTTCACTATGCATTAGATTGCAGATTATTGTGGCAGGGACTAGTGTGCATCTTTCTTTTACAGGTAGCCATTTTGGCTTAGCTTAAGCCTGTGCAGTTGTGTTATTTTGTGTTGGTGGGGGGCAAGAGTAACAAATCTGTATCTATGATTTGCTGAGTTTTGGAGTGTGAGCAGATTTTTCTTTGTGTCTGCAACTATTAGGTGATGTCCATATTACAGTTAAGCCAGTATGACACCTTTACCAATAGCTTTTTTGCCTTCAGACAAAACAAAGTGTACTTTATTAGCTTAAAATATAAAGAAGTTGATGTTATACTTTATTGCATATGCATTATGTTTGAGGTTTAGATGTTGGTCTAGCCAGATGCCTAAGTATTTAAAGTGCAGGATTATTATTTGAACTTGATTTGGTTTTCTTGAGTACAGTTTTGCTTCCAATGTTTCTAGACTATATTCCACAGTATGTATAGTGATTTTGATTCAGGAGTGAGCCGATGGTTGTTGTTTTTTTTTCTTAGTCTATTAATGATAGGGAAGTACTTATTTTGTATGCGAATTAGTATATCTGTTATGGTTGTTGTGATGTGTGATTGGGTTGTTAAAGTGAGATGATTTTTTTTTTGTGGGTGTGATTTAGGTGTGCAAAGTATTAGCAGAAGATGTAGTTTGATGGTAAAGGTCACAGGGGTAATGGTCCCTGAAGCTTGGCGGAAGACTTGAATGTCTGAGATAAGGATACAGCAGTTTGTAAATAGTAGGTTTATAAGAATGCTGTTTTCTGAATGAAGATTTAATAAGTTTTTTGAGGTGAGTGGGATGTTGGTTAGTATGTCTGAAATATCTTTTTTGCTAGGGCTAAGGAAATTAATATTAAAATAGAGAATGATGGCACATCTTAGATGTGTGGGAGGAAACTGGAGTTCTTTGAAAAAATGCACATAGGATAAGGGAGGGATGTGCAGAATTTGCAAGACAAATACCCAGACAAGAACCAAACTGACAAATCAAGTGATGTGAGGCAGCATCATTGCTAAGGGCTGCGCCAGGTCCTCCACTAACTTTTTGGCACCCCAGCATTGCAAAGACACTTTGAAAAGGAAAAGGTACAGTTGTGTGCAAAAAGTTTTCTATATCAGTTGCTCTTTGCAGGGAGGTCCCTCTAAGAGTAAATTGTTGCATTTGGGTATATCATTCTTTTCCTGGAGAGAACATTTATCAGCTGTATCCACGTCTCTATCAAGGTCTACACTAGTTTCATTCCAGCACTGGAAGTGCGGTTGTTATGAATGACACTCATATACAACAGCACTGCAGGGAAAATTCTACATGCTTCGTCACCCTAATAAGGAAGTGTAACTCTAGAAAGCCATTGTACTACTCTGTAGACTTTTTTTCTCAATTATCACTTGTATAATCACTGATTTGATTTTTAATCTCAGGTCATTGTTTAAAAGGGTCATCAGAACAGCCCATCTACCTGATTATCAAATACTAATAAATAAATAATAAACACATTTCTTAGGTACTCTAATATAATATCTGAGTTGCAAATACATGCCTAGCAAACTCAGTTGTCCTTCTTCATTCTAGTACTTTGGAAACAAGACCTGTAGTTTTACAAACTGATTCAGAGTTACTGCTGATACAACCTTTGGTATGAAAGATGGATTTGTTTTCAATTTCTCCCTTTTATTATAAAACAGCAGGGAAGACTGTTAACTCACAAGAACTTGTAATGTCAAAATACTTCTACCAGAGGTAGCATCAACTATAAAAAATATTTCACATGAAATATATCTTAAATACCCTACATCCTTTGGTTCAGTGGAAGCTAAAGTAAACTTTCCAGCATAAAAATTCATATTGCAAAGTGGAAACTGATGACACTTTAGTTGTTTTGGGTAAATGACTCCTTATGGAAGGTCTAACAGATGTTTCTGCTGCAATTCATGAAAAGCTGGTACATGAACACACACTGCAATGACATGGATATTGATTGTATGAATCAGAAAAATGATTTTAGAAAAAAATTTGCCATTTGGTATTTTGTTTTCCCGATTTTCATCTTGCGAAAATGAAATTCGATGATATGGCTGTTCGAGTATTAGAAGCAGCTACATATATATATATATATATATATATATATATATATATATATATATATATATATATATATATATATATATATATATATATATATATTTATTTATTTATTTTACATTTGTTAACCGGGATAGTCCGACTGGATCAAGTCCATTTTCAGCGGAGGCCTGGGGAGAAAAGCTCCACATTGCAAATAATTGACACTTAAGTATGTAGTTACATAGAAATCAACACATTTAAGAAATCACTAACAATTTATAGTCAAGGTTCCATGTAATTGAAGCAAACATTGTGGGTTTATGGTAGTCATACAGAGATAACATTATACATGTTAGATGTGTGTAAGAGAGAAAGACATGTATTTTAAGGTTGAATGTAAGAATGCTAGTTAAGATAAAATGTGGTTAGCTAAGAAGGAAAGTTTTTGTGAATAGAATATAGAGGGGGAGAAGAGTGTAGGCTCAGAATGGGTAGGAATCAAGCTATATTCCTGATAATAGGATTCTAAAGTTTGTAGAGAAGTGTATGTTGTTTGGGTTGGGAAAGGTTATTAATGGGTATTTCACCTCTGTGAGCTAAGTTTATCTTACCTTTGTCAAATTTTTTTTTACACACACAGACACACACACACATATATATATATATATATATATATATATATATATATATATATATACAGATATAGATATATATATATATATGTATGTAAAGGAGAAAGCCAAAGTAATCAGTACAAAAAAGCAGCTCCACAGGCAAAGGGCATTCAGGTATGAAAAACTTTACAATACAAAAAAATAAGAAAGAAAGGGGAAATGTAGAAAAGAGAATTAGTGTAGTGGAAGTTAAAACAAATACCTGCAAAGTAAAGGATTTAATGTGGAGAATCCTACCCAGGCAACAATGCAGCATGATGGAACAATGTTTACTCAAACTGAGGAGCAGCAAGTGGAGCTGGAGACATCTGAAGATTTTACACATGGGAATACTCTGGAACTTTCTCTAAGAGACTGATATGAAAGTCCAACTGAAGTTATAACAAGGGAATGAGCAGAAAACAGTGGCTTTTCTAACACAGGCAATGTTGCGGAATGATGGACCAATGGGTTCCCATATGAAGTAGCAGTAGAGGAAGCAGGGTGTATCTGAAGATAATATTTCACAGGAAGATATTCTGGAACTTTTTCTAGAATACTTACAAAAAAAAAAAAAAACAGAGAGCAAAGAAGATGCTGTTAGTCCAGAAGAAAATTATCTAAGGGAAGACCTGCTTGATTTAATAGAAATGGATAGACATAATAAATGAAACTCAAAATATTAAAATATGGTAGAGAAGATGAAGATAGTAATCAGGACTATTAAGAGAAATCCACATGATACAACATAAATAAATAGAATATATTACTGTGCAGCTTAACTAATAATGGATAAAGTTTGATCCCCAACACATAGAATAATAAAAGGAAAGGAACAACTAAAATGCTACTGCAGAAATCTTGAATAGAGAAAATTATAAAGCAATTGAGACAAGAAGTATCACTGTTAGGAGAATATAGAACATAAAATAGATCATCAAAAATACATAGATGTGGTAAACACAATGTACAGTATCAAAGTAGACCAGTAACTATCATAAACTATTGCTAATAATAAACTAAATATGTAAGCGCAAGCAGAAAATCTTTATGTAGATAAATATAAAGGAAAAGTACAAAATAAGCAATTTATTGATGACCCAAAAAGAGTTTATAGAAAACTGGGAAACAAAGATGAAGGAATAGAAACACCAGCAAAAAAAGAAAAATAGACACATGTTGGGGAGATATTTATGAAGAACCTGTTGAACATAGAAAAGATGCTGAATGGATAGAATAATTTAAATAAAATGTAAGGAGACCTAATATAGAGGATATGAAATATGATGAAGAAAGAGAAAGAAAATGAGCAAAATTGAGTAAAGCTCCTAACTAGAAAACTCCAGGTCCAGATGCAGAACCTAACTTCTGGGTAAAGATACTAACATATTTACAGAAAGATTTAGATGTAAGAATTAATTTTATGTGCATCCTGAACAGATAGCAACCTGGTTAACAACAAAAGAAAATGATACTTCTCCTTAAGGGGAAACCCGCAAGCTATCCTAAGAACTATAGACACATAACTTGTCTTTTTACAATAAACAAATCATACACTGCAAATGATACAGAGTTCATAGTCATTGAGTAAAAACATAAATTATGGCAACAGAACAAAAGAGTAACAAAATAAAGTCATATGGAGCAGAGGATCATTTGTTGCTAAATAAAGCCATTATAGAGAATTGTAAAAAGGAAACAAATTTAAGTATACACGCATAGGTTACAAAAAATTTGAAAGCTTGTACCTAGCAAGAGTACAGCAGACACACCTGCCACATTATGCATTCCAGCAGACCCATTCATTACACAAGTGGCTGGGGGTTGGCATAACAGAAAAGGTATTTGCCTTACATGCACAAGGTACAAGGTTTGATTCTCACCTTTCTAAACATACTAGAAAATATTAATATACAACCAAACACCCTAATATTGGGCGATTTCAACTACCTTGCCATTAACTGGGAAAAATACTCCTGTACCAACACCTTTGCCCAATGGCTCTTGGAATTCATAAATTCCAATGCCCTGCATCAACTAAACCATAGTCCCACCTGGGGCTCCAATATCCTAGCCTTGGTCATTAACAACATGGGAAATTGATGCTCCATACCTATAGTCACCCCCTCATTGGTCAGGTCTGACCATAAGCTAATCACCCTTGACATACACATCCCCCCCCAGTAAGGAAACCTCCATAAAAATATTCTCCAAAGCCAACTTCATGCTACTCAAGTCAGAAGTGACAAAGTTCATGACACTCATGCAAATGGGAACTGAAAGTTCGACTGCTGAATCTTGCACTAAGGCACTGTATGAGCATATCCACTCGTGCATGAATCGTGCCATCCCAAATAGAACCAAGATGCTCTCCTCCATAAAAAGGAAGCCAATCTGGTGGTCCCCTGCCATAAACAAACTTTACAACAAAAGTAAGAAACTGTTGCAGAAAAGAAGAAAACCCCAGGATGCAAAAAACTCCCTTACCAGCCTCAGTAAGAAGCTGAGATCCCTCATAAAATCCTCCAAAGCTAGCTACGAAAATAAAATTGCCAAATATTCCAAAGACAACCACAAGGCATTGTATAGCTATGTCAAGAATGTAAATGGCAATGCTCAGATCTGCTCTGAACTACAACAGAATGGCATTAAATATACTGATCCTAAGGATATTGCCAATATCCTGGCAGATCGATTCAGTGCCAACTTCACCCCCCTCAAACCCCCTACAATGCCCCTCTCAATACTGAAAGATTGGCAAATTCTGGTAATAACAGCCACACAGGTAAAAACGCAGTCTCCAAAGCTAAGAATACAGCATCCATGGGACCAGACGAGATCCAGGGCTCTGTACTACATGAATTACAAAATGAACTGGCACTTCACCTAAGTGTCATGTTTAATCATAGCCTCACCTCAGGCTTCATGCTCACTGTGTGGAGCACAGCTACAGTTATCCCACTAAATAAGGGTGGGGTCCACCTTGGATCCTGGGAACTACCGTCCCATCAGTCTGACAAGCCTGAGCTGCAAGGCCATGGAATGTATTATCATGGAACTTATAAACAAAGACATTGGCAACCTTCAAACACTGGACCCCCCCCCCCCCAGTTTGGGTTCATGAAGGGCCGATCTTGTCTCGTGAACCTGATTGACTTCTTTGAATCAGTCTCCAGACCTGTGGACAAGGGTAAGGCAGTCCACACAGCCTATCTGGACCTCGCCAAGGCCTTTGACACCATCCCCCACTCTGGAATCATAGATAAACTTACTAAGCTGGGCATTAATCCCTACGTCACTCGATGGGTTGCCAACTGGATTACTGACAGAACCCACACTCTAAAAGTAGCCAACTCCAAAATCAGCTCCAGACAAGTGACAAGTGAAATACCTCAGGTTTCAGTCCTGGGACCGCTCTTGTTTGGCATCTACTTCTCTGAAGTACAGGCCAACACTAAGGGGCTCTGGCTAACAAAGTGTGCAAATGACTGCAAACTGGGAGCCATTATTGAATCCCCAAATTATGTGGATATTCTAGAAAAGGGCCTTACAGAAACAGATGCTTGGTGCCAGAGCCATGGGCTCAAGCTCAATGCCAAGAAATGTATAGTTATCCCCTTTGGGAAAAAACATGTACCCGTGAATTACCACATAGGTGGTAGTACACTAAACATCAAAAGTGTGATAAGAGATTTAGGGACACAGGTGGACAGCGGTCTCACCTTCGATAACCACATCGCCACAACAGTCAGGAAATCCTTCTATGTGGCACACCTCATCACTAAGGGCTTTACATCGAGAAAAAAGGAGGTCATTGCCCCATTGTACCCATCCTTCATTAGACCCATTATAGATTACAATACCCCGTTTGGTATGTACCTCTCAAGACATCTGCAACAACTGGAAAGCCTGCAGAAATACCTCATTAAAAGAATCACAGGCCTAAAGCAGATGCCCTATGCTGACAGTCTAAAAAAACTCCAGCTATACTCTGTTACATATCGTCTACTCAGAGGCAATCTCTGCTTAACATACAAGGCCATGTCAAACCCAGAGCTGTTGGACATACTACACTTAAAGACATCTCAATCCCTCAGAGCCACATGCGCCAGGGATCTAAACCTTGTCATCACAATGAACAAAACATGCTGGAGGGATAGTTTCCTGACCCAGAGACTCCCCAGACTCTGGAATAGACTGCCCATAAATGTCAAACAGAGCGCCTCTTTGGCCCTCTTCAAAAGGAACCTTAATGACTGGATGGGAGATAGGAAATTCACGCCGGGGATCATGTCAGTCACCCTGCTAAACAGGGGTCCAGGGAAGTAAATATTGTGGGAAGAAATAGCCAGGGAATTGTTATGGTCAGACTTGTATAGGCCCTGGGGATGATAGCGTAGTACCAACCTATGAACCTATGAACCTCTGAACATTAATGGGCCGTTTCTGCAGCAGCTTTATTACACGTGGTTGGGGTCTTTATGAATCCTAATCATTATCTCAAACAATTCATCAAGACTCACATGCCTGACAGTAGAATTAGATATGATATGTTGCTGAAGGTCTGTAGGGAATAAGACAAGTTTCAATAACCATGGCAATTGGGGGTTGGTGTAATAATTATGGTGTTTACATCACAGACACAAAGTACAGGGTTTGATTCTCACCTTTGGAAAGGAACTGACTAGCTTTAAAATAGCCCACAAGGACAAACAGCCTAGTATTTATCTATAAATGTATGAAAGTATTTTTATTCATTGCACACTTAACTGACTTTGCAGGTTTATAAACTTTAAGTTTTCCAATAGAAGCTATGTATATAAATTCAAAAATATACAATTCTTGGTAATCACTAACATAAACAAAAGCAATTTTTGTAAGGGTACTGAGATCTCATAACTCCGATGAAGGGCGATTTTCCTCTTCAACCCCATCTTACTGTAAGCAATTAGGAAAAAAACTTTCAGGAAAGTATACTCTTTTGTGATTGAAAATGACATAGCTGAATGCAGTCAGTGACATAGTTATAGAATTACTGAACATTTCCTTGTGCTTCATAGCAGTGTTGTCACAGAACTGTACAATTCCCATCCCCACATGCATGCATGTACCTTCACACATACACACACACATGCAAAATACACATTCAGCTTACTAGAGTTTTATAGACATTCATTTTACTAGAGTTGTATAGCATCCATGATGCATTGGAACACTGGGGCTATGAGATCAACTGCAAGGACCTGAGGCAGAAGAGAGTTCAGAAGGAGGAACACTTTCTATTGCATAACTCTGCTCTTTAGTATCTGGGAAATAACTTTTAATTGTGTAAGACTATGCACACCATAAAATGTACCTACTAACTAGCAAAGAGGTGATATAGTGATGCTAACGTGTAAAAGACTTTCTGAAATTTGTTGTCAAGAAGAAAAACTGAAAAGCTCTGGATGAGAACTACATGTTGGATGAGGTCCTTAAGAAGAAAGAAAATGTATTTATTTATTTATTTTTTATTTTACATTTGTTGACCGGGAGTGTCCGGCTGTGCTATTGCCCCTTTTCCGCGGAGACCCGGGGAGAAAAGCTTCAAAGATATACAATGCAATAAAAATAGCAATGCAGATACATTTCAATAAAAATAGCAATAGAGAATTTTGGTAGTTAAAATACGTAAGCTACATACATGTATATTGTTGACAGATAAAACAATACTATAAACAAAAAGGAGAATGTTAAAAAAGTAGAATAACTTGCATGTTTTGGATTAAAAAGAGAGTTGAGTAAATATAAGGTTTTGCATGCACAGTAGTAGAAACTTAAAAGGTTACATAAGAAAAAAAAGTCTGTGTTTCCTGTGGTCAGTCAGCATTTCAGTTTAAAATCCTTCATCATGAAACTATGCTATGACTGTGCTTGTCTTACAATTAACTACTTAAGAAAGTTGAAAAACTAAGAAGGTAATCAGTGAGTCTATTCTACAGAATGGTCACTTTGCTTTGTTAAGTTGAGAAGGCTAAGTGCTAGGGAAGTGGAAAGGAAAGAAACTGATAAACATCAAATATACTTAAAATCTGTGTATTAAAAAAAAGAATAATATGAAATGATGCCTGCTTTAGTTAATATAAAATCAGTTTGGAAATATCATCTTAAAGCTTTCAAGTTTCTAACAGTAGTATGACACCATGCAATGGTGACAAGCAGAAAGACATGTATGTCCATCCAGTCTGCCTTTTTTCTGCATCAATGTCCTGTAATTTCATCACCATATTCCCTTCTCTAATTTCCTACCTGCTCTGTGCACAAAATTCCTTCTGGAAGCCTGTTCTGCTTATCCACTGCCCTTCATGGAATAAGTATTCCATGATGGCAAAACTAGCATGTATGCCTTAGTCTAGTAAATAGAGCACAGTGCGAATTTTACAAAGCTTTTAAGTTAATACTCTACCTTATATAATTTGTATTTGCAGTTTCAGCCTGTTCTGCTGTAGAAAAGCTTGTTTGTAAGCTATTTTATTATTCACATTGATGTTTTCACCTACCGTTTTAATTCTACTCATATTAATCTGATAACTGGGTACAACTCATCAAGAATTACGAAGAGTAAAAAAATTTCAAGACTATAGCAACGGAAAAGAAGATTCCATGGTGCTTCAGAAGGTCATATGCTCCCAGGCACAGCGTAAATAGAAGTTTTACAGTAAGTAAGTAATTTTTTTCTACAAATAATTACATTATAGCCTCGCACAAATGAAGACAATTCACAGGACCTGAAGGACTGCTGCGGTAAAGCCACTTTCCTGTAGAACTCTGCATTGGCTGCAGCACAAACAGGAGATCTGAAGTCCATTAATCTTAAATGCCACCGAGGAACTGCTCCTGTGGTGTAATCAGTCTGAGGGAGCAAAGAAATTTCTCTGTACTGGAAAACCTGGCAGAACTAAGGACATGAAAATTGGTAGAATATATCCACAATGACATGTATAAATGTGTGCATGAATGCAGTGTGGGGAAAGTGAGCTGTGTGATAACTGATTTGTCTAAATAAGGATGGAATGAGCTCTTCATACCTGTTAAGCTACATAAACCATTCATACTGACAAGTCCATACAAAAATATATCACATAAACTATGCAGCCTATATTTGTTTTCAGTTTACAGGCAGGAAGTTTATAATACTCTGGGCAGTTTCACAGTTTTGTATTAGAATTTGTAACGAACTTTCTCACCTTAGAAACCACGAGTAGCTCTTAAACTCAACAGTGGTTTTGCAGCAGTTATAATGAACAGAAAGAAAGCTGAGTTTACTTTCATTTTACTGCATTTTTATTGACAAAAATTGGTATACAGCCTTGATTACATCAGGAAATAGTATACTGTTAGATAAAAATGCAAAATTTAGAATAAATATGTCTCATACTGTCATACATGGAATAGAAGGACTTTCCATTACTCAACAACAACAAGAAAAAAAATATTTCTGTTACTTAGCATAATCACTGAAATCGGTCCATCTTGACAGGACTGTTAGTGGTACCTGCTTGTGTGTGTGTGTGTGTGTTTGTGTGTGCGTGTGTGCGTGCGCGCGCGCGCGTGTGTGTTTGTGTGTGTGCGTGTGTGCGCGTGTGCGCGTGTGTGTGTGTGATATATTTACTTTTCATTTTTCGGTATATAATCCTAAATAAACAAATCACAGGGTTACATGAAGTATTCATGTAAGTGCTTCACAGCTGCTTATCAACCTTATGTGTGAATGTGTCATAGGTGTTTGTATAGTAATTGTAGAAACACTTGATGGAGATCTGCATTGAATAATGGTACTTTTCAGAGAATTATACATTTTGTTTAATGAAAGTAAACTGTAGAATTCTATGGCATGTATAATGTATAATGTAAATGAGCTTACATACTGCAAATAGTTTTTACTTTGTGTACCTTGCCCAGATGAATAAAAAATGTTACTAGGATGTATGATATGAAAAATACAGTCCATTTGTCATAAACAGAGAGCATCACTGTAGTAGAATGGCTTGATAATTATCTTATCAATATTGTCTCCTCTTCCACTCAGTCACTATCTTCCTTCACAGAACAGGTATGTGGCATGTGTTATTGCATTTCTGTTTGTTCTAAGACTGCCTAGAACAATAAAAACACCTCGGTAGTGTGTTGTATTTGCATTGATTTCATTCTAGCTGGGTAAGCTTTATGTATACTGAACCTGTGACATTTGATAAGTATATAATATCAGTTGCTGGTATTTTGATAAATATGACACTCATTTGATGAACTGGTTAATACAATGAATATTTATAAGGTGATGGTTTTATAGGTTCATAGGTTCATAGGGTGTGTACTAGGCTAATGGCCCTGGTGCCTTTACAAGCCTAGCCCATAGGATTACCCTGGCATCATGCCACCCAACTTTAGTTCCTAGTGCGTCTGTCGAGTAGAGCCACTGGAGTGATCCCCGAGGTGAATTTTCGATTTCCCATCCACTCATCAAGATTTCTCTTGAAGAGGGTCAGTGAGGTGCTCTGCTTGACATGTATGGGAAGTCTATTCCATAACATGGGCAGTCTCTGGGTTATGAACCTGCCCCTCCAGCATGTTCTGTTGATTGTGGTAATGAGGATGAGGTCTCTGGAGTGTGTGGAGTGGAGGGATTGGGATTTCTTTAGATGTAGCATTTCTAACAGAGCTGGGTCAGACATGGCTTTGTAAGTCAAGCAGAGATTGCCTCTAAGTAGGTGATATAAGACAGAGAATATTTGGAGTTTTTTAAGTCTGTCCATATAGGACAAGTGTTTAAGGCCTAGGATCCTCTTTGTGAGGTACTTTTGTGGCCTCTCCAGTTGTTGCAGGTGTCTAGTGAGGTACATGCCAAATGGGGCACTGTACTCGATGATTGGCCTAATGAGTGAAGAGTAGACGGAGACAATGACCTCTTTCTTCCTGGATGCAAAACCCTTAGTAATGAGATGTGCCACATAGAAGGACTTTCTAACCACAGTGACAACGTGGTGGTCAAAAGAGAGGTTGCTGTCAACCTGTGTTCCCAGATCTCTTATAACGCCTTCTGTGTTCAGTAGACTACCATCAATGTGGTAATTCAGGGGAACCATTTTTTTTCCCAAGTGGGATGATGACACATTTTTTGGCATTGAGCTTAAGGCCATGGTTCTGACACCAGGCATTGGTGTCATTGAGGCCTTTCTGTAGGATGTCAACATCACTTGGGGAGTTAATAACAGATCCCAACTTGCAATCGTCTGGGAACTTTGTCAGCCAGAGTCCCTTCCTGTTGGCCTGGACTTCAGAGAAGTAGATACCAAACAGGAGTGCACTCAGGACTGAACCCTGTGGGACTCCACTCGTGACTGGTCGGCAGTCTGACTTGGAGTCAGCTATTTTCACATTGTGGGTTCTATCTGTGAGCCAGTTTGCACCCACCTAGTGAAATAGGGGTTGATGCCTAGCTTAATGAGTTTTTCTATGATTCCTGAGTGGGGAATAGTAAAAAATGGCCTTGGCCAGATCAAGGTAGGCTGTATGAACCACCTTGCCTTCATCCACAGTTCTGGTGACTGACTCAAAGAAGTCAACCAAATTGAGCAGGCATGATCTATCCTTCAGAAAACCAAACTGTGTAGGATCTAGAGTTTGGACATTCCCTATATCCTTGTTTATTAGGTCCGTGATGATGCATTCCATAGCTTTGCGTATCAGACTTGTCAGGCTTGTTGTTGTTGTCTTTCGGCTTTTCCCGGTTAGGGGTTGCCACAGCGGAACTCCGGTCCACTAATGATTGGCAGTAGATTTTCACAAACGCCGAGGTCCCAGCTCGACGTTCAACCTTCAATGAAGGCACGCCCATTTATGCATGTCTTTCGAACGCCCACCCAACCACGGGGAGGACATGCAGACTCCACAGAGAAGGCACTCCAGCTGAGAATTGAATGGGAGAACCTCTTGCTGTGAGGCAACAATGCTAGATTTGTCAGGCTAATTGGGCAATAAATCCCGGGGTCTGTAGTTGCACCTCCTTTGTGGAGATGGATGACTGTAGTAGTGCACCATTTGGTAGGGACAAAGCCGGAGGTGAGGCTGCGATTGAACAGAGCACACAGGTGAGGTGCCAGTTCACTCTGTAGTTCATGTAGAATACAGCCAGGAATATTGTCAGGTCCCATAGAAGCTGTATTTTTGGCCTTGGACAGTGCTGTTTTAACCTGTGCAGCAGTAATAATGGATGCCTGGCAATCTACTGGTATTGTAATTGGTCCTTTGTGAGGGTAAAGTTAGCACTGAATCTGTCAGCCAGTACACTGGCAATATCTGTTCGCTCGGTATAGGAGGTACCATTGTGCAGTAGCTCAGAGCAAATCTGGGTATTGCTGTGGAGATTATTTACATAACTATAGAAGGCCTTGTGGTTGTCTTTACTATCTGCTGAATTCTGTTTTCATAGCTAGCTTTAGAGGATTTCATGAGGGATCTCAACCTTTTGTTGAGGCTGATAAGGGAGTTTTTCCAGTCTAGGGACTTTGCCTTATTCTGCATCAGTTTCCTCCTTCTGTTGTAGAGTTTGTTTATGGCAGGCAACCACCAGACTGGCTTTCCTTTTTTGAGGAGAGCATCTTAGTTCTATTGGGTGTGGCGAGATCAATGCATTTATGTACGTGTCGTACAGTGCAGTGGTGTATGATTCGGCAGCCATGCAACTATTCTCTCTCTGCATGGGTGCCGTGAAGTTAGCCACCTCTCTTTTTAGGAGCCCAAAGTTAGCTTTGGAGACATTTTTCATGGTGGCTACCATTGTGAGGGGGGGGGTGGATTTCCAAGGTGATCATTCTGTGGTCGGATCTAACCAGGGAGGAGTTGACTATTGGTGCAGAGCAACGGTCACCCATGTTAGTAATGACCAGGTCAAGGATGCTGCTACCTCTAGTGCGGGTAAGAATGAGCTGGTCCGGAGCACTGGAATTAATGAATTCCAGAAAGCATTGAGCAAGTTATTGTTCTTATCAGTGTAGTGCTATATTGTAATAATTTGCTGTATATACTTCTATATATACATTGTATTACTGTTATTCTCTATCAGTATACTGCCTGCTAAACCTATTTTGACCTTATATTCATAAACTTTCTTACCATCTCTCTACTCTTACAATATCGCATATTCTCTTGCTGTGACTTACAATGGTTCTTTCTCTATTTCAAGAAATAAATATTAACCATATTGCCTCCTTCTAGTACCATAGTTTAGTAGAGATTTTCTTTTTTTATCTATTCTTTCTTTTCAGAGCCTGTGGTCAGTACATCCATTCCTAATCAGTATACTGCAGGAGCTGTGCCACAACGTCCAACCCTGTGACAGTTTTCACTGAGAATATTGTCACTGCGCAGTGAAACTAAGTTTAGAATGAATAGTTTTTTGTGTATTAACTAGTCAGATGAGTACCTGCCCTGTTCTGGAAAATGGCTGTGACATTTTCCTAAAGGACTAGTCTTTTTCACTCTAAGGACCATTTATTAAGTCAGCAATTGTCCTTTGTCTTGACTAATAGATTACAACGAAAGACACCAGTTGCTCAGCCTCCCTATCTTCCTAGTTTCTGCATTCAGCAAATGAAAAAAAATGTTCTACTATGTGCATCCCTAATTTCTTTGTACCTTGCTAAACTGATTGTTCTCTGTAATAACTGACCAGAGGGTGACTTACCTGCTATGCTCTCCTACCCCACCCCAGATTGCCACTCTCCCCCTGCTACTCTACAATTATACTTCCCACATATATATATTTCACCAGTGACACACTTTTACTAATCCTCCCCAACAACTTTACTACTATCATACAAATACTATTCTTTCTGTTTTCCTATTTACATCTCCTTTGATAACAACTTTTATTTACAGTGTAAAGGTGTAGCCATGGGCTCACCATGTGGCAGAACTTTTGCAAATGTTGTCATGGCTTACTGCGAGAGGCAATTTGTGTTTTCATCTACCTTTTACCCCCATATTAAGCTTTATCAGTGATTCCAGGATGACATCTGTGTCATATGTAAAGGGGCATTCATAGAGTTGGAAAGCTTTTTGAATTATATCAATGAGACTACAGCTTTTTTGCAGTTTACCTTTTATTATAGCACCCATTCCATCCATTACCTTGACATTTGCCTTTTTAAAGATACTACTAACACCAGATATATTGCTAAGATTCATAGGAAAGTGACATATTCCAATTCCTTTTTGCACTTCAGCAGTTCCCACTCTTACCATCAAAAGAGGTCGGTTGTGAAGGGGCAACTAGTCAAAGCGGCCCGAATGGTCACCACGCACAATTACTTTATTGAAAAGGTTAACACCTTGCGGTCCATGTTTCTTAATAGGGCCTATCCCTCTGATTCTGTGGACGAATTAATCTCAGAGGTTACTATAAAAAAGACTAAATGGCCATTTCCAACCTATTTTAAGCCACTGTGGTACCCCTGAGTTGTTTATAGATCAGCCACATGAGATAATATGCAGTGAGGACAGGAAACAGAGTTGATTGGAAAATGAAAAAGAAGGGTTAACATCTGAATTTTCAAAAGCCTTGGTTTTGGCCTTTAACCAGGACACTGCCATGTTAAGGAACATTTTTGAAAAAAAAACTAGCCTATCCTATTAGAGGATTCAAACATAAGACAGAGAATAGGGGAAAATCTAAGAATTGGATATAGAAAGGGGCCAAATTTTAAGGATTTACTGAAAACAAAATGGAGAGTTGAAACAAAATGCAAGCAAGGAATGGTAAGTGTGGAGCCTGCACATGGTGTAATAAAATTCAAGTGTCAAACAGCTTTACAGTTAGGAATAACACATATTATCTTAGGAACAGATGTATTTGCACTTCTAAATCAGTAGTATACTTGGCCTCATGTAAATCCTGCCCGTGTTTCTATATAGGAAAGATGGAGAGAAGGCTCTCTCAGAGAATATACGAGCATGAGTATGCCATTAAAAAACATAACACAAATAATGCCCTAGCAAAGCAGATCACCAACAATGAAGGGCATGTTTACAATTACATGGCTATAGATCATATCATTATCGATGGCAATAAACCATGGGCACTGATGTTAGAAATCAGTGAACTGAAATGGTAGATTCACCTAGAGGCTGACAGCTGGCCAGGTATAAATGAGAGATGCTCCATCTCCCCCATTTTGAAGTAAAAAGCACTGGAAAGGAAAAACAGTCCAAGTGAACTCATAGTAATTGTGATATATATATATATATATATATATATATATATATATATATATATATATATACATATGAAAAATACATAGGTTATAAATAGATCACACAAAAGTGTAAGCAATAATTAGGAAAAAATTAAAAATATGTTTTAGCTTATATAGCTTGTTTTTAAAGAGTAATTTAATTATGCATTAATGCATGCAACTCTTTAACAACCCATTGTGTCTTTTTTAATGTTAAGTAAGTGTATAGATTCATTGTGTAGTGGTTTCCTTACAGCACTTGATTAGTTAATGTGTGAGTTATTTTAAATTCAGCATCAATGTGTGGCAACCAATGAGAATGGATGGTAAAGCATAAAGGAAGTGTCATTTGTGAACTTTGTTTTAAACATTGTGAAACGAAAGCGCTAACCAGTTTTTATTGTTTTATGTATTAAAGTGGTGCTTGTACCTTTTGAGTAATTGTATACAGTCTACAGTCATTCTTCAAGCTGTTTCTACATTTGTTGACTATCTTTGGGATTTTGTATTTCATTTTGTGAGTTTTTGGTTGTTAACACAGTATGAAGATTACCTGAAATGGCCTGTGCCTAAAAAGGTTTTATGTATATTTCTCTCCTCCTACCTTCTTCTATCCTCCCTTCTGTCTCATCACTTTTTGTCCTCAGCATTTGTATGATGCCTGGCAATGACCAACAATAGTAACTGATGGTAAATAGCAGTTCACGACTTATGGCAAAAACTTGTGAGTTTTTGCCTTTGGCTGCAAAAGTCTGCCACCCCTCATGCTACTGTGCTCAGCTTTGCTGCGCTATGGAAACCCAGACAGATAACAGTAAGAGGAGACAGTTATGTTCATATCTTGAACAGGCTACAGAGTTGAATGTACACCATATAGGATGTTTTAATTTTAACTTGAATTATGAAGTATGCTGCTCACAAACTTCCTTGCTTAATACTGTTTCCATAGTCTGGGGTTCTAACAGCTTTAACAGCCTTGGTGCCTTATGTGTGTCATAATCATTCACAAAATGTTTATACCTTCCCATAAAGAAGTGTAAGACATTAGGTACAATCAAAGCTGTATCAGTTAGGAAGCATATTAGTAAACTATTCCCAGGTGGAAAACATTGTTATAATGCATACAAGGGAAAGGAAAAATTGTGTTGCATTTGAATTTACTCTCTTACTTCTGACAGTTTGTCTATCATCATGTATTTCACTGTATTACACAATGACGTCTTACAAACACATATGCATAGGCAATACATCATGCCTCAAATACTTGCAGAGTCACCAGATATGAGGGCTGTGTAAGTATACATCTGTGTCATCTACATAATGAGCAATGTGCTGCCATTATCATGACAACTATGTAAATCATGACACATGAAACATTAACATAACACTTATCTGTTCTGACCTTGATCAGAATCAGAGCTGTTTCTATGTCTATACTCCTTATTATGGACAGTGGTTCTCTGGGACTGTATGTGTGCAAAACAATGTGGAACTATAAAGGGTGGCTTAGCCGAACAACAGTGATACTGGACTGTTTACAGATGTGTGAACAGTAACATAGCTGCATCCTTTACATCCCTCAGAAAAATTTTTATTGGATAAATTCACATCAAAAGCCTTTCTTACTTCACACAGTGAAGTATGCTATTTGTGACATCCACAATTATTATCTCCTATGTGAATATAGTTAGCACAAAGCTGTATAGTGTGATTGGCAGGGGTTTGAATCTGGTATGATCTGACTGTCAGACAATTGTGACAGACAGGTGTTGCTAAGGCAAAAAATGCAGATATTGCATAGTAAGAAGGCTGCCTGTTTTTAGCTCTCCACTCACTGTTAGGGGAGCCATACCATACTGATGTAATCCCTTTAGGTGTGTTCTTCATGACACATCAGATTGGCCTATTTTTCTAGAGTCATTACTTGATACAGATCTCTCGGAGATCTGACCCAGCAAGTGTTCTAGTCTGATAAAAATGCTGAGTATGTCAATGAATGCTTATGGGCATTATTTATTTCCCCAATAATAAAGATCTGTTCTGCAAGCCTTCATACAAACATTTACATATAAATGTAATTATTTTATTCACATTATTTTATTCCAGAGCTTTATTGGAGAAAAGGACTTATTCATCATTTCTTGACGTGCCATGCTGCAAAATTTTCACAAAGTGTGAGTTGATCTGTATTATATTACTTTCATGTAGCTTTGTGTTGGGTAGTTGATGTTACTGAAGTCACATCTGTACTTCCTAATGAACATGCCCAGTATTATGATGTAGTAAATGCATGATATTTAGCACAAAGCACTATAATCAAAGTTGTGGTATAGTTGTCATTTGCTCTTCTTTGTCCAAAAGTAATAGAATTAGCACCTGGAGTGTTGGCTTTACCAACATCTACGCAATGGAGTTATTGATATATGAGCAGAGAAAAATACTATTCATCACAGGCCAGTGTATAGTTGGTATATGTGCAAAGTAAATCTTCATCACTTAGTATTACATGTTAATGTTTCCCCTGGGTGTGATGTATGTTACTGTAGTGCCATACGGGACTTACTAATGTTTTTAACAAGGCTCACATCAGGACTAAATATCATTTACAATATGTTGCAATTACATGTGTTCTTTGATACATTTATTTAAGTCAGCATACATTTATTTTAGTCACTATGTATGGTGTATGGTATGATACTTGCACCAGGAAGGACACGTCATATCATTCATTACAATATCACAAATGCATCTTATACAAATATTGTAGGCTGACATTTATTGCATTTGTCCATTAGCGGATGTATTAACAGCATAATTCTGGCATTGCATTTTATTTTGCCAAAGTCTTCTATTGGTTACCTATCCATTTGTGTTATACACATAGATACATCCTCTGCCTATTGATATACATCATGACATTCAGAAACTCATAACCCATTTGTCAGGGGACTGTTTCCACAATTGCCATTTTTTTATCTAATTTGCTCATACCCTTTTCTAAAGATCCCATTTCCAGTTGTTTTATCTCTATTACTATATTCACTACTTCTAGTACAGTTGGTTTAGATTTTCTTTTGCTATTTTCTATTAAATGCTTTTTTGGCATCTACCATAGTTAGACTCAGAATGACCTTACTCTATATGTAGACAATTATGAGTCTGTATAATAGCTCAAAAAATAATTTCCTTAGTTGCACCAATTTTCTCACACAGTATTTCTGTTAGAGTAGCTTTCAGGGAATTTTTAAAGTCTGCCAGCTCATTACACTCCCCAAAATTATGTTCCCAATTATTTCTTTCTTCCCCATCACACCTCCAACATTTGCAATCAACCTAAGGAAAATGTATTTGTAGTCTATTTGGGGTATAAAAATACATGTGCAAAGACTTCCAAGCAACCATTCTAAACCTTCTAGACTTTGTTGCATATTTGGGAGACATACACATATCCCCCATTGTTTCTTTGTGAATTGCTCATCCAATCTCTCTTCCCAATCTTTTCTAATCTTCTCTGATTGAGTGTTATAGTTAAGCAATATTTTATATGCCCTGCTAAATATCCATTTCTAACAACAGCTTCTGTTCTAGATTCTATTAAAAATCACAGTGCTGATCTTTCATATAGGAACCCCTTATGTCTTTCTTTTTGCCTATTCTCTGATGTCAGTCTTTGCTAGGAAGGCAATCTGTAGCCTGCAGTCCAAATACCTTCTTGGCCTCTTCCCATTCCATTACATTTCCCCGTCTAATTATTTGGTCCCAATACCTTGGTTCCTTTGCTAGTTTTCTCAAGTAAATTCCATTTCCGTTTATTGTCTGTATCCCGAATTGCAGTTGTCCCTATTGGGAGAATCTCCTGGTGGTATTGTCTGTTTAAGTGTGAAGGACTCCTTCTTTGAACATGTGGATGAAAGCTTTCAGTGCTAAGTTGACAGCCATCTTTTATTTTATGTTTATATGCTTTTTCTTCATCTTGCCAACTCATATCCTTTGCACTTGAAGACTGCCCTCAAGTGTCCCTAGGCTAGATCCAAAGAGTCCACGGTGATGGCCAAAGGGCAATCCCCCATTAAATTGGTACAGTGTTATCTAGAATGAGTTCTCCTTTCTGATGCAAGGGTGACAGAGAATGCTGGTGTCCAGGGAATGGTTGTGCTGACACAATGTTTCTTAGGTACCAATGATGCTCCTTCCTGTGTAGGTGTGCTAAGGGGACCATTATAATGCAGAATGTCATGATGACAAACAGTCTGTCAAACCCCCTTCATAATATTGCAATATTTTTTGAAAGTATATAGTTAGGTGAGAAACTTTGCCTCTGGGAGGATGACTCAGTGATGGATGGTATCCGCGCATGCTACAAGAAATCTAGGTTTGTTGAGGGGATTAGCTTTCATTTTGCCTTGTTGAATGTAATACCCAGATTACTGAAACAATTCAAGGTGAATTCCATAGCCTTGTTTTCTCCATCCTTGAATTCTGCTACCATAAGACAATCATCTAGGTAAAGGTAAATGTAGGTAGTCTTTGTCCTGCAGAAAGCAATTGCTGTAGCCAATCATTTGTTGATGCAGGGGATAAGACAAAGGAAAGTGATGTGAATTGGAAATGCAGGCATGGTTCCTGTTGCAAAGCTTAGACATTAGCTGTGTTGTTTGGCTGTGGGGATTTAAAGGTAGGTATAATTTAGGTCAAGATTGTTCATAAAGGTCTTTGGGGCATATGGGGTAACAGGCTTTAGAGAATTAACATTTTGTGAGGTTTGGATCAAATGGAAACTTGTTTAAGTGTGACAGGATCATACCTCTCAACTCCTTAGCATACGAAATGTGGACAAAGCCAAAATTAATTGGGGGGGGGGACAAAGACCCCAAAATAGGAGCAAATTTTAAATATTTCTCTTTATAAATTTAGGTTGCTAGAATAAAATGTTTAGTATTATTATGCATTTTCTTAAGGATATTGAGTCTTAAACTCAAATGTCTGTCACTATTTACTGACTTCAATCCTCAGTATAATTTGACAGAAAACCACAAATTTTATGATGGATAGACCAAAATGCGAGGCAACAATCTGGACATTCTGTGAACATCTGGACATTTGAGAGGTATGGATAGGACTAGAATGGGTCTTCATGTCCATTTCATTTCTTGATACCAGAAAGAGTCTAGAGTAAAATCATTGTGATTAATCCACAGATGGGACTTTTGCTGTGGCTCCTGGATGTTCCATTTCTTCTAGAACTACAGGAATAAGATATAACTGATCCACTGGAACTGGGTGAATGTATCTGTAGTACAGGATTTTTAGGAACCGTAACCTGTATCGTTGGTGAAGAATGTTTAAGAATGATTTCTCCTGGGTGATGATTTCCCAATTTTTCACAAACAAGGCTAACTAAGGACCATCCGACTCTTTCTAAGGAAGGAGGGACATTACAGGATTAAAAGGAGGGTGGGGCAAGGGGAAGAGGGTGTTCTGGCTGAATCTCAGCTGATTCCTTTGGGACTCATGACCTTATGGGAACCCCAGCTTGCCACTAGGTCTTGCTTGTCCATCTTTTTTAATGTCCCCCTTTTCCCTTTATCAGATTTAATGAAACCCACAGCACACCTTACTAATACTTATTTATTTACTTTATTTGTTTATTTTTATTTTATTTATTTTTATTTTGCCTTTGTTGACCGGGATAGTCCGACTGGATATATGCCCAATTTTTAGCAGAGGCCCAGGGAGAAAAGCTCCAAGATAATAATACACATTGAACATTTAGTAAATGCTAGTTTCAAACAGATTACAGTCATAAGCAATGCCAGCATTTAGCACTACAGTACTACCTTATTATAAAACACTTTACAAAACATAACATTATTTTCAAAGTTATATATACATAACATTACATTCAGGTTTAAGACACATTGAGCAGCAGTTATACAATTGAACCTTCCTGAAATGGTGTGGTAGAAAAAAGTTAGAAGTAGTCGAAGGTAAGGCACCTAAGTAATAGAGAGGTCACTAGTCAGGGTTAGTGCAAGGACATTACCAATGAGTTTTGAAGTATTTCTTGAGTTTGTTTTTGAATCGAGTTAGTGAGGGTTCTAGGGTCAAGTCAGCTGGGAGTCTGTTCCATGTTTTTCCAACAGAGTTGGCAAACAGAGAGTCCCCAGCTGAGTAGTTGGATTTGTATGTTTGAACTAGGAGTCTAGTGGATGATCACACTGGCTGGGTGCTGGTGTAGGGGCTGATAATATTTTTTAGTGCAGGTGTATTTTCTGGTTGGTAAAGGACTTTATGTGCCACTATTAGCTGGTTGAACTGCAGTAGGCTAGACAGTTCAAGCCATCCAAGGCAATTTAGGTTGTGACAGTGGTGCGTTTGGTAGTCTGTGCTAGTAGCAAATCTGGCAATGTGGTTATAGCAGGATAATAGTTTATTAAGATCTGTTTTGTTTAAGTTAGAGAATAGAGGTGAGGTGTAGAGAAGAGTTGATACTAGATGGGAACAGGCAATTGCAGTTCTAGCAAGTGGGGTAAAGAAAGGTTTGATTCAGTAAAGACAGCCACATTTTTTATTAATGGTTTTGATAGTTTGATTGACATGCATCAAACTTCAGGTTGTTATCAACTATGACACCCAGCAGTTTAGTTTGGGTTTCGGGGAGATGATAGTGCCATTGTTAATGGTTATGTTGAAGGATGGAAGGGGGGAGGGGTCCTTTGTGTTGGGGAGAAGAGGAGCAGATTAGTTTTGTTGGGGTTTAGGATTAAATGTTGATTGGCGGCTACTTCAATACTTGCTAACACTAACCCCATACCTTACCTTTTAAAACCCTTTCTGTAAGACTGCTGCTTTTCACAAATTTGATCTGAATGCATGGAGCTGTTTTGTTGTTTCAGTTGCAAAAGGAAAAATTCTAATTGCGAAAAAGAAGACATTTTGCTTTAGATGTGTAGAAATATTCATGTACTGAATTTTGGAATAATAGCATCTATGACTTAATTTTAGATGCCGTTGTATTATGATATTACAACAGTATAAACTTGGGTCTGAAAAGAGTCAAGTATGACCTTTGTTAGGGTTACATGGAACAAAAGAAGAATGAAGGGAAGCCAGACTGCATCCCTATGCTAGAAGGGATATGGCCCTCTAAAGGAAAAGCCAGCTGGATTTATTACTGCCTAAAACTGAAGTTAAAGGTATTTTGTTCACTGTTGCAGGAAATGTGAAGATAACTTTTTTCTTATCTATACCTCTTTCTAAGTATTGCTTTATTTTGCAACCTTCTTTGCCAAATTTCTGTTTATGTAGTTTGCTGTACTATGAAAAAAAAAAACAGCCTGAGAGATAAATTTACTTACACTATAGTACAGAATGATTTGTCTGGTAACTGCATTTGTTTTCCAAACATCACTTATCCATCAGTTAATGTGACTTTTAAGTCAAAAAGGTATTTATAGTGATTGCTTTGAATTCATAAATTCACAGATAAGTATTAGGCTGTCTGCCCTTGTGGGCCATTTTAAGCCTAGCCAATTTCTCGTTTGGTGCTTGAATTAACATATCTCATTTGGTGTTAGATTGACCTTGCCCATCCCATGGTGTCACAAACCAGCCTGCATACAACATCAATACTTTCAGCAGACAAAAACATTTTTTTTCTATAACACGGATTTGGAAAAAAACTGCAGATTTTTTTTTCTACAATGTGGAGTTTCCCAAAAGCTGACTATTTTTCTTGAATTTTATTTCCCTTTAGAAGCGGTCTTCAGAGTAATAAATTACAGAAGAAATTTGTACTCTGTTGAAGCCAGTTTGGTTTCAGAAACTGGTTGTTGTACAAATTAACTATTGATAGTGAGTACTGATAGATAAAAAGAGAAACTGCTTGTGGTATTAATAAAATGTACTGCTGTCCTTTAGGACAGGAGTGCAGTAACCAAGACATTTGTGTTCATTCTACAGGAGAGATGTGCTGCCAACCTGCAAACTATCCAACAGCAGATATCCTCCCTTGGTAAGCAGCAGACCATATCCATGGTGAAGATAGGACCTGAAGATGATACAGAGGCCTATCTAGGTGATTTTGAAAGTTACGTCACTATCAGAAGCTGGTGGACAGAAGTGTCCAGAATTCTATAGCCCCACCTAACTGCAGAGGCTTTGGTAACCTTTATAGATTTTAGAGACTCTGACATGCATGATTACCAGAAATGAAATAACGAGCATTTCAACATGGAATAGGGGTCCACCTGCACAGTCCTGTAAATTTTATAAATGGACATTTTGTGTGGACAAACCCGTGAAATCACAAATGCCAGATTTGCTACAAATTCTGAAACTGTCACTAGATCTTTATTTTAACAAAAGTTTGGAAATTTTGACTGTAAATAGATTTAAGAGAACACTCCACTGTAACTTAAGAGAGTGGATAGGCCAGTATGGCCGCCTGTTTTCTGTAGACTAGTTGTTGCTGTAGATCAGGTGTCACTAAGGGAGCTAATCATTCTAAGTCAGAATTAGGAGCACAAATAACTAAAAATAATCATTAATCTAAGCATGCTAGTGTACCTGTAACTACAAAAAAGATTCTTTAGAAATGGATTTATTCCCATGTACTATACAGTTAGTCACAATAATACTATATCTGTAAAAGCTGTTAACTCTAGTCAGCATTCTTAAACAAAGTGTGCCTGAAATTATACCAATGGAGTTGACTGCCGAATAGTGTGGAATCTGCTTTTTGGCACTGAGTTGGCACTAAACTTACAAAAAATACTGTTGTGATAGAAGAAAAAATAGTAAGTTTAGTAGACTCAGGAAACATGGTTATGCTGGTTAAATCACAATATATTTGCAAACATTAATTAACTAGTACACAGTGAATTGAGGAAATGTATGTACATTGAGAGAAATGAGGGAGTAGCCTGTAATACCAGTAAAAATGCAAAATATCTTGGGTAAAGTTTTACATCCTGTCATTGTTCTTAGCCTTTCAACATGGAACAAATGGACAAAATGTGGTACTTCAACTAGAATGCTCACAGGATAGTTAAAATGTGCTACTTCGTGGGTCTAAAATGTTCTTTTGATGAATTAATATGATTCAGCACTATTTACAATGGATAATAGTTACAACATTCTTAACACTGAATTGTGTGACAGACCCTTTCAATGTAGAGCAGTGACACAGACTTTTTAAGTCTCAAAATGAGGAATATTCCTCATAAAGAGATAGACTGAGATGTACACAGCATGTAGTTCTGGTGCTAATTTGTTTCAGGATGAAATCATTGGGTAAGATTTTACTCATTTTGAAGAATTTTGGAAGTTTTTGGGAGAACGTTCAGCCTGATAGGGTGCCAAAAGTCAATGCCCTCAGCAAAGAAAAAATGCAAAACTGAAAGACACAAGGGAACTCAAGATCCAACTATGGATCAAAGTGTTACAGCAGTCTTCTACTGATCTTTGTCAAAAGACTCCTATTAAAATATTGAGGAAAGTCAGTATAGCTGATGGGGAACTTGAGTTTTACTAAAAAATCCCAGTAGTTACAGTAAAAAAATCAGCACAGATGCTGACAAAGAGAAGCCCATAATTAAGAATATACTAAGGGAAATAAGATAGGTATCATTCTGAACAAAAACAAAAAGGGGGACCAAAGCAAAATCTTACGTTTAATCCCATCACACCAAAACAGACAGCCAGTGAGAAAAGACTCTAAGAAACAAGGAGGTAAAATCATCCCAGAGGAAGAAAATTAATTTCAGAGTTGCCCTTCATAGGGATGAACAACTAAGTGAAGAGGAAAAAGGACGGTATGCAGGCCATAGTCTTTACTTTTGATCAGAATACTGAGAAAAATCCTGAACTGTCTGCCCCCAGATAATCCATGTCAGTTTTATGAAAGCTCAGTGGGATGGCAGCACCCTACGTAGAGTTAGGCAGAAAAAAGAACAGAGAATAGATGGGAAATGAAAAAGAACAGAACAGGCTCACAACATATCTCTGTTTTGGATAAGAAATGATTTTCACTATAGATTAACCAAAGAGAAGAAACACAGTGAGACAGATGCCAAATTTCAGAATCTTCTAGATGTGTAATGAAATAAGCATAAAGTCACACTGACCATTTAAGAATGAAAAAAAAAAGGCATAAGTGTGGCTATTTTGTATTGGCTTGGAATCATGAATGACTTAGAAAGTGTTTGTACAGCCTTTCCTGTGTGTCAAAAGATAGCACCCAACTCAAACTTTAAGAATCCTGTAGAAGTTGTGCTGGGAATGTTATTCACATAATACAAACAATCTCAAATCTTGACAAAGCACTCCGGGTCCCCAAAGCCAGAACCCAAGCAACTGAAAATTTTATTTAAACAGGTACTTCAAGACTTGAAAATATAGGGTAGTCCAAGTAAACTGTTTTGCTGATAGCATCTTTGAAAACATTGCTCATACATGGGAGAAAAACTGCATGAAGGTGAAAGTTAATGAACATTAGTTGATGTACCTGCTAAGACTTTAAGCTTCCTCCCTGTCTACAGAACTGCATTACAGCTGTATTTTCCATGCCAACATAGAAAACTCAAGAGTTAAGTATTAATGCTGTCAGAGACAAAACTATTATAATCTTTCAGTTGTAATGAAAACTAAATTTGCTGATCTGTCAGGCAGTCTAGAAGGACTTCCCAACTAGAATGTTGCACATTCATAGTCAGACTTCTTGTGGATGCAGCTGCAGAAAGACTTTTACTGTGTTTGGGATGATTTTATGCACATACCATCCCATTTCTTTTAACAAAGCAGGGATCAGTGGAAACTTCTACTCTAATGAATTCAGTGTTTAATTCCAGGAGTCCTACAGTTAGTTTTCAGCATTTTTCTCATATGAAGTTTGGAATAAAAACTATCAAAATGCTTGCTGTTATATCACTTGATAGTACAAGAAAGATCCTAACAGACTGCTTTGAGACATTATCCACTAAAAATAGAAGACTATCCCAAAAATTCATTAAAGGGCCTAGAGCACGCCATATGGGTCTGACTAAAAAGACCCTGCTCCCACCCTGCTGTGTTTTGCAATTCAGAGACACACACAAATCATGATGATAATGAAAGACCTCATTACTGACTAATTTGCATGTCTCTGAATCATAATTACTATCGCATCTGCATGCTGTGGTAGTAAGCTGTTGTTCACATAATTATTGGCATTCCACCTCACAGTCACTCTTTAAAACACAGAAGTACACATTCAAACACAAACACACAAACACACTGCAGTTGCCTGCCTTGGATGCCCTCCCATGGTTTCCCTCACTCCCTGAACCACATTATTTTAAGTGCTGTTATGGCATAATTGCAGTTGCCCCAGTGGGAAGTGTTTTCCACGACCCACTGAACCCCATACTGAAATCAGTGCCATTATAGCACTTAAAGTGCATTGTTACACTTCTACACTTTGTTTTATACTTAATTTCATTTCTGAATATACTCCAGATGTCAAAACAGCAAATTGCTTGAAAATAAAACACAGATTACACTTTTTTTCTATTTTATTTTTTATTTAAAATAGCAAATTGCTTGAAAATAAAACACAGATTACAACAATTGTTTTCTATTTTACATTTGTTTACTGGGAAAGGTCAACTTGGAACAAGTCAATCCTCTGTGGAGACACGGGGAGAAATGCTCCAGATGCAAGTCTTTGCAATGTGGGAGAAAACCTACACAAACACAGGGAGAACATTCAGACTCCAAACAAAAGGCACCCCAACCAAGAACTGAACCAGAAAACCTCTTTCTGTGAGGCAACAATATAAACTGCTGCACCACTGTGTTGTTTATGTTTTACTTTTCCTGTTGACAGAGTTTTTCCTTATGACCACATCAATGTAAATATATCAAGTATCGGCAGTAATTTACATGCACATGCAGTGCAGTCTGGGTAATCAAATACTATGCTTCGTCAGAAGAATAACTACTTATTTACATTATGGTTTCAGGAACAGAACATCAAATATGTTACATTTTCAAGGATAGATGTTCCACCTGTTAGAAATAGTTGACAGTTTGTCTTACTAGTATATAAGACTCTTTATTCCTGCAGCTAGCATCAAAAAAATGTAGCTTATAGACTAATGTAAAAAGCGAGGGATTGTAGATATAGTCTTTCTTGATATCATGTCAGGCATGTTCAGTTTCAAGAAACATTTCAAGGGGTGATGCTTATGAATGATTTTAATTGTGAAAATAGCACACTATTCACCCCAGGCACTGTAAACTTTGATATGGTTTATGATAAGGAAATTACACCCATCATTAAGGGTAGGTTATTTACATTTGCTATGGGAAGTGTGACAATAAACACTTTGACTGTAGAATAATCCCTGGCATCCTGTGTTTCTCAAACCCATGATGCCCTGTACTGATGTCAGTGCCATTATGGCACTTATATGTACAGTAGCCACCGGCATTTAGTGTCTCCCCCTCGATTCCTGTACTATGATTATGTTAGATAGCTGAATACAACCCTTTGTTCATGTTCACAACTGTGACATGGTGGAGCTGGCCATGCTAATTTAAAGGTGTTCAAGTCAAGACAGGAAAAGCCTTTCATGAGGATACTTAACCAATGGGTACAGCACAGCAGTTCTGGCGTCCACAAGAATGTCACGTGCAGCAAAGCTTGAGACGTGCACCGTCACTGAAGAATAACTGAAAACCAAGTTTATAGGAGTCTACAATAACTCAGAATCACCTGAATACTTACCAAAAAGGCAGAAGGGAATACCTCTCTGCCTAAATGGAAAACCATTTCCTCTTACCAGAATCCATCTGCTGAGAAGAAGGCTTTCTAGCAACTTCAATTTCTTTTGACCACCTCACTGAATGATTCGGGTGAGCACTGCATCTAAAGATGAACCCAGAACATAAGATAGTCAGTGGAGGGTGACTTCCTTGACATGATAGGTTCCCATACTTCCAGGTGCTCCCAGCCTAAAACTACATCATTAATAGCCTTGGCATGGCAGTAAACAGGAAATGTTGATGAGTTTCACTCTTTGTTCTCTGAAGCATGAGGTGAAGCATAGAATCAGAAGACACAAAGACAATACTTGTTTGAATCTTCTCTGTTATCAATGGAGAAATAAAACCATAGTTAACTCAGCTTTAACTTCCTGTACTCCACACAACATTCTCTCATGTGATGAATAGGTCAATTTATGAGAGCATCACTCAATGAATAGTTTCCCCGGGGTGTCAGTGGCTATCAGACTGATTCCACAGTCTGTGGATCACTGCTAAATCTGTACTGCTTCTATGCTTATGGGACAGGAGCCCATGCTACCATGTATGTGCCTGAACCACACTGTGGCCTGCTTGTCTGACAGAAATATGAGGGGTTCTGGTGACTACGATCCTATCAAAGATCACAGGCTGAGGAATACTGCCCATAAATGTATCTGATTTGTGTGGAGTTGTCTCCCATGGGGTTGTCCACTTTCCATGCAAGACGGAATCATCATGAGCTACAATGGCTTCGTCGGCAGGAAGTGAAACCTTTACACTTTGGTTTATGAGAATCATCATCATGAGCTACAATGGCTTCTTCTGCAGGAAGTGAAAACTTACACTTTGGTTTATGAGAATCATTCAGCATTGTAAAGTCTGACAAAAAAGGGTGTGACATTAAAACGCCTTTTATAACTATGCAGTCAATTAGACTTCGCAGTCCACTGCATTACAGCCAATGAGATTTTTCAGTCCACTTCAGCACCCATATTTTCAGTTATGAAAAAAGAACTGTAAAGATTGTACTTGCCATAAGACCCAAGAGGTACCAGAGGATCTAGGATTAGAACCTTTATTGTTTCTTTACTCAAGCTGCCAAGATAATGGATTCCTGGGTCCTCTTTATTGAAAGGAAGATTAAAACTTTAGAGAATTCAGTTTTGTTCCATTAAAAGAAATCCTTTCAACCGAAATGAAAGAGGATCTCTCCAAATTTATATACATACCAAGGGACTGCAAACACTGGAGTACTGGTCAGGCATGCTATCAAGATCTCTTCACAAAGCCACACAGAGTTAGTCATCCTGACAGGGGACAACATGAAAGTTCTCCTCTCAGTTTAATTTTTCAAAGTCTTTTGGGTTTCTAATACAATGACACGAATGGACCTGATTCCTAAGTCATGGTATGAAATTAATATTGTTTCAATTTTTGATGTTAGCCAAAAGTGCTCTTCACAGCATCCACAATATGCCAGAACTGATTCCTTCTGCAATTCATATGAAGTTACATGTACTGGTAGCATATCTAAATATGACTGTAAATTATTTTTTATTAGCCGAGTTGCTCCATACTACTATTGAAATTGTATGGCTATTCCTGTTCCACATTCCTCTCATTTCTGCCTACCAATCCTGATCTTTCACTCTCCTATGACGCCTTTTCCCTCATGGATAATATTTTGTTGCACACTCTAGGTACAGAGGAGGAAAAAACACGTTAACACTTTGTACTGAAAGTGACTTCCCACTCAGAATGAGCTGAGTGGAACTTCTGGGCAGACCCACAGATACAGATGTGCTCAGAGGCATGCATGTGTGCATCATGTCCTGTCAGATTCATGACACTGGTCTGACATTACAATTCCAGACACATGAAAAAAATGCAGCTGCTTTTAAATATTGAGTATTCAAAATCTCATTTTCTTGGGCTTTCATATCATTGTAATATCAACATGATATTGTTACTATATACAGTGCAATATCAAAGTTTGCTTACTTGGAATCTAAACTTCAGTTCAGAAGACAAGTACAACACACTAAGACACTGCACTTTACTCTGGAGCATATTTCTGCTTAATAGCTATAGAATAATACAATATGCACATGGTATATACACCTAGTCAAAGGAAGCCATATTTGAAGATACCCTTTAGTAGTTAATTTCATATATTATCCCTCCTGCTATGGGAAAACGTCTGTGTTGTGGGAAAAATTGTTTGGTAGAGAAACTAATCTCTTCATATACTTCTTATATACCTACTTTACCTTACATACCTTACCAACAACAGCAGGCTAGCCACAGCCAGATATCCACCCTCTTATACTCTTTCCACATCATTACCAACGTACATAAGACAGACTTAAATACAATAGAGTCCTGCTAGAACAAAAGAGCAAAAGAGCCAAGTTCACTGCAAACCAACCTCATAGATCAAACCACTGCACTTCATGTACTCAATTGGATTGAACTACCCAACCTATTATCTCTGAACCAACTAACCATTGCCCACACGATCATCCACAAACTTGAAAACTGCCCTACTCTCCAAGACCTAGTTCAAACAAATACTATCCTCAGATCTGTAAGGTTCTCTGATAAACTTTTACTAAAGGTAATAAAATCCAGCGACAACTATGGAGACTCCCTATACTCTAATAAAGTGTCCAAAACCTGGAACGCAATACCTCAACACATCCTAAACAACACAGACAGTCATAAATTCAAGCTACTTCTGAAAGAACACTTTACCAGTTATTGGCTATGCTGCTGCACATTTGCTGGCTAATTTTACCTACAAACCTATGCAGCTCTTTATTACCCTAGTTAGGCCTACATTCTTAAACATTCCAAAGCCTACTCTTTTTCCCACTATCTGCTTGCTATATTAAGCATGTCTTTTCTGACCTAACAGCCATGTTAAATATGATAAAGCGAAAAATGTTATCTGTCTATCCCTTTGATGTATACTATACTGTAATGTGTGTACTTGTTTCCCATGTATATATACTATGCTTTAAGATGAGTAATATGTGTTAATTGTCACCATTATATGTACTATAAGATGTGTAATATGTGCAATATGTGTAATTGTCATCATGTCTATATACTCTACTGTAATCAACCAATGTTAAACCATATATGTATATTCTACTGTCATTCTATCAGTATTTTTGGAGCTTTTCTCCCCAGGTCTCCATTGAAAATAGACTTCTGGCCCAGTCGGACATTACCTGGTAAACAAATGTAAAATAAATAAATATGAAATTAAATTACTTTACACACAGTAGATGGCATGTAGTGCACACAGGTGTAATGAAATTAAATACTCTAGAGTATTAGTTACAGCTCTGCCTATTTATATTAATTGTAACATTCAGATATAATACATAGCAACTTTTGCAGAAGACTCACCTCATAGGGGACTGCATTCTGCCCATCCACTCTGACGAGGGGGTACAAAAACCTTATTTACAAAATCTTTTTTTTTTCCATGAGGTCATGACACCAGAGTTAGCATATTTACAGTAGGGAGTGAATTGTTGCAAGGAAGTTTTCTCCCTGTAAAATTCACAGTAGCATATGTGACTATTTTGTTGTTAGAATTGGCCATTTCAATGTTTCAGGATCATAGTTTCAGACTTGTACATTTTTTTTATTTGGAATTCAACCATCTGTTATACAGCCTGTGCAGTGATACCATCCTTGCAAACTGTGGTAGCAGCTACTATATGAAGATGTCTTTGTTCAGTTCTTTCTGGAGGAGGCTTTAATGTGACATGGCAATTCATGAACACTTCTAGAACCAACTAGTCAAATGTGACACTGTCCTAAGAAGGGACGTACTTTGTATCTTGCATTCTGTGAGTAGTCTTGCATAATAATCATGACTGTCACTGTTTGGCCATTGGAGACAGACTTCTCAGAAACTAGGCTGGTACAACTAGAAGAAGGAACTTTGCTTGGAGTTAGAAGGCCTCGTTCTGTTGAGGGTCTTCTGAGTAAAGGAAAATCCCTTAAAAAAATTAAAGAGTAGAAGTGGTATTTTAAGTATTTTTCTTCATATTATTTGTTAAGACTGCTGCATTGCTGCTTACTTTTTGACGTTTTCCAGCTTGCTAAACTTGATATCCGTATTAGGAACTGTATTTAGAACACATCTAGAGCCTGTTTACTGCATTTCCTGTGTTGCACTTATTTTAAAATCATTTTTTTCTTAAAACTTGCATTCTACCTGTCTCTGGCCTAGCACTCAAGTGTGGGGTCATTTATTGCACTGTTCTAACTTGTTGCTACTTGTGTATCTCTGCTATCTTTAAACAAAACAAAACAAAAAAATCTTGCTTTTTTCCCACTTTCTGAAATTTAAAAAAGTTCAGTTACAGATTTGCTGTTCTGAACTGTTTGTAAGTTTCTTGGAGGCCATTGCTTGCTTGGGCTAAAGGGAAGTCTCTGTGTTCATCAGTGGCAGTGGTAAACACTGAACAGCTTGCCTGCCCTTGTGGGAGTGGTTCCTGCCTAGAAACTGTAGTTTTATTGGCCATTTTGGGTCAATTCCAAACTCCTTGATCCCCCTCTCTTAAAACCCGATTGCCTCGTGGTTTTGGTGTCTTTTCAGACTTGTTGGCTGTTGGTGAAGCACCCACCAAGAGGAGAAAACGCTGAGAGAAGAACGGAGCCACTTTTGAGATTTTAAGTATTTTTCTTCAGATTATTTGTTAAGATTTCTGCATTGCCGCCTACTTTTTGGTGTTTTTCAGCTTGCTAAACTTGATATCTGTATTAGGAACTGTATTTAGAACACATCTAGAGCCTGTTTACTGCATTTCCTGTGTTGCACTTATTTTAAAATATTTTTTTTCTTAAAACTTGCATTTTACCTGTCTTTGGCCTAGCACTCAAGTGTGGGGTCATTTATTGCACTGTTCTAACTTGTTGCTACTTGTGTATCTCTGCTATCTTTAAACAAAACAAAAAAAAAATCTTGCTTTTTTCCCCACTATCTGAAATTTAAAAAAAAGTTCAGTTACAGATTTGCCTGCCCCTGTGGGAGTGGTTACTGCCTACAAACTGTAGTTTTATTGGCCATTTTGGGTCAATTCCAAACTCCTTGATCCTCCTCTCTTAAAACCCTCTTTTGCGCATTTTTGCGCATAGCGCAGCATCGGGCAGCGCTGCTTAATCAGGTTTAAACTATTCCTGGCTCCACAAAGTCTGCTCTTCACTTTTTCCCTTAGAACTGTTCCAAATCTCAAAGTAAGCACTCTATATTTTCCTTCTGAAACCCAGCAGTAGCTAGGATAAGTGTCTTATAAGTAAGCTCTAATAAACTAAAGCACTTATACTCCCTTTAAGTACTTGGCTCCCTATTGGTCCTTTTTGATCAAGTCAAAAAGTAATGCCTTATACTATTCTGTCATGTCCAAAAGTCAGTTGCAGGTTTACTCTCCAGTCCAGCTAGTGAATATGGGAATCTTGAGGCAATGTTACAACTGCCTTATGTACACAGACCACCCTCTCCTCTTCCTAACAAGCTCAAATATATGTGAGAGATGCAACTATATAGCCAAACTGGAGGCTGAGCTCTCTCAACATAGTACTGGCATGGTCAGCCTGGTGGAGAAGGTAATCATACACACCACAAACCCAGTCTCACATAGACCTATCGCAACAGCAAACCAAACACATAAACACACAAAAACATATTCGGCAGCTCTAAATAAAAATCTGCCCAAGCAACAGAGACCTCCAAAGCAGACATCCAAGCAACTGCTACCCCACAACAATACCCATGTATCACATAATTCACAAAGTCAGTGTGCCACACAGTCACAGCCCTTAAGGCTAAACAACACACCTAATACACCTGTAATAGGTGACTCTATTGTCAGACACAGATGTCCCTCTCACCAGGCTGAACAAGGAGAAGGTCACTGTAAGCTGCCTGTTGGGTGCCAGGATCCGCCACATAACACAAGCACTCAGATCACTCCAAAGCAAGTACAAATATGACTCCATCATTGTCCATGCTGGTGTGAATGACCTGAGATGTACCTCCCTGGATTACATGAAAAGAGACATAGAGGAGCTCTCTGATCATGTGGCCCAGGCCGGTATGACCCTGACCTTGAGTAGCATCTTACCCTCACCAAGAATGATACCACAGTATAAAGGCAAAATGATCAATTTCAACAATTGGCTAAAGTATTGGTGTCACTCAAAGGGGATCCAGTGTCTGTCAGCCTAGGATGACATGCTTGACAAGCCACGTTGCTTCGCTAGGGACGGCTTGCACCTGTCACCCCTGAATTTTCAGATACTGGCCAAGGCTCTTGCCACCCCCATAGTGCCTTTTTTAGGCAAGGCTCAAAAGACAAACTCACCTCCTTAGACAACACAAGGAAAAAGAAACTAAGGGTAATGCTGCTCAATGCCAGAAGTCTAAACCTCAAGATGCACACACTCGAGGCTCTCCTCAGTATGGAGAATATCGATATCTGTGCAGTAACAGAAACCTGGTTCAAGGCTCCCGAGAGCACCCCAGCACTACCAGGCTATACCTCATACCATGCTTTTCGGCCCCAAAACTTGGACCGAACCACAAGAGGAGGGGGAGTATCCATATTCATCAAAGATACCCATACCTCCAGGCTAGTGGCACTGCACGAAGCATCTGAGACCATCCATGTACAGCTAACAGTGGGCAAAACTGCCTTCCAGTTTGTAGCCTGCTACAGACCACCCTCCCAAACTCAGGAACCCCACTTGGCTTTCCTGAAGACACTGGAGAATATGAAGGTCTCTCCAAACACCATTATATTGGGTGACTTTAACTACCCAAACATAGACTGGGAGCACTACTGAAGCCCCAACACCCTAGCCCAATGGTTCCTAGAATTTATAAACTCAAATGCTATGGAACAACTGGTCACCACTCCCACAAGAGGGGAAAACATATTGGACCTGATCATCACCAACATGGGGACTCTATGTTCCATACCAGAGGTATACCCTTCATTGGTAAGATCTGACCATAAATTAATCACTATGGACATTCATATCCCGTCCCCACCCCGTGCAAAGGAAACCATGGTCAAAAACTTCTCAAAAGCAAACTTCCCACTTCTCAAAACCGAGATGGAATCCTTCAAAGCCCCAGGGCCAGTGGAAAATACAGCCTAAACCACATAATCCTTTACAAATGCATTCTATGAATACCTACAGGAATGTATGGATCGTGCTATCCCAAATAAAACCAAGACACACTCCTCCAAATGCAGGAGACCTGTCTCGTGGACCCCAGCCATAAATAAGCTGTACAACAGAAGGAGGAAGCTACTACATGATAGAGCAAAATCCCTGAAAGGGAAGGCAACTCTGATCAGTAATCACAAGGCTTTCTTTAGTTATGACAGAAACCTGGGTGGAAACTCCCAGATATGCTCTGAGTTAGTGCAAAATGACAAAAAATACACTGAACCCACAGGCATTGCCAACATCCTGGCAGACAGGTTCAGTGCAACCCCCCCCTCCCCCCCAAATGAGCAAATGACTATCCCAACAGAGTGTAGCCTCCCTGACATCACAGATGCACAGGTGAGAGCTGCCCTCTCCAAAGCAAAAAACACAGCATCAATGGGACCGGACGGTGTCCTGGGCTGCATTTTACATGAGCTCCAAGAAGAAATGAACCCTCACTTAAAATCACTGTTCAGTCTCAGCCTTACAACAGGATATGTACCCAAAGAATGGCGTACTGCAACAGTGGTCCCACTCCATAAAGGTGGTGCCACAACGGATCCCGGAAACTATTGCCCTATAAGCCTAACTAGCCTGGTCTGCAAAGCTATGGAGCGTATCATCATGGAACGTATAACCAAAGACATTGGGAACCTCCAAATACTGGATCCTACCCAATTTGGCTTTGTTAAGGGCAGATCTTGCCTCTTGAACCTGGTCAATTTCTTTGAAACAGTCACCAAGGCCATAGACGAAGGGAAGGTAGTCCACACAGCCTACCTTGACCTTGCAAAAGTCTTCGACACAATACCCCACTCGGGCATCATAAATAAGCTCACCAGCTTAAATATCAACCCCTATGTCACAAGATGGGTTGCAAACTGGCTTAGGGATAGAACCCACAGGGTCAGAATTGCAGGTACCATGTCAAACTCTAAACCAGTTACAAGTGGTGTCCCACAAGGCTCAGTCCTGGGACCTCTCTTGTTCTGTATATATTTCTCTGAGGTACAGGCTAACACAGGAGAACTATGGCTGACAAAGTTTGCAGATGACTGCAAACTGGGGGCCATAATCGACTCGCCGGCTGACACAAGCATCCTCCAAAAAGGTCTCACAGAGATGGATAACTGGTGCCAGACACATGGCCTAAAGCTAAATGCCAAAAAGTGCATAGTCATCCCCTTTGGGAAAAACAAAGTGCCCACAAATTACCACATAGGTGGTAGTCCATTAAGTATGGAAGAAGTA
The DNA here is from genome assembly GCF_019279795.1 of Protopterus annectens. Lineage (NCBI taxonomy): Eukaryota > Metazoa > Chordata > Ceratodontiformes > Protopteridae > Protopterus > Protopterus annectens. The sequence goes on along the minus strand of NC_056725.1, from coordinate 1,191,180,136 downwards.
ATTAGTGATTTGGGGACCCAAGTAGATTGCAATCTCTCCTTTGACAATCACATTGCCAAAGTGGTTAGAAAGACATTCTATATAGCCCATCTTATCACGAAGGGGTTCACATCTAGATCAAGAGAGGTCATTGTGCCCCTCTACTCATCACTCATCAGGCCCATAATTGAATACAATGCCCCATTTGGGATGTACCTTACCCAACACCTGCTACAACTAGAAAGACCCCAATAGTACCTCACCAAGAGGATCAAGGGACTCAAACAGATGCCCTACACAGTTAGGCTAAAAAAACTCCAGCTCTACTCAGTTGCTTACCGCCTACTCAGAGGTGATCTGTGCCTGACGTATAAAGCCATGTCCAACCCAGAATTAATGGACATGCTCCACCTCAAGAAATCCAAATCCATGTGAACTACACACTCCAATGACTTAAACCTCAGGACAGAAATAAATAGAACATGCTGAAGGGACAGATTAATATCCCAGAGGCTCCCTCACTCTGGAACAAAATCCAAAGCCATGTCAGACAGAGCCCCTCAATGACACTCTTCAAGAAGAATCTTGACATTTGGATGGGAGATCGTAAATTTACCCCTGGGATCTCTTCTGTGTCACTGCTATACAGAGGCACAGTCAACTAATCTAAGAAGGGTGGCGAAAGTCAAACACACTCTGGCTAGGCTTGTATATGCCCTAGGGAAGATAGCCTAGTATCAACCTATGAACCTATGAACCTATCATAAAGGCCTTCCCCTCTTGTCAACACCTGCTTCCCTTTTTTTAAGATACTTAACCAAATCTTGGGAAACTTGACCAAAGATTACATCATCGTAGAAGTGTCACCCACACCTCTCACCAGTCCAGATTTTCACAGAATGTCCAGATTTTTGGCTCATATTTTTGGTCTGTTCCTTATAAAATGTGTGGTTTTCGGGAAAATCACCAGGATGATCTGAGGATTGAAATCATTAAATAATGACATATATTTGCGTTTCAGACTTCAGATCCTTCAGAAAAATGGATGTTAAATCAAGCTTTGCTATACTTTAGAAACGTTCTAAGTTTATAAGAACAATATTTAAAAAATGTCCCTGTTTTTGGGCATTTGTCCCCCTATTTTCTCAGCCTAAGCTACACCAGATGGTACTTGTACATACAAGCCCATGCTGCCAAAGCCATGGAAGGTAGGTGTCTTGGTTGAAAGACTGATATTTGTGGCAATACATCTCTTCATACTACACTCCCAGGCGTACCTCTCAACTGCTTCACATTTGGGGGATCATTCCTATGTCATCCTCTAAAACAACATCTGCTCTGCTTTTCACTTTGGTCACAGAGAACAGGTTTAAATATGGAATAAACCTGTGTGATTCTTACTAATCTTTTAAATAACAGCACCAAGAAAGGCATGTATTTCAGATCAGCACTAGTTAACTGTACTGTGCTTAACCAGCCAGGTGACTCTTGATGTCACTACTCAATCAAATAACCTCCTTCAGCATTTCTCCTTCTAACCAGATCCAACAGATACCATCAAAAAACACCTCAAACAATTAAACCTTACTACTATAACTGAGCCTGCCAATCTATCCAGTGGATGTCTCAAAATAGCAGCTGAGGTTTTTGTTTTTCCTGTCTCAAGTCTGAGAAATCAGTCCATATTTGGAAATAAAATCCTCCCGCTATGAAAAAAATCCTTCCTTATTCTACTGCACAAGGACAGAGTTAATACAGATCTTTTAAACTATAGGCTAATTGCGATTTTGTCTTTCTTATCAAAAATATTATTAAAATGCATTTTTACCCAACTTCTCAACTACCTAATATATAACTAGCTTCTTTCTTCCACCCAGCATGGCTTCCATCCATATCACAGCATAACTACTGCTTTGATGAATTTTGTTAATCCTGCAAACACCCATAGCAATGCCAGAAGCCTAGTCTCCACCATCTTCTCAGACTTATCAAAAACTTTTGGTACCTTTTCCCAGGTACCTTTTCCCACCAGAAGCTCTTATATAAACTCTCACTCTTAGGGTTCACCAACTCACTGCAATGGTTCCATAGCTACTGCTCAAACAGAGCACAGGCAGTACAATTGGAAAACGTCTCTGTCATCTTGCTAGTCCAGCAAGGATCTATACTAGGCCCCATAGTTTTCAACATATTCATCAATGATCTCTATGCCACTATAAAAACTGCTTCCCTAGTTCAATCTGCCGATGACTCATCCCTAATCTGCTCTGCCAATACTCTTTGTAAACTCCCAAGACCTTACACAGTAGTTTCTGTTCATTTATTAAAACATGGCTAAATAATCAACTACTTCAAAACTATAAAGAAATAAAATTACTTCAGTGTACCTTAAAACACATATCTATCAAAGCAACAGATTTCACCATCATTTCTGCCAAAAACACCATGACAGAACAAGTAAACCTGTGAAATGAATTTGCATCATCATAACTGACCAGTAGAAATTTGACCACCATGTATCATGCAGTAAAAAAAAAAAAAAAAAAAAAACTCTTCACAACTAGATACATTATACACAGTAAAAACCTCTCATTGGTATGACCATAAGGCATGTAGCCTCTTCATTCTTACTGCCATCTCTCCTCTATGCTGCCGCAATGCTCACAAACGTTGAAATCTCACAACTATTCAAATATGAGCAATAAAATAGCCAAATTTGCTATCCACTATAACAATAAAACACACCGCTGCCTAACACACAGAGAGTTAAACTAGTTAGAACTACCACATCACCTAGCTCTTTCTCAGCTAACTACAATACAGAGACCTCTATCTACCAGAAAGTTTACCAGCCATTACAACTTAATACACCATACTACTCTGATAGAATTTTATTCTCTAGGACAAAAATAATCAATTTAACCAAATCATTTAATTCTGCAGGTTATCCTGTATATTCAAATTATGTAGCTAAATTTTGGAAACATAACCCGTTACTACTGAAATCCATTCAGAATGCAAACTCATTTAAAACACAATTAAAACGTCATCTATAAGATCAATGAATCTGCTCCTGTACATCACCAGGATAAATGCCACTGTTATGGTCAGCTTGCCATATTGTCAAACCATTTCTCTTCATCCGGAATCCAATGCCCCATAGCTAGTCTTTCCAATACCTGAAATGTTTTACTAGCATCTCCCAGTGTCTAGTTTTGGAATGCTGCTCAGCTCCTCAATGATGTTGTTGTTGTTGTGTCTTTCGGCTTTTCCCGGTTAGGGGTCGCCACAGCAGAACTCCAGTCCGCTAATGATTGGCAGTAGATTTTTATGTGCCGAGTTGCCAGCTCTGATGTAGAACCTTCAATGAAGTTACGCCCATTCACGCATGTCTCACGCAGAAGATGCTCTAGCTGAGAATCGAACTGGACAGCATCTTAGTGTGAGGTGACAATGCTACTGCAGCACCACAAGTGCAGCTCCTCAATGATATACTTCTACAATAAATCTTATTATGGCCATATGTACTAATTGTCTTTGAACCTGCTTAATACCCCACCTCTTAACTATAATATTAACATTTTCTGCTTTATCATGTTCATTCTCTTACTGCCATTTCTGTAAAATTTTCCTCACTAATCACAAGATGCAGTATATATTTGACAAACATAGTAATATACTTTTTCAAATGCTCAATGTTCAACGTCTACTAAATGCGCTGTGCACATTTCAATGACTGGAAGCACAGTGACACTTTACTGTGTGCCCTAATAAGCCCCTCAGGCATATTGTGTAATTCAGTCAGTGGACATATAGCTGCACCCTGCAGTACTGTAGTACATTAGTACTCTCCTTTATAAGTACAATGTACTATCTAATGCTATTCCTTACAGCTGTTGGACATCCCCAGCCCCAACTGCAGCAGGTTGTGCAGATAAATGGTATGCGTTGCAGCTGCACATTACTTATTTCCATCAGCCACACTCTGCAGCTCAGCTGGTAGGTACACAATTACATGTTGAACCAGGTAAAATTCATGCAGTGGAATGAGACTTAAAAATAGTTAACACAAATGGTGCCAAAACAGAAAACTAGAGCACCGACTTGTAAACATAACCAGGAACGAATCAATAATTTCTTATTGTAACCACAAAAAAAAAAAAAAAAAAAAAAAAAGATTTTACTTATCCAGTTTTACACTCACTGTAAGCAGGATTTACTACAATTGAATTCTGTGTAGAAAGGCTAGTAATAACCACTGGTGGTGAAAAGTAAAAAATACACATCTAGTAATATCTGAAAAACTTAAAAAGTTTACATTCAGAATCTGTCAAAACATTGTAAGTGATGGTTTAATAAAGATGTTTTCTGTTTAAAAAAAAGAGACATTAATTGAATAATAATGTTGCTTAGGTTATATGATATATAGGAATATATGTGACGTATAATGTTTGATAATGTTAATTTGTTAATAAAGTTTAATTGCTTTTGTATAAATGTAAAATTGCCAGTGTCGCAAGTGATAATTCAATAAAAGTGTGTTTAAAAAATCTGCCCAAACACATCTGCTTAAAGTGCTACCACCTAATTTAGGAGTGAACCTAATTTTGAATAATCTGTAAACAGTGCCAGACAGATTAATGAGAAAATAACTGGTAAAAAATGGAGAGATAATAACAGTCAAAAGAAGACTAAGGATGAGATTTAGAGATGAGCTCCAAACACTGAATCAAGAGGGATGTAGAGGTCTTATGGTACGCAGATTTCCAGGTGCAGTTTTAAAACAATGAATCACCTAATTATTCACTGCATACATTGAATTGCATTAGTATTGAAAGTTGGGGTACCAGTGGAAGTATATAATGGGAAATCCCGTGCCCATAGCACAGTTGCAACCGACTTTGACATCAGAAAAAGGAATAGCTAGATGGGTATGCCAACAGCTGTACAAGGGAGATGAGCTTCTAGCCTGGATTGATGATGACTGCTATGCAGTGGAGAAGACTTTCACAGAAAAAAAGATTTTATAATATGCATTATATACAATATATGACCATAGTTCTCAACTGTCCAGATTTTCACAGAATGCCCAGATTTTTTACTCATATGTTTGGTCTGTTCTTCATAAAATTTGTGGTCTTCTGGAAAATCATTGAGGAGTGAGGTCATTAAATAATGACATACATTTGAGTTTCAGACTTCATGTCCTTCCGAAAATGCACGCTCATTCAAAATTATTTTTTCAATTTTCTAGGTTTATAAGAACAATATTTAAAATATACCCTTCCATTTGGGCCTTTCCCCAACTATTTTTGCCTTTGTCCAGATTTCTTGTGCTATTGAGATTGAGAGGTTTGCATATGACTTACTACTATGTATATATAGTGAGAACACACACACACACACACACACACACACACACACACTCGCACACATTGTTAGCTGGCCATAAGTTGATGCAGATTTGGGGATTTCATTTGTAATACAGGTCTAGTTTGTGTGGGCAAGAGGGTGCATTACCTAGCATGGCATTCTGTTGCAAAGCTGCCACTAGTTAAATCCTGCACATTAGATTATGAGGGTCAGAATAAAAGAAGTTGCTTTACATAGCTCATTCTATATTCCTGTATTTTGTCAGCACTAGCATATCATTATTTTAATACTAATTCACGTGATACTAGCTGCAGGCTTCTTTGTGAATGGATCCTGGCCTGTGCATGAGAGAGGAAGGTCTATGTTGGATAGACAGAAACATCATGATATGGCAGCATCAGTGGATGCTGAGGAACAGGGCAAAACTAGTCACTGCATAGAAAATATCAGTGCCATGATGACCACATATGTAGTATGTTAGCATGTATGTAGAATGTACTGTTTCTGCATACTTGTAAGTACATACTTGACAAAACATGTTTCAGCATTAAAAATTAGCTGAGCTGCACAGTCACATATTTTTAACCAGTATAGTTTCAAAATCACACACAAATGAACTGGTTCTTAACTCTGCATATATAACATAGGCTGCACTGTACATTTTCACTTCTACTTTTATTACTGTCTGTATAGTATGATAAGTTATGTGCTTATATGACAAGCAGATGCTAACATTTGGTACTATTGTATGTGAAACAAACTCACAGTTCCTGCTTGAGAACTTAAGTCAAGGGTAGTATCACCACAATCTTCAAATTGTTATTGCATTTTTGAGTCAGTATAATTGAAGATCTCAGCAACATTGCATGCATAAATGGAAGTTAGGTGCTTACCACAATGCTTCTTCCTTTCCATCCTAGTCTGCCTGATGCAACTATTGATTCCAGCCATTTCAAGTGCTCTCAGCTTCAAGCTCTTTTAATCCCCCCCCCCATAATGCCTTGTGCACCCCCACTTCAGACCGAGTATGCCAAGTAGGGAAATATTTCATAATATATATATCTGTATATGTATGTATACATAGTGAGAGCACACACACACACATACACACACACACACACACACACACACACACACACACACACACACACACACACACACACACACACACACACAGAGTCATAAGGGGTGGCGCAGCGGTGCATCAGTTAATGTTGTTGTCTCTCAGCAAGAGGTTCTCCAGTTTGATTCTTTTCTGGGGTGCCTTCTGTGTGGAGTCTGCATGTTGTCCCTGCATTCATTGGGTTTCCTCTGGAACTCTGGTTTCCTCCCACATTCTAAGGACATGTGTCTGGGGAATTCCTCCCTGAGCCTCTACTGAAAATAGGCTCTCTCCTAGTTGGACTTTCCTGGTCAACAAATGTTAAATAAATAAATAAAAAGTAGTAGATAAAAGTGAGAGTGAAACCTAACTCTTGCTATTAAGTCATGAGAAAAGTGACAATTTGGTTGGAGGAAGAAGGGATGTGTGTATTGGGTGGACTAGCATGAAACCGGTCCAACATATTATAGTAAGTACATAATAATTATTGCATCCTAATTCATTCATCTGTATTATATGACTACTGGGACTGAATCTTAGGCTACCTTCTTCTTGGGTGGCATCATGACAGGATATCCTTCAAGTTTCAAAGGAAGCCCTGGATCTGGATATCACATCTAATGTATAATGTTTTAGCAATGGTATGCAACATAGACCATATTTCCACAGCATAAATTTCCTCCATTGTAGACCATCTGAAGAATGCAATAGAAGTGTGTCTCCTCTTACATTTTCTCTGCCTAGGAATCTCTGAGCAGAATTGTTCAGAGTCCCTGAAAGACTCTGTGGGAACTGTTACAGATCTTTAAACATATCTATTCTGCTTTGTTCCTGGGAGCTGTTATGAGATGGCTCAGATTACAGGGTATCTGATGGATGGCCTGCAGTATATCTTGAGGGGGGATGCTAGCATCCTCATTATTACCTCAAAAGTTGATCCAGAATCCATCAGCATTTGGGAATGTGACCCCTGAACTGATCCAATCCCTGCTGAAGTGGAAAGAAATGACACTAAGAACCAAAGACCTGATCCAAAGGGACCAGATGGCCTGGAGATAGATATCACTGATAAATGCTCTAAGGCAGCAGACTCTGATACCGAAAAACAGACACACATGGGTTGGCACCAAAGATGGTGCCAAAGAATCAACATTGAGCTGTCAGTACCAAGACCCACTCATACTAAGTTTTCAGAATGAATGTATCAGATGCATCATAGTCAGAGCTGAAGAAGAAGAAGAAGAAGAACTTGCTGGTACTGAACATGCAGGCTCCACCAGACAGATAAACTCTGACACCACCATTGTAGACTGGTACCGGGGCAAGGAGCTAAAAGTGGTGAAGGTGGACCAACCTGACCCACCTTGGAAGCAGAGGGGAAGTGGATGATAGTCAAGTCTATCTGAGTCTTGAGAAAGTTCCACATTATGGCTTCCCAGTCAGCTTCTGAGGTACTTCAAGCATGTCTGAATGGTTTTAATAAAGTAGCAGAGGAGGGCCTTTTTTTTCAGGCAACAGGAGTTTATTTAATGAATGAGTCAAAAATAAGCACTTAATCTGTACTTCTTATCTTGACCTTGCTAAGAAACTTGACAGTATAACTGACAAATTAGAAACATTAAATGTCAATCCATGTGTATTTCAATGGGCAAAACAATGTCTAAACAACTATGTAACCCCAGTCAAGACCATATTGTTTCCTTCTTATTAGTTACTTGGTGACCACTCCTGTTTGTTCTAAAAGGCAATTTATTATCTAGTTCTACTTTAGAGTAATTTGCTGGGAACATACCTCTGGGGGAGCTCGGACCAGATTGGGATGCCTAACACTAAAAATACATATTGATAGTGAAAAAAAGAGATGTGACAGATGCACTATGCAATATTATGATTTTTTTTAACAAATAATTTATACAACTTATATTACAGAGCAAAACGGTTGGCAGTGTGAATATAGGTAATATACAACAAGTGTATTCATAACAAGAAAAAAAATAGCCATTTGTCTCTACATGCATATTGGAGATTGCATGACTAAGCATTAATCAAATAGGAAAGAATCTGTAATAATTGCTTGTACACATATCTTATACATTTTAACACAGAACAAAAAATTCTATTTACAATTATTTACAACAATAGTGTCACCATTCATTCTTATGTACATCACTTTAGGTGAAAAAGCAGGAAAAACAATAAAAGATAAAAGACTGAAGTGAAGTAGAGGAGGGTCTTGAAGAAAGAAATTTGGAAAAATGCTAAGGATCTTGTGGGAGAGATTTGTACCTGATTACAGTGGTCTTGGATGAGGGAGACATATGTGCCACAGCTGAATAAAAGGAAGCCCTTTCCTCTTTGGTGGTCAGGACTCCTCTGTGGCCAGGACTCCTCTGGTTTCCTTTTCCTTGGCTCTCTATGCTTTTCCTTTTCTTTGTTTTTCCCCATTTTGTTTTTTTTTTCTGACTGATGGAACTAGTTGAGAGACTGGTAACATAAGAAATTTTACTATTAGTTTATTTCTTATATCCAGCAGGAATCTGGTTCCAAATCACTGACAGATGGAACAGTCAGCATCTACATGTTCAGGTCCCAACACACACCATACATATGTCATGTGGATCTTGTGGAGAAATATTAACATTGTCACCAACATGTACAATGTAAAATAGTTACAGTGTTTTTTTATCTGAAACAATAGAAAATGCTAGGCATTCAGTACAAGCACCATGAGGAGTGAAGGAAATGAACTAAATAAATAAATAAAAGAAATTGGGTGGGGGGAGGAAAACTACTTAATTTCAAAGACATATCTGTCATTTTAAACAAGCTTCTTTTCTGTCTAACTGTTAAATTATTTCCCTAAGTTCTTGAAAATGCATGCTCCCTTCTTGATGTCTTTAATCTTTCCCTTTGCACCAGTAACATCCACTGGTAGGCAAATGTGCTTTAGTAACTGGCTTACTTTAAGTCCCACATTCATCACTACCACTGAATTACATGACCATATCTAAGTTTCTCCTTACTAATATTTTTGAGGTAGTTTATAAGCAATATATTATTTAAATCGAACATATAATAGATTTCAGAACTCACAATATTGTTTCAAGCTCACCTACATTACAATTATAGCATTATACCTAGCCAATGATTTAATTTCCAGAAATGTGGATGAGGACCATTACATCTGCGGCATCCTTGTTAATTAAAACAGAGGCTTTGATATGATTTGGTTAGCCACACTATTCCACTTTTCCCAAATTTCCAAATTTAGTTATACCACTGAACATCTTATATGGCTAATAGATGTGTTTCACTTTGCATTGGAAATACTCTGTATTGCTTTTCAGTATGCCAGTCCAGAACTTTCTATGCCACTGGTATCATACTACTAAAAGATGGTAATAAATGCCTAAAATTTGAAAAATCTTTACAATAATTTTACAAATGCTGCATCTGGTTTACCAATACAAATTTATCATAAACTTTTCTAAATGTAATACAAGGCTTTTCAGTAAATATAGAATATTCTCTACATCATTCCTATCATATATCTCTGGGCATTGGCATAATGCTGTTTTCACTGAATCTTACAAATATCTTGGTGTTTGTATTGGTCATGCTCTTCATTTCATAGTCTGCACAAACAAGATTCTTGGACAGGGCATACTTTCTAGTCTTCTACCCTGAAACCCATAAATCCATTCCTGAAAATGTTCTAAACTGGAGTATTTATTTTTCTTTTCTCTCCACACTATATTGTTTGTCAACACTTTACTACTAATGTTCTAGGAAATTCTGCAGATCTCTGCCCTTCACATTACAGTTTTATTATTAAATATAGTGGCAATCCTGACAGTTTTCTAGTCATTTTATTGTTACCTTTTGATGGATGTCATTAGGAAAAAAAGTAAATCAATTTAATTTTATTTAAGCTAAGGACAAAACACTTATACTCAGTAGATATATAGTAGGCATGACTGCGTGCATGTGTTTGCCTTCTGTGGAAGGTAGGGTGCTGGGCTGGCAACTTAACACTGTAAAACTCCACTGCCAATCATGAGCGGACAGATGATCCACTGTGGTGACCCCTAACCAGAAAAAGCCGAAAGAAGAAGAAGAAGAAAAGAAGATATATAATATGCAGGCATGAAAGTAAACAAAGACTTGAAACAACTGAAAGAGCAAGAGAGAGAGGTGAGAGAGAAAGATATGCATGGTCAGCAAGCTGGCTTTCATAGTCCGGCTTCCCTGTAATGGTCACTGGACATGACTGTATCCAAGTCAAGAGTCTTTAGAGTAATTGGTGAAAAGGTCTGATCACCGTGCAATGTCCAGCTCTAGATATAACCTAATTATCTATTCTTGATTTTATGCTGCATTGATACGTATGTTGAACATCATATGCGGTACCCCTATTGATGGCTTCAACACTGCAAAAGTAACATCTACAGAACTGCTGCATGAAATTTAGTCCCTATCTTTTTGTGTTAATTGTAGCATGGTAGGAATGTTGCATATCCTAAAGTTGTACTAATGCATGTAACTTGATGATGATGTAAGTCGCCTCCATTCCATGTTCCCAGAGATCTCTGATAAAATGTGTAATTCAATGCCAAATCAATATGTTCTTATTCACTTCTTTCAATGGGTTAAGTTGTATTGTGTTTGTTTCAGACATTTAAGGCTATGTGCTGCTAGTCCTAGACCTTAAAACAGTAGTTTGATTTTTAAAGCATACATTTGTCTACAATTTAACTGAGCAAGTCACTTAACCAGACGTTGCTTCTATGTCTCCCCTGAAATGGGAATGTCTATAGTGGACCAGTGAGCATACCCAGGTAATGTTTTTTTCACACTTCAGTATTCCCAAATCCTCACATATTTACCTCTTATAACTGCAAATCTACAAACGCCAGTCACTATCTGATTTTCTCAATTACTAGTTTTAGTTGTCACCTCTGCTAAATATTAGACTGCTGCTTGGAAAAACATAGAAGGGAAATAACATTTAACATTAATTATCTTAATAACACATAGGACATGACCTTAGTCTCTTTTAGTATTAGGCTAAATGTAGTCTAGCATCATTACAGATTTCTAGAAGCTGACAGATATCACCATGACTTACTGAAGGTACCTTTTTATACATTTCAGTATAACAAAAAGAAATAGATGTAGATAAATTACTTGCTCAAAATTGCAAGCAGCACTGAAATTATGGCACATGCACTCGCCCCTGAATCCTACCAGAGCATATTTTTTCTGTCAAGTTGAAGTCTGTACTTAAGAAATATGGTTCCACAAGTCCCTAAAGATTCAGAAACCTGATATTTTCTCTCATGATCAGTAATCTGCCAATGAGATTCAGCACTCTAAACAACTTCGCTACAGCATGATTATAACAAAAAGTGCATTCGCAAAATATGTACATTTGCATAAAAATTTTGTATACAATTCTAATAACATTTCACAGATTACACACTACCTCTCCTGCTTCTTTAAGCATATGAGACAAGCAGCTCAGAGATACTTCAGACTGTTTTTCTAATTACTACACGTAGTCGTAGTTCATAGTCTAGAATCCACACTATGAACGTCTTGTGTTTCAGTGGAATATTGACTGCATGTAAACATATTGAACAGGTCTAGTAAAAGGTTGACAAACCTCTTAAGAAGTGGTGTCAGTATTTAGATGCTTAATCAGGGCTCTTCTTTGTAGTCAATATTATTAAACAGCCTGCTCACTCTAAAAACATACTGATTGTTACCATGCTAAGGAATCTGCAATATTCATTTCTCTCCTATATTCCTTGTTTGAGGTTATTTATTACTATAGAGATGATAAGAACAAATTCAATACCTTATTAAAACAGCCCCACGCTTCTTCCATCATCTTTATTTGCTTAAAGATTTTTTTCTTATTACTTCTTTACTGCAGCTCAATGCCATTTCACAGCGGATATGTATTTTTTTTTTCTTTAAAGAATGCCTTGTTCCACTTGACCTGTTGCAGATATGATTACCTTTACATACATTGATTTCTACCGTAATGAATGCCATAAATCTGCTATATTGCCCTTTGTTGTACTATGGCCTGACAGTTTACTACAGTACAGGCGAGGATGCACTGAGATGCTAGCTACTCTGGTTGCCCCCTGTTAATAATTTATTAAGCAGAACAGTATGATTACAAGAGTGAGTGCTAACACTTGACTGCACAGAACATGGAAATGTCAGAACTGTTAATTCTCATATAGTGCTGATTGTTTTGCAGCAGATCTTAGCCATCTGAGATATAGATATCTCTGTTAAGACATCACTGTGTCTTATAACAGAGAAGCATAAGATCTGTCCCCAGGTAATCAAGAGTGACATGACCTACCAAACCTAATTAAAATCTCAAGTACCAGAAACCATCATCATTAGCATGACAGTAAAAAATAAATAAATGCAGCTGACATCGGTTATGATGATGGAGTGAATTATACCTGAATACAATAAGTAGCAATGAGTCCCTATTCCTTTACACCACAAACTTGTATGCTGTTCAGCTACTTTATGAGACTGCGAATGAAGGACACTTACATACTATTGGTTCTAGTATTCATTGTTGTGTTTTCTCTAATTTGGAATTCTTCAACTTGCCCAACCCTTTATGGAGGCCTCTCCAAGTATGTGTTTAATGTCTTCAGAAAAAAAAAATCTACCTGTTTTTTCATTTTCCTTTCAGTTTAATCCTATACACCCTGGCTGTTATCACCTGATTTTATGAAAGTTATTTTACAGAACCTTACTGATGGTTTTAAAATGCCTACATGTTTCTGTCATAGCATACTCTGATTAAATTTCCACAAAATGCCCACTCTGTAATTGTCTCTTTTTAATGGCAAATATGTCAATAAAAGCCAGACCCCTCCCAGCCAACTCAACCCATGAACTGTGAATTTTGTTATTTGAAGCCTAAGATTGATTTTTTTAATCCTATTTTTATTTTTATGGTTCTTAATAGCTATATTTTAAGCTGTCTTCTAGTATTCTGGATATCACTATTCATCCTTTTAGTGTGTCTACCATTATACAGATGACTGTGACTATGTCTTCAGCCTCTTGAAGACATTAATAAGAACTGCTAAGGATGGTGCAGTGATAGAATTGTCACCTCACAGCAAGAGGTTCTCCATTTTGGTACTTGGCTGGGGCACCTTCTGTGTGGAGTCTGCATGTCCTCTCTGCATTTGTGTGGGTTTCCTCCCACATTACAAACGCACATGTTTGTAGCATTTTTCCCTGAAAATTGACTTAGTTCCAAGTCGGACTTTACTGGTAAATAAATGTTACATAAATAAAACCGTGCCAAACACAGAGTCCTAAGTCACTTTGCTGGGCATTTGTGTTTAATTATGACAGCTATAGCATGTCTTACTCTGTTTCCCTAAATGAGAAAATACTTAAACCTAAACCAAACTAAAAATACAGATAAAAGAAAAAATTAAGATATCCAGCACAGTACAGGAAAAATAATGCAAAACTGCTAAAAAGCCATTCTGGATAACTAGATTACTATGTTGCATTTCACACTGTAAAGGAAATTTCTTCTTCCAGAATGAAATACATTTTTATTTTATTTTATTATACATTTGTTAACCGGGGGTGTCTGACTGAGCTGAAAAGGCCCTTTTTCAGCAGAGGCCGGGAAGAAAAGCTCCACATAGAAAAATTACAGATGCATTTAGACATGATCAGTATACACACAAATTACAAAAGACATGTTTTTACAGTGGTATGCAGCACATCAACAGTTACAGTGGAGAGAACAAACAAAAAAATATTAATTAAAAAATAAATATTAATTTAAAATATTAATTTAAAAATAAAATAATGAATTTAAAAATCAAAATATATTGATATGAAATGTAATTCTCCTGTCTGGATTCATCTTTTGCAGCTTTATAAAAATATTGCACTGATGATTTTGTAGCAAAGACTGAGAAAACCAACAAAATCATAATGGCACGTTAACTTTGTAATAATGTCATTTTACATAATGTTAAATCAAACAAAACACAATCATTTTTTTTTCAGTAAATCTCATAGCGATGATAGTTTTTGAGTCTACAGCAAAATGGGTTTTTACAATCTAATAAAGAATGTAATGGGAACAAATACTTTGTCATGTAATAATACAGTGAAACACAGAATACTGACAGAAATCTTACTGGGTTTGTTTGACTGATGTTTCAGCATGCTCGATTTAGTGACATAACTTATGGAACAATTTTGATTTGGTTCACAATACTCAGAGAAGAGAGAAAAGTTAGTTTTGTGTTTGTTTTTCAACTTTTCCTTTTTTTTCTAGGTTTGCACAATCTCAGAATCGCGTATATACAGAGATTAGGAAAGTGAGGCATTGCTCACCCATATGAGTTACAGGCGTCTAGCACCCAGAAAAATAATTGTTTTGAGTATTGCATGATATCTGGATTTCTGCTGCTTGTGTATAATGTACTGCTGGGTTAGATGTTTAAGCTGTGATTAGTCACATGTTGATTAAACAGCATGTAATTAATCAAACTGAAGCCAGATAGAGCACTCATCTTGTACATTCCTTTCTATAGTAACAGAATGACGTTTGCAGCCTCTGTTCATTAACGAATCTCATAAGTTAGCAATATGCTCCTCATAGCAAATGCCCACAAAAGAGTACCAGTATCATGTGCCCCAGGGTATTAACATGTTTGCAAAATGTTCAACTGAATATTTTGGTATTTTAAGCGTTTCAGTTAGTTAAGGTACTGCTGGACTCTGATGAATCGGGTAGTTTGTCCACTGAATCATGCAGACAAATGTATACTTATGTCTAGATTTTGTTCCTTATCATTTTTCTGGTAATATAATGACAGGTGGACATTTTGTAGAGAAATGAGTATTTTGTTTGAGTGATGTTAAAAAAAATCTATGTATTGAAAAAGTTAAGAATGTGCATTTATCATTCTCAATGTATCCTCATAATGTCAGCATTTATTATATTTATGTTTTATTAATTTAATTATTTGTCTTTGTTTACTGGGAATGTCTGACTAGGTAATATCCATTTTCAGCGGAGGTCCAGGCAGAAAAGCTCCCTTTGTTTATATTATACTTACTTCCAGTAGCTGCATTTCTATTTACATTTATACACGTACAATATACATTCAAAGATTTTATTGTGGTAGAACCTTTCAGCTTTAAATATGTTCATTTTATAAATGCCCTATCATAAGTTATGTTGGTAATAGTTTTCACACCTTGTCTGAAACCTTATTTTTCATGCTGAATGCGAATCGACGCTTTTGGACCACTTCATACAACATCAGTATTGCTAACACATATGTGGTGCACTGAAAAGTTTAGCCGGATGTGATGGCATTACCCTGGGTATAAACATCTTTTGAAATTCTCATGAGTTCTACTTTGCTCAATTCATAGTGTGGCATAATGGAGTGAAGATGTAACCAATGAGAATTAAGCTACTGAACAGCTGACTTTAAATGCTATTTATGAGTAAGAAATCACAAATCAGAAGGATGGCAGAGAGATGGGGTGGGGAGAAATGTGGACTTTTTATGTTAAATGAGACAAGGTGGGTGCAAACAGTGGTCTAGCTTGCCAGCATTCTGGCCTGTAGCTGTGTGCAGTGGTGACCTGATTACCATAGTCTCTTACATTTATTAATATAACTGACAGATTTAATAGAAAGTTAAGAATATGTGCCCTGACCCCATCTAACATGTAATGCAGCACTATACACATGGCCTGTCTTGTATACAGTAGCCTCTGCATTTCAATTTATAGACATTTTATTTCAATGTTTAGGCATTTATTTTAGGTATTATTTCATTAAAAAATGGTTACTGTAGTACCAATAACAAAGATGGTTCTATTGTCCTGCCAAAATTTGCAGAGTATATACATGATTTGTTAATGATGTAAAAAAATGGTTGCAGTTTCAAACTTGATCCACAGGCCAAACGAGGTAAAAAAACATGAAGTAAAACCAGAGATAAGCCCCAAATCCAGGAGCCAGCACGGCAAGGCTACGCACAGTAGCATAGTCAAAGGCACAGTCCAATGTGCAATCACTAAAAAAGTTGCCGAGACCAGTTAATCACCAGAAAGACTTTTTTCAAAAATACCCACAAGCGCTTTCATCTCTGTCAGTTCAGAGACTTTATCAAGATAAGAGACAGAACAGGAGGCACACAATATATAAACCCAACCCCAATTAACACCTCTTGCAAGACTGTTAGATCAATTAGCCCTGCAGAAGCATCTACATCACCATCTAAAACATTTATTTAAAATTATTTTTCTCCTCCCCTTTTTTTGGAGGAAGGGGATTTTCCCCCTCTGAGGAGGTCAGAGAGACTGAGGGACTGCTACAAGAGGGAGGAGTTTCCTCAGGCGAGTGTGACTGTATATACAGGGGTCGGGGTGGGCGCAAATCCCAGCAGACGATGGGAGATCGGAGGGGTGGATTTCAGTGGTAGAATCGGGTCATCAGGTCCTGGTGACTGATGCTTGTAGAACTTTTCAGAAATCAACTGGAGAGTTTAATGTATTTCATTTTTCATCATTTAGTATAGAGATGACCGACTGTGACCTATTGGCTAGGGGCTTGACGTTTGTGCCCGTTAATAATTTTAGTTTCATCATCACCCAAGTGGATTTAAAACATTTTGTAAGGAAACTCAATTTGATCTGCTCTGAGCTACAACAGAATGGCATTAAATATACGGATCCCAAGGATATTGCCAATATCCTGGCAGATTGATTCAGTGCTAACTTCAGCCCCCTCTCACCCCCTAAAGGGCCAATCACAATACCAAAAGTTTACCAAATTCCAGTACTCACAGCCACAAAGGTAAAAAACGCACTCTCCAAAGCTAAGAATACAGCATCCATGGGACCAGACGACATCCCGGACTGTGTACTATATGAACTACAAAATGAACTGGCACCTCACTAAAGTGTCATGTTTAATCATAGCTTCACCTCAGGCTTCGTGCCCAATGAGTGGTGCACAGCTACAGTTATCCCACTCCTCAAGGGGGGAACCACCTTGGATCCCGGGCACTATTGTCCCATCAGTCTGACGAGCCTGATATGCAAAGCCATGGAATGCATTATTATGGATCTTATAAACAAAGACACTGGCAACCTTCAAACACTGGACCCCACCCAGTTTGGTTTCGTAAAGGGCTGATCTTGTCTCCTCAACCTAATTGACTTCTTCGAATCAGTCTCCAGAGCCATGGACGAAGGTAAGGCGGTCCACACAGCCTATCCAGACCTTGCAAAGGCCTTTGACAACGTCCCCCACTCTGGAATCACAGATAAACTTACTAAACTGGGCATTAATCCCTATGTAACTCGATGGGTTGCCAACTGGCTTACTGACAGAACCCACACTGTAAAAATAGCCGACTCAAAATCCAGCTCCAGACAAGTGACAAGAGCGAGTACCTCAGGGTTCAGTCCTGGGACCACTGTTGTTTGGCATCTACTTCTCTGAAGTACAGGCCAGCACTAAGGGACTCTGGCTAACAAAGTTTGCAGATGACTGCAAACTGGGAGCCATTATTGAATCCCTAAATTATGTGGATATTCTACAAAAGGGCCTTACAGAAACAGATGCTTGGTGCCAGAGCCATGGGCTCAAGCTCAATGCCAAGAAATGTATGGTTATCCCCTTTGGGAAAAAACATGTACCCTTGAATTACCACATAAGTGGCAGTACACTAAACACCGAAAGTGTGATAAAGGATTTAGGGACACAAGTGGACAGTGGTCTCACCTTTGATAACCACATAGCCACAACAGTCAGGAACTCCTTCTATGTTGCACACCTCATCACTAAGGGTGTTTCATCCAGAAAAAAGGAGGTTGTTGTCCCACTGTACTCATCCCTCATTAGACCCATTATAGAGTACAATTCCCCATTTGGTATGTACCTCAAAGACATCTGCAACAACTGGAAAGGCCACAAAAATACCTCACTAAAAGAATCACAGGCCTAAAGCAGATGCCCTATGCTGACTGTCTAAAAAACTCCAGCTATACGCTGTCGCATATCGCCTACTCAGAGGTGATCTCTGCTTAACATACAAGGCCATGTCAAACCCAGTGCTGTTGGACATGCTACACTTAAAGAAATCCCAAACCCTCAGAGCTACATGTACCAGGGATCTAAACCTGGTAATCACAATGAACAAAATGTGCTGGAGGGATAGGTTCCTGACCCAGAGACTCCCCATACTCTGGAATAGACTGCCCATACACGTCAAGCTGAGCATCTCTTTGGCCCTCTTCAAAAGGAACCTTGATGATTAGATGGGAGATAGGAAATTCACCCCAGGGATCACATCACTCACCCTGCTAGAGAGGGGACCAGGGAAGTAGTTATTATGGGAAGAAATAGCCAGGGAATTGTTATGGCTAGGCTTGCATAGGCCCTAGGGCCGATAGCCTAGTACCAACCTATGAACCTATGAACCTGTGAATTTCTATTTTTAGTCAGTGGAATATGTAGGTGATCCTTTACATATATCAAGCACTTTTAACCCTCTGTTACATCCTTCTTTACAAATTTTTGAAAGAATCTGTGAAATAGATATGAGTAACATTCCCAGGCAGAAACTTTTTTTTAATTTTAGTGAGGCTGAAGAAGTAAGCCTTAAAACACTGAGGAGTAACCCGGATTTTAGAATTATCAAGCCTGATAAGGGTGGTGGTGATGGACACGGCAGACTATAACACAAGGATGAAGGAGATGCTGAATAGTGTCCATTACAGAAAAATTTCTTTAAATGAACTTAATGGGGCATATCGCAAAGTTAGATACTAGTTGAATGACATGTTCATTTTGGGGTCTCTGATGACAGACAAGTTCAATTATATGTCAGTTTCCCACCCAAAAACTCCCATTATTTTGCCTAAAATTCATAACAGCCTTTTGAATCCACCTACGTGACCAGTTGTGGATGGGCAGGGGTCCATCACTTACTCAATAGCGAAATTTCTTGACATCAAATTGAAATCATTGGTAGGGAGTGAGAAGTTTATGTGTAAGGACTCTTGGGCCTTCCTGGATAGGATCAATAATCTCGGTTATGTTGAAACAGGGTTTTTCATTACGGTGGACGTAAAGGACCTCTACATGGTAATACCCCATAATATTGGACTAGAATGGGTTTGTGACTACCTACTCTCTAGAGGGATGGCTCAGGGGATTAATGTTTAGAAACAGTTGTTTGAACTGGTATTAAAGAGCAATTGCATTTTATTTGACAATAAGTTCTTCCTGCAAACTGATGGGGTGGCGATGGGCTTACCGTGTTGGGGTACTTTTACAAATATGGTCATGATTGAATGGGAAAAGAGGGTTTTTTTTAGTCTCATTTTTATCCCTTTTGTAACACCTATGTCCGTTACCTGGATGATATCTTTATTCTGTGGGATGACCCCTTGGAGCTGGTTTGTGAGCTTTTGACTTCTATTAATGGGTCAACCACTTTATTGAGGTTCACACACACAGTGGGGAGAAATTAAATTCCCTACTTGGATGTGAGATTAATTAAGGACATTGTTTCTTGGTCCTTCATTGTTGAGATATTCAGAAAGGAAACTTACTCAAACAAGGTCCTGCACTTCAGCAGCTCACACCCATTCAAACAGAACAAGGCAGTTATTAAGGGGCAATTTGTGAGAGCAGCATGTATGGTGTCGCTTTTTGAGTAATATTTGAATGAGTGTGATGTCCTGAAGGCTATGTTTTTGAGGAGAGGGTATCCCTCCACTTTAATCCAGGAGGTCATGATGGAGGTTGTCAACAAGAGGGAAAGGGGTCATTTCAGAGCTATTCTATCCAGGAATGAAGAAACTTATGACCGTTTTGAACCAATGGGTTCAGGCACTGAACCTCTGGGGGTAATTTCTTGTACTGTTGGTGATGGAAGACTGGATGTAGGGACTGACAGTAATTTTAGGTCAGCCTTTGTCACAAAGTTCAGCTCTGACAGTCAGTGAATCATGGATATTTTATTTAAAACTTGGGTCATCTTGTCCTCCTGTGATGAGATGTGGAAATGTATTAGTAGTGCCCCAGTTATTGTGTATAGGAAGGGCAGATGTTTGAAACTTTTACTTGAAAATTACAAGGGTGAACCGGTAAAAGACACTATGAGAAAATGTGGGGCTTGTAACCAGTGTGGATATATTTTGGATGGCTCATTGGTGACCATTAATGGCCAGCTTCTTAGACTTAAGGGTAGGTTTACATGTCAGTCTGATAGAGTGGTTTACTGTGCCGACTGCATACCATGCCCCTCTTCTATGTAGGAAAAATTGAGAGGAAATTCAGGAATAGAATCTATGAACATGTGAGGGACATTAGATTGAAAAATAAAACAAACGCTCTAGCTAGGCACTGCACTGACCATGATGGTAATTTGTTCAGGTTTGTTATTATTGATATGTTAAGGAGAGATCCAAGGGGGGGACCATGGCCCCTGCAATTGGAAAAAATGGAGGCATTATGGCAGTTAAGACTGAATGCAACTTGCTGGCCAGGCTTGAATGACATGTTTTCTCTAGCCTGTTTTCTAAAGTTAAGGGCACTGGAAAGATGACTGCCTTTTTTGATTTTTTATGATTTTTGTTTTTGTGATTTGGAAGTATTAAATGTATTTTATTACTTCCTTTTAGCATCTGATCTTAATATGGTGTGCTAGTTTTAATTATATATATTCTTTGTGTGGGTTTATTGTCATATACCACCTGGCTTGCCTTTAATAGGAGGGATGACTGATAGATTTATCCACTTTTTATATCTTGTAGAAATGGTTTTGAGAAAAACCCTTTAAAATAAATGTTTTAGATGGTGATGTAGAATGCTTTTGCAGGGCTAATTGATCTAACAGTCTTGCAAGAGATGTTAATTGGGGTTGGGTTTTTATATTGTGTGCCTCCTGTTCTGTCTCTTATGTTGATAAAGTCTCTGAACTGACAAAGACGAAAGAGCTTGTGGGTATTTTTGAAAAAATAGTTTCTGGTGATTAACCGTCTCGGCAACTTTTTTAGTGATTGAACATTGGGCTATGCCTTTGACTATACTACTGTGGGTAGCCTTGCCCTGCTGGCTCCAGGATTCGGGGCTTATCTCTGGTTGCAGTTTCAAAACAATTACTCTGGTCATACATCAATCTTTTTGAAAATGTGATCAGAATATAACAGTCATTCTACAAGTGCATAATACAGATACTGCATACAGGTACAACTCTCAACCTCTTAGCACAAGAAATCTGGACAAAGCCTACAATTATGGAGGCAAAGGCTCAAAAATAGGGACATATTTTAAATATTGCTCTTGCAAACTTGGAACATTCCTAGAATAATATTATGATTTGTATTTGCATACATTTTCTGATGATGAAGTTTCAAAGTCAAATGTCTGTCATTATTTAGTGATTTCAGTGCTCTGTGATTTATCCGAAAACTACAAATTTTATGAGGAATGGACCAAAAAAATGAGGCAAAATCTGGACATTCTGATAAAATTTGGACAGTTGAGAGGAATGTATACAAGTAATATGGCAAGAAGCATGAGGGTTTTTCTTGCCCATTTAACTGGCACAAAAGTACTGAGAACGTAAAATGTCACCAAGGTATTTAAACAATTTTCAACATTTTGAATCAAATACTAATACATGCATTTCTTCACAGCGGTATATGACATCTGACAGCTATCAATCATAATGAACTGGAGGACTGCAGGAAGACGATGCCTTCATAACAATGCTTTTCCTGCTTCATGTGTCCATTTTTTTGTTTACTTATGGTATTTGTTCTGATTACTTCGTCTTCCTTAGAACTGGACAGTCAGTACTGTTTCATTTCCTAGTGATAAAGTATCTGGCATTGTTCAGTTTGCCACATTACTTATCTACATCTCCCTTTCCCCTTCAGCATTTTGATCTTTCTTTAAACACACCCCAGGATTTACTAATCTTCCGTGTAAGACTAGATTAGTCTTACACGGAAACGCCAATCTAAGAGTATGATGGCAGCGCGCCATGCATATTAATGAGGGCACGCTGCCTCAATTCTAAAGCTTACACTGAGCATGGACGAGTGTAGAGGGCATGTCAGACTATTGAGCAGTCCAGAAATCCATGCCCCTGCACTGACAAAACCCAAGAAATGTCGAGTTACATGAGCGAGTCCGCTCACATGTGTACATTGTAACACTACACTCCCCCATATGTTAAACCTCGTACAAATTTAAAAATGAAAAGAAATTTTTTTTTTGTTTTATTTCCAATATAGCTGCCCGTATTTGTGCGTGTTTGCGTAGGATTGCCCATTGCTTAGCTACAGTTAGCAGCTTAGACACCGAAGAGGATAATAAGAAAAAAATATGCAAATTAAGCAAAATAGCGTAGTGGTTAGAGCCTTCACACAAAGAGGAGGCATTCCCTGTTTGAGACCCACTACTGCACGTTCCATTTTCTGTTGGAAATCTGTATACAAAAATATTTCCTGACATTTATCATATATAAGTTTTGTAAAAAGCATTCAAATGTTGTATGTAGTAGTGAACGAATTATATATATATATATATATATATGAAGGTGAAATGGTTATGCATTCTGAGGCACGAGTAACTTATTTTAAGCAATATAAAGCACTGCTAAGCACATTTTAGCAGTGTTTAGCATATTTAAACCAATTGCTTGCAGCTGAGCACCGCATTAACAAACGCAATGCATTTGTGCGTAGCTGTGCACCGCGATAACCAGCACAACGTCAGGCAATGTCGAGCAATGTTCGGCAACGTTGGGCAATGTCGGGCAAAGTTGAGCAAAGTTGGCTAAACACGACCACACCTCCTTTACTGTACCTTAAACATTCAGGTCTGGACAGTAGGAAAATAAAAAGCAGTGATAGGACATTGTGCACTATAGTCACAGTGCATAACCACTAAGCCATGACAGCATTTCATAACCATGCACTTTCAACAGCCACATATCTATCAAAGGAATATTAAACATTGCCAACATCAGCTAAGCAGGTATGCCTACAGCTGAGTTTTTTCAAAACTGGCCAATCACAAATAAGTGCGGGAAATGAGGCATATTTAAGCTCCACAGGTGGGAATACTTGCCATAACTGGTTGTAGCTCCCTTCTGCAGTCAGCATGGCCAGTGTTGGAGAAGGCACTCGATTTTGAGTGCAATGCCGGGGCATTGAGGAGACCAAAGTAATGGTTTGGCTCCTTGTCCACAATCATGAGGAAAGACTCCTGCGGGGCCTGTACCAGGGCACCCAATATAAAATGGAGGCCTGGAACAGTCTTGATCGTGATCTCACCAGTGCCACTGGCATTCCTCGGACTGGTGAGCAGGACAGGCACCATTATTCTGACCTGAAGTGATGTACGGAGGATCAACTGTACCAGTGGATCCAGGAGCCCCATGCGATGCCTAATGCCCCAGTACTGAGGAAGTAGTCATTGTATTAAGTAGTTAAGAATTGCTATGCTTGTCTATACTATGGATAGGTATGTCTCAGTATCACTAAATTTACTTCACAGCTGCAGGTGTCCGGGCTATGAATCAGCAAGCCCATGAAGATAGGTTGCAAAGGCTGCATCATCAGGCAGGTTAGTAATTATTCTGCATGTACTGTTATATAAAATAAATGAGAGAGCCTTCAAAAAGTGTTTTAACCCAATAAATAAAGGTGTAATAATCCTTTAATAAATGTATAATTCCTGGAGTGCGTCTGTGTCATTTTCTTTGATATGTTGTACTGTTGCATTTTACAAATAGTACTGTTGTAGTACTGTTGTATTAAGCAGTGTTAACCCACACTTGGGTAGGCCCATATAACATGGATGAAGGGAGTGCCAGTAGCTTTTACGCATATTTACAGCACTCAACTGTTAGTTCATGCCCAGCATGTACAGGTTAATCTGGCACATGAGTAGCTTGGTATAGTGTTCCCCAGAAATGTCAGTGTGCTGCCAGAAATGTAGGGAGCTGTTAACATATAACTGATACTTTTTCCTGAACATATCTAGATAATTATATGAAAGTAGAGCTGTCAGTGTACCATCTTAGCAGTAGTGTGTGTGAGCAACTCTCAAAATATGTAGCAGTAACATCTGCATCTTGGACAGTTTGTATGTAAGATATACAGCTCATGTATATAATGATCTAGCAAAATCCAATTGCACAATATAAGGACATTGGGTAGTGTAATAATACATGTAAGGGACATATAACTCAGTTAAGAGGAATGTAGTGAAAACTAGAAGGATATATAAGCTGTTAACTGAGCTATCCTTTTCCACCCTACTGTATGTGCATAAAAAATGCAATTCCACACCTCAATCAGTATGTCTAATCTCAAATCATTTGTTGGGACATATGTCCTATTGGTTTATAAATGTTTGCATTTATTTCTATGCATGTGCCCTGTTAAAATACCACAATATTGGTGGCCTGTTGCCATCAGTTCAACCTGGATGCTGTTGTAATGTCCACTATTGTTCTATATATGCATGTGTTATGCTTACTTTTCAACTGTTGAAAATCTGGTGTGTTCGGTTAATGGGAATACTTCTGCATGCTTTTATAAATAATTGGGAATGCTGTTGACTGTTACTAACCCATATCTTTATTAAACCCTCCAAAACATAGTTCATATGGGAAGGCCGGTCCCAGCGGACCCACCTGTCCCACCTCAGCTGGCCATGGCACCTGGCATGAGCAGGTCTGGTGCCCAGCCTGGGACCTCCTCCTCCATGGGCCGTGTGCCACCGTCAGGTGGAAGCACTGCAGAGGATGGGGCTCGGCCCCCTCGTGCAAGCATGGGCAGAGGAGGGCCACCTATCACCCTTCAAACGGTCCGGGCTGCGGTGCGTAGAGGGATTTAACGTTCTGTTGCAGAACCTCTACACCAGCTTGAGACATGAGTGGTGCAACTCCCGGGTCAGCCTGCCCCTCCTACACAGCCCCCAGCACAGCCACCCTCTGGGCTGTGAAGGTGCAGTGATGACTGCCCATGGGTGGAGACCTCAGTTCCACTGTTTACATCTGTGGCCTCATGGGCTTGCGATTTCCAAACATCCATCCCTGTCAAAGGTGTTCACCCACTACATGTGTCATATACCGCCCCTGTATGCATCTTGTTTGTCTTGTTTGTTTTCCTCCCCAACCTACTTCCCCAAATATACCTACTTCCCCTACCCCACATTCCACTCTCACCTGAAAATAAAAGGACAATCTGCTCCCAAAAAAAAATAAATTAAGCCCCATATATAGCTGCCCATTTTGCACACATGTCCACTGGACACATAAAATGTAATTTAATTGGCATTACTACATACTTTGTTGTCCTCACCCCTCTCTCAGGGGTTGAAGGTTTCATATCTACCTCCAAATTTATTCTACATGCACAGCTGTTGCTGTTAAAGAAATGGGCAGCTATGGACCTTCCTTACACCTGTCCTACACATCCCGAGCTACTTTCCATACTGTCTTTCCCTCTTTGTTCCCCCTTTTCACCACTTTCTATCTCCCCATTTTTCTTATCTTTCAAAGAAATGAGCACAGGGGTTAGCGGGAGTAAACAATATTAAGCAGTAGTTAGCGGGTTTGCACGAGTGTGCGCTTGTTTGTGCTTAGCTAAGCATTGCTAAGCATCGCGCAAACCCATGCAAACCTGCTTACAACTGCTTAAAAGTGCCTTAGTCACTCTGTATGTGAGGGCCCTTGTTCTGCTCAGGATCAAAATAAAACATCTCTGTCAGTCTCGAACCCCAGACCTCGTACACACTATACAACATGAAATATCACTAAGCCACGGTGGATATACAAGTTGGTGCTGAAATAAATATATCATGCATCAAAATGAGTGAATGTAAAGGAAAAATAGAAATGCCATACCACACAACTTGTTCTGTGGATCTTTAGCAACAGTTGTTGTGGGATTATATTACATTACTGTGATAAGAGAAGCAGCCATTCTAGCAGGAAATAATGTTACACCATCACTTTAAAACCCCACACAGTATTACAGTAGGACAAACACTGGCATATCTGTTTAGGGCAGAGGCCATACCTCCCAACTGTCCCTAATTTTCAGGAATGTCCCTGATTTTCACACAAATTTTAGCTCTATCCCTCTGAATTCCTCCTAAAACTACTGACTTTGTCCAGAAAAGTGATGAATTGCACTTAATGAATAATGACAATAATTAAGAGTTAGACACTTATTTTACTTCAGAAAAGGTGCATTAATTCATATGCTCTGATTCTCTCAATGTTTCAACTTAATGGCACTAACATTTTAAAGGTGTCCCTGACTTTTTCTTTACTTTTCCCTGAGTCTGTTCAAATATGTACCTGAGTGTTTGAGAGGTCTGGCAGAGCCAGAAACACAGAGGCATATCAACCTTTCTGCTGTTACACACTGTGCAAATAGCTTTGGAAGGAGTTTCGGAAGCATACCCTTATGTAGGAATACAACACTGAAATACAAATGGATGTTGCCATGTACTGGTGGCAACCAACTGTAACAATGCCATTGCTCTTTTGCTGAAAATACCTGTGTGGTGCACAGACAAAAAATAACAGGCTATTCTCTGGCTACCATGTGGATAGGTCCACAATTGGGAGTTACACAGACAGACTACTTGCCTTGATAAACTAACATGTACACAGCAACCCTGTAAGTCCAGCAAGATAAAATCCACACAATAATACTTACGCTCTCTGTACTTCTGCACCCCTACCCAAATGTAGAATATACCTGTGTGTGCAGGGTCTACCAAGGATGTAGGTAAGCATACTCACAGTACTGACATATGTCCATTTTTTTCTGAGCAGCTTGTGCTAATGTCAACACTAAAAAAGCACAAGCTGTTTAGAACTGAGTAAATTAATATTCACAGTATAGCAGTTCACAAATAATTCTTGTGCCAAAGGAATATATCTCAATAACTAGCTTTGTATGGCAGTTGATTGTAAAAGTTGAAAAGAAAGTACATCTTTCCATGTATCTTGGGGTAACATTTTGAGGGGTGAGTACATTTCTACACTGACAAGTGGGTACTGGAAGCAGCAACATTAGGTCTGAGTACAAAATGTAAATCTCTGGCTACACCCCTGGCTTCTGATATAAGAACTATACCAACCTTCTGTCTTAAACAATAATGTCCACAGCAAACAAGGATGATCTACATCTTGGAAAGCTGAAAGGGCCACGCCTACCTGAGTTAGCAATTTATAGTTCTGGGTTGCTATGACAGTGACTACTGCAATTACTATACAGCAGGCTGCATGCAATTAGCAAGTGGTGGCCACTAATTGGTGCAGAGGCCATCACATGCTCATGTGCAAATACCTACAAAAGCAGGCTGCAATCTCTGCCAACAAACTTAGTCACTCTATTGCAGAGACTGACAGAGAGACAGAGAGAGAGAGAGACAGAGAAAAAGAAAAAGGAATATTACCAAATCATACAAAGGAAAGGTATGTGACACATATGTATTTACTGACATGTAATAGATGTTATTGAAGAATAGTCTACATAATGTGAACCATTCATATGTGGCAGCAGTACTTATTTATGCATAGATGTTCTGCTTAACTACTGCTATGGACAATACAGTGTGTACCTGTGGGTAGTGGGACATACCTGTGAAATGTGTAGCTCAGCATTAAATGTCAAAGATCTGATCCATGTTATCTGTGTTTTGTACAGTAGTGTGGCCAATGGCTGTTGGGGGGATTAGCGCTGACATTATATAAACATGGGTGCCTCAGAACAACACATGCATGATAGTCATATTAAAGTGTAGCTTAGCATTGGCAACTGCTTAGCAGTCTGGTATGCGTATCTAGCATTTGTAGCCATATATACCCCCCCCCCCAATGTTAGTGTGTGTTCATATGTGACACCTGTTTGTGTTGCAGCAAGGCCCAACAGTTCAGCTGTAAGGTCCAGGGACTTACAACAGTGTGGACCTTGTGTGTGTATGCCACACACATATGTAAAAATATATATGTGTCATATATATTCACATCTGTATATGTGCATAGAGTAGGGGACATATTGCAACTGTTTGTAATGGGTGGAGATATATATGTTGGTGAAGGTTAGTATGTGCATATTTGTATGTAGGTTTTAGTGTGTGACAAACAAGACCACATACAGTGCTGGTATATGACATGTGGTGGTTAAACACTGTGGGTGGTTTGTTCAGTTTGCAATGCTGAAGCCAGTGAGGCCTGCTAAAGCTACCTGGGTTGTGAACACCTTCAAGGCATTTATCCCAAGACTGTGCGATTTTATTACATTACTGTACACCTCCCATCCTTTGTATAATTGATATTGTCACTATGAAAGGTGAAATGTATATGTGCCTACATATATATGTACACCATTGGATGTGTATATGTATATATATATATATATATATATATATATATATATATATATATATATATAGTTATATATACTCATACACACCTACATCTACTTGTAATAGATTCTCTGTACTGTTAACTGACTGTGATGGTCAATGTGTTTGTGAATACTTCAAAGATATGTATCTGTGGGATAGCTTAGTGGGAAACTGTTTATGTCATGGTATTATGCGTCCTTGCTTTGATCCTAGCAAAAGCTGTGTATTCTGTTGCTAGGCAGAAAAAGTGCTATTGCATACAGTGTGATTAAGTCCCTTGGTTTTAACTAGGGTGTGTCATTGGAGGCTAAAGCACTACATCTATGATTATTGATTGGTACTGATGTTGAATCCAAATCCTGTGTGTACTGTAGTACTACTTGAAGCTCTGGGCCTGTACAGCAAAGTATGGTGTATGTCCACATTGCTTGCATCCACTGTTTTGCGTGGTCCCTGAATTCATCACAGATTACATTTCTCAAGATTAAGGTTGTGTAAGTACTGGCACACAGTACTGTATAGTACACACTGAAAGCTTATCTGGGTTGCCATACCTTTGTGTCCTGTAATTATGTCTGATGTGTGTGTGGGTATGTCTGTAACATGTCCTTTGACATATGTGTGGTAAAACATATAACTGCGTATCTAGCAACATTCATAGTTTACTACAGCAGTATGCAACCTATATTACCAATTGTGCACATATTTTGGACACGGTTTGCCATTAACAAGTTGTGTGTTATAATAGTAATGCATTTACTGGACCTTACACTCATTGTCATGAATGATATATTTCTTTACACATCAGCTTGATGTATATTTGCTGTGGCTAGGTGGTGCATCGTGTTGCATACAGTGTGCCAGGTACTCTTGTATAGTCTTATATAGTGATTTCATTTTGTTGCTGTGCAGAACATTGGTCATTAGATTGAAAGTGAGCCAGGCACTTCCAAGCAGTTGTGGGGTGAGCAGTGATAAGTGGCAGTTAAAGTGTTTCACACTTGGTTAGTTAATAGGTTGCTATATATGGCAGTTCAGTGATATCTGTACTGTATAATGTTAAATGTGCCATATGACTTGCTCAGACATATTTTCATATTTATGTCTTCCAGGGATCATGGCACATCGCAGGAACCCCAGTTACAGTAGTGCTGAAGATGACATAATTACTACCAGTATGATTCAGCACTACAGTCTCATGTTCTCACGAAACAGCCAGGACCAGCAGGAGCATACTGCAATGTGGCAAGATGTTGTCCGCAGGGTAAATGAAGTAGGCCTGCATAACCGGACATATGAGCAGGTACGCCACCACTGCAGTGATCTTCTCAGACATGTCCGTCAGCATGCTGCTGATGTGTGGAGACAACAACTTGCAAAAGGAGGTGGTGTTAATACCCCCCCCTCACCAGAGTGGAGGAGCTGCTCCTGATCCTGGTGGCACCTTCCCAACAACAACAGCAGCAGACATACACCATGATGGAGGTTGGAGCCACCCAGCACACATGGAGCATGCAGGTAACATGGCATATCTGTAGACTACTGTTATCTGTATTGGTAGATCATGCATATGTGAGATGTGGAGTGTGTCGTTAAAAGATGTGGAGCCTGTTGTTGTGCAATGCTGATCATTTGGAACATAATCTGTAGCCCTGTGAATGTAAACTGTTGTTGTGCTGTAAGATTGCAAACACACAGTAGCAATGCCACAGTTGTGGCCACTAACAAACTGTCTCATCTCTATGTAGGTCCCTCTGGGGTGACATCAAGGCAGCGGACAGATGCTGGTGAGTGTGTTCTACATTTATTATTGTAAATAAAAAGTGCATGTCATAGTTAAGATGTAGGCCATGTACACATGTAACACACCTACCCATAATGCATGCTGTGCATGTTTGGTGTAAGACCACGCACATCCCACTAATGTGATTAGCTGCTTCAAGCACATGCAATACCCAGACCATCTCAAACAAATGTGGCTAGACTGTAATGACCATTGGATAGGCACAGTTGATACTCAAAATGCACATAACATACACATCTATGTCATACACACAGCATTTTAACATGCTACACATAAAAGATTCCCAACCCCTCTGTAAAAACACACTCCAGTATCCAAAATCTCATTCACACATTACACATAATATACCTGAGGGGTAGAGGCCTATCATGGGGCATTTAAACACTCTGCAACACACTACACATTCATGTCAGGGAGTGTTCCTTATTAGCCTCCTTACAAACTCATGTAACAACTGGTTGTGAAATGGTGAATGTAGCCAAGGTAGTACAGTTCTGGTACAGCATGAGTAGTGCTGGTTTGGGAAACATTTGTAGCCTTGAGTGAACCACATGATGCTTCATGTTGATGGCCTTTGGTACCAAACCCCATCCAGTTTTTGTAACCACAGTACTACACATAGCTTTCATTGCTATACACCTTGCTATACACCTTAATGTTGCATGTGTGCACACATATGCACCTCTAAACAATATGCATACCAATCACCATTTGCACAACTGACACATATATGTCTTGTGATGCTATTGAGTGGCTAGGTCATATGACACACATTGGTATGTATAGTGTTTAAATATGCAGTTGTGTTTTAGCATGCCATGTCATGGATGACACTGGCATGTCCACAATATGATCTACACTCACCAGAAGTACCGTACATTGGGTATGTGGCCGAATGGTATTCCATCAATTATCCATGCACCACTGATGATGTTGTGTGAATACTCATCATGCATGTGCTAAAAATGTGTCTACAATTATTTGCTAAAGACACAGAGGCTGTAATCAGCATTGAATACCTATCTGACACACAGATACACATCCAGCCATGGTATGTACACCTGTTTGTTATGGTGCACAGTACATTACTGAGCTTTAAATACCTGCACAGCAATGTTGTGTCCATGTATGCATTGTGTTCCAGGGGGAGGCCCATCACCTAATAACAAAACACATGCATCAAAGCCATGTATACTGTTAGTAACAAGGACTGTCTACACTTGCACTGCATGCTGTTGAGCAACACATGTCCTGCATGCTGACATGTGTGATATGACTGTTTTGCTTGTGATACTGTACTCCACCATCACCTGCTATTATGTATGTTCTGAGATTGCTGGTGTTGTGTGTGTCTGCTTTAGAGAGGAATGTATTTTTGTGTGTGTGTGCACATGTGTGCATGTGTGCATGTGTGCATGTGCGCATGTGGTCTGACATCATGTTCAGGTCTTAAAGTGTGATTCCTGTTTTCCTCTCACAGGTGCCGAGGTGGGGCTGGTTCAGTACAGCAGGGAACCTGATGTCACTGAGACAGACAGTGATCATGAGGATAGGTGTGTTGAGGCACAGGAAGGTTTGTCAGGGTCTGTTGTTGGGCCACCAATTGACAGTACGCAAGTCTCCACCCCATCCATGCACACAATCATACTGCCTGTACATCCATCAACACCATTGCCCTTAGCTGAGAGACAGTGTACAGCTGGCACTGGCCAGGACAGTGTGGTATCTATGGCACATGTATCAGGACACAGTGGCCATAGCCAGATGTCTGGAATGGTACCACATAGGCAGGTGCCCTGGGGTTCTCGTCAGAGCACTGCTGGTCATCATGCCCCTGGCAGATGTGCCACACCTCTTTCTACCACATGCATGTTCCAGGCTGTCATGGAGGCACAGACACAAATGGAGCGGTACACCAGACAGGGACTAAGGGCACAGAGGGCTCATAACACCTCTGTAAATGACAGTATCCATGACCTAGCAGGTGCCATATGTAATTACACTGAGGTCATTGATAGATGTTGGGGTGAGACATTGGATGTCCTCCACAATGTCATGTCCATGTGTCAGGACAGTGCGGGATGGTTGAGACATTGATGTGGATGTATGCCAGCAACATCAGCAGCTGGAGGTCGCCGTGGACATCCAGCAAGTCACAGTTGCTCCCATAGTGCCAGTACCATCCCCAGCAATGTTGTGGGGGGGCTGTCCATAGACCGTCCTAGAAGACCACATGCACGTGGCTCTGGCCAGTCCCAGCAGGGACCTGGATCCAGTGGACATATGTTAAACTCCTCGGATAGTACCCAGTCTGGATTAGTACCTGATACTGTCTGTAGCACCCCTGCCAGGCACAGGTTCTGTAGCCGTGGCCAGAGATGGTGATCTGTAAAGCCTGCCAGGTACAGTCTGTAGCTGTCTCACAAATCCCCGTATATGGCAGCCACATGGTGGAACTGTGTGCATACAGATACATACACATAAACCAGAAACCTAGGGCAAACACATACCCGCACAAATTACATCAACATTGGCCCATAACAGTACTCATGGCCCTCAAACTCACACACACATGTCGATTGTATGACTCAGTGTAGGCCTCTGGCAAACCAACAACACACCCTGTGCATATGATGAAACCTGTGCCACCTCCTGTCATCTGTAACATTGATGCAGGAACAGGCTAACATGGTGCTGATACACAGGGTGACTTTAATAATGTATAGCAATGGTTGAATGTGTAGTATGTTGTCAGCAGTAAAGTGTAATGATATCCTTGGAGGTGTAGCTGAACAGGCATGATGCATTAAAGCTGTAGTTAGCAATGTTGTATTGTTTCCACCAGTGTTTATTCCAATTGTGTTTTGTTTGCCTATGTGCCACTTGGCTGATGTGTGTAGTTGTGTCAGCATGTGTTATACAGTGGACAGTAAGTGTGGGGTGTGTGCAGCGCAGGTTTGCAGGTGTACATTTGTGAACATGGTGGAGGTGCACTGTCTGCATGTACGTGCATATTGGACACATGGGCAGGGTGACATGCCCTGTATTGGCCAGTGTTAACACTCCATACTTTCTATTGGTGGCCCATATGCATTGTACTACACATATTTTGGAACGTGAGTACACATGTGTGTGTGTATGACACGGGTTGACACTGTGCTGTGGGTGATGTTGTTGTTGCTATCTGTCATTGGTTTGCATTACTAAGGTAAACACTGTCCCAGCTGCATAATCCTTTATTAATGCACACTGTCCACCTACAGGGTTGCATGGACCATGATATCACAAGCACAAGAAATTCTAACTTATACAGTAAAAGTGCATTAGTCTCATGGACCCCTGCCATAAACTAAATATATAATAGAAGGTGTGAAGTTGTACCAAAAAAGAGTTACATACCAAGAAGGGATAACTTCTCTGGTTAGTATCATTGGAAAAATGCAATCCTTCAATAAACATACAAGGCAAGCTTCAAAATACAAAATGGCAAGGATTCCAAAGACAACACTAAAGCTTTCTTCAGTGTTGTTCATAATCTACAGGGGAAATCTCAGATCAGGTCACAGTTAATGTAAATGGTCACAAAGTACACTTATCTGACTGATATTACCAATTCCTTGTCAGACAGTTTGAATGCGGATTTCACCACCCTGTCATTACACAAGGGCTACATTTCCAGACCTGAAGAATGTAAAACCTGATGATTCACAGACACTCTAGTTAAAACATCTCTTTAACAAAGTACACACCACAGTGGCAATGGTAATGGACAGTGTCTCTGGCTGTGTCATACACAAACTGACATATGAAGTCACCACTCACCTAAACGCTCTGTCCAGATGCAGCCTCTATACAGGTTATATACTTGTGGAATGACACACAGTAATGGTGTTCACAGTCCACAAGGGTTAAGCTACAACATCTTCTTCTTCTCCTTTCGGATGCTCCCATTAGGGGTCGCCACAGTACATCATTTCTTCCTGCCCTCTGCATCTTGTGCTATCACACCATCCACCTGCATGTCCTCTCTCACCACAGCCATAAACCTCATCTTAGGCATTCTTCTTCTCCTGTTACCTGGAGGCTTCATCCTTAGCATCTATTTCACAATATACTCTGCATCCCTCCTCAGCACATGTACAATCCAACTTAATCCTGCCTATCTGGCATGGTCTACTAACCTTCAAACCTGGCCTGACCCTCTAATATACTTATTCTTAAACCTGTCTGCCCTTGTCACACCCAGTGCAAATGTTAACATAAATTGATTAAGGGTAGAACTACAACAGGTCCTGGAAACTCTCACCCTATAAGCCAGACCAATGTTATCTGGAAGGCTATGGAGCACAGCATTATGGAACTCATTAACAGAGACATTATGAACCTGCAAACACTGCACCATACCCACTTAGGTTCTATAAAGGCCAGATCATGGCTCCTACACCTAGTAGACTTCAAGCCTGTCAACAAGGTTATAGGTGAGGGAGGGGAGGTTAACACAGCCAAGCTATAGCTCACCAGCAATTCATACCCATCCCACATACTGGTATTATACATA
Organism: Protopterus annectens; assembly: GCF_019279795.1. Lineage (NCBI taxonomy): Eukaryota > Metazoa > Chordata > Ceratodontiformes > Protopteridae > Protopterus > Protopterus annectens. The sequence continues at coordinate 1,191,144,810 of NC_056725.1, read as the reverse complement.
ACCTCAACAGACTGACCATAAACAATTGTTAGATGATGGCTTGACAATTGACGCACAGATGTAGGACACACAGTAACATTTGCAGCCTCCATGTACTATTCTATGCCAGTAACAAGTGGTATTCATCTGCACTCAGTCCTGGGACCACTCCTGTTTGGCATATAGCTTTCTTAGGTACAAGCAAACACAGTAGGGATATGTCTGCGCACGTTTGATGACAATGCATACTGTGGGCTATACTTTATTCTCCAGATGATACACACATCCTTCAAAAGGGTATCATACAGACAGATACCTGGTGTCAAACTCATGCTGTAAAGCTATAAGCCGAAGAAAGCATAGTTATCCACTTTTAGAAAACAAAGTATCCCCAGAGTACCACATAGGAAGTAGCCCCCAAAATGTGGAACAGGTACTAATGTATACATAGAGCCATGTGTTAAGTCATCTCTCCTTTGATAATCACATTACCAAAGGGTTTTGGAAATTCCTCTGTGGAGCACATAAGCAATAAAGGGTTTGCATGCAGATCCACAGAGGTTGTTGCACACCTATAATGATTAGTCATCTTTGCCAGACTTTGCTTGCTTTGGAATAGGTTTCAAATATACCTCAAGCATAAACCCTCACTCACACTCTTCAACAGAAACCGTGATGAGTGGATGTGAAACGGAAGACGTAGCCCAGGGATCACTGCAGTGGCTAAGCTTGTCACAAGCATACAGAAGTGACCTAAGGTATGGAAAGTGCCAGCATGCTCTGGCAAAGATAACAGATGCGTTCATGGAGAAAGCAGACATAAACCCTCACTCACACTCTTCAATAGAAACCATGATGAGTGGATGTGAAATGGAAGATGTAGCCCAGGGATCACTGCAGTGACCAAGCTTGTCACAAGCATACAGAAGTAAACTAAGGTCTGGAAAGCGCCAGCACGCTCTGGCAAGGCTAACAGATGCTTTCATGGAGAAAGCATAGTATCCACCTATGAAATACTTGAGGTCACATGTATGTATATGGATTTTCCCCACAGCTACCTTACATGTGTGATGCACATACAGTTGTCATTGTGATATGTCATACACAAGAAAAATCAAAAACCACTCCACATTGGTCAGCGGTTTCACACACTTGGAGCACACACAGCAAGTGTGAGATTCAAACTGTTTCCTAGTTATATTATGATACCACAGCAGTATGCTTTTACAGGATGTGCTATACACATTACTGGGATTGCACTTTTCCACAGGTATATTTGTAGGATGGTGAGATCATCAGACTTGACAAAGATGAGTATACCACTTTTAAGGGGTGTGAGCAGTCTCCAAAAAGGTTGCTCCTTCCCAGGGAGACACACACACTCATACACAGTTGGCAAGTGCAGGATTCAAACCCCTACCTTACTACATTATGATACTACAGTAGTATGCATGTATAGAACGTGATATTCACATTACTGGAATTTCATTTTTCCGCAGGTCTATTCGTAGGATGGTGACATCATCAGACTTGACAAAGATGAGTATACCACTTTTAAGGGGTGTGAGTAATCTCCAAAAAGGTTGCTTCTTCCCAGGGAGCCACACACACACAGTTGGCAAGTACAGGATTCAAACCACTACCTAGCTACATTATAATGCTATAGCAATATGCATTTACATGATGCACTGTACATATTACTGGGATTTTACCTTTCCACAGGTATATTTGTAGGATGGTGACATCATCAGACTTGACAAAGATGAATATACCACTTTTAAGGGGTGTGAGTAGTCTCCAAAAAGGTTGCTCCTTCCGAGGGAGACACACACACACACAGTTGGCAAGTGCAGGATTCAAACCCCTAGTTAACTACAGCAGTTATGCATTTATACAACACGCTGTACACATTACTGGGATTTCGCCTTTCCACAGGTATATTTGTAGGATGGTGACATCATCAGACTTGACAAAGATGAGTATACCACTTTTAAGGGGTGTGAGTAGTCTCCAAAAAGGTTGCTTCTTCTCAGGGAGACAGACACACTCGCAGTTAGCAAGTGCAGGATTTAAACCCCTATCTAACTACATTATGATACTACAACAGTACGCATTTACACGACACACTATACACATTACTGGGATTTCTTCTTTCCACAGGTATATTTGTAGGATGGTGACGTCATGAGACAACAAAGATGAGTATACCAATTTTAAGGGGTGTGAGTAGTCTCCAAAAAGGTTGCTCTCTCCCCAGGGAGAGACAGACAGACAGACACACACACACACACACACACACACACACACACACACACACACACACACACACACACACACACACACACACACACACACACACACACACACACAGTTGGCAAGTGTGGTGTTCTTAATCCAAACTAAGTACGTCTTTACACTTCAGCAAGCAATATGGAGTTACAGGGTGCAATACAGATATTACTTGCTGACAGTTTGCACAAAGGTTTTTTTTTCACATTTGCTAACCTCAGCAGGCTTATCATACTAGGTGTATTGTGAGTGTATTGTATGCATAGGCCATGACCATATCATATATGGGTTGATGCACCACATACTGGCACACACAGGGTCAAACCTTGAGTAGCATCTTACCTTCACCTACATGATACTGCAATATAACAGAAAGATGATAAACTTCAACAATTGACTGAGCTTCTGGTGTCATTCAAAGGGGATCTAGTCTCTGTTTGCCTGTGATGACATGATAGACAAGCCTTGTTGCTTCGCTACAGATGGTTTGCACCTGTCACTCCTATGCTTCTGAGTACTGGCCAAAGCTCTTGCTGTGCCTATATTACCTTTTTTAGGCAAGGCTCAAAGGTTCATAGGTTCATAGGTAGGTACTAGGCTATCGGCACTGGGGCCTATACAAGCCCAGCCAAAAAGGTACCCTGGCTTTTGCCACACAAGAAATGTATTTTCCTGTGCCACTGTCGAGCAGAGACACAGAAGTGATCCCCATGGTGAATTTCCTATTTCCCATCTAATCATCAAGATTTTTCTTGAAGAGTGCTAATGAGGAGCTTTGTTTGATATAGATAGGTAGTTTATTCTGGAGTATGTGAAGTCTTTGGGACAGGAATCTATCCCTCTGGCATGTTCTGTTTATTGTGGTGACAAGGTTTAGGTCCCTAAAGCGTGTAGGTTCATAGGTTCATAGGTAGGTACTAGGCCATCTGCCCAAGGGCATTTGTAAGCCTAGCAAGAATGTGTTGGCTTTCGCCTCCCTTTTAAATTAGTTTCCTGGGACTCTGTCTAGCAGGGTCACTGTGATCCCAGGGGTAAATTTACAATTTCCCATCCACTCATCAAGATTCCTCTTGAAGAGAATCTGCAAGGGGCTCTGCCTAACATCAACTGTATTCTATTCCAGAGCGACAGAAGTCTCTGGGACAGGAATCTATCCCTCCAGCATGTCCTGTTTATTACTTTGCTGAGGTTTAATTCACTGGAGCGTGTGGCTCTAAGAGATTTGTTTTTCTTGAGGTGGAGCATGCCCATTAATTCCGGGTTGGACATGGCCTTATATGTCAGGCATAGATCACCTCTGAGCAAGCAGTAAGCAACCAAGTAGAGCTGGAGTTTCTTTAGTCGAGCTGCATAGGGCATCTCTTTGAGGCCCATGATCCTCTTGGTGAGGTACTTCTGTGGTCTTACCAGCTGTTGCATGTGCCAATTAAGGTACATACCAAATGGGGCATTGTACTCTATTATGGGCCTAATGAGTGATGACTAGAGGGGCACAATGACCTCTCTTAATCTAGAGATGAGCCCTTTCGTGATTAGGTGGGCTACATAGAAGGAATAGCTAACCACTTTGGCAATGTGATTATCAAAGGAGAGGTTACTATCTACCTGGGTCCCCAGGTCCCTAATTACATTTTCCGTACCTAGTGGATTACCACCTATGTGGTATTTTGTGGGCACTTTGTTTTTTCCAAAGGGGATGACTATGCATTTTTTGGCATTCAGCTTGACCTATGAAGCTATGAACCTATGTGGCCATGGTTTTGACACCAGGTATCTGTCTCTGTAAGAGTCTTCTGGAGGATGTCTGTGTCAGCCAGAGAGTCAATTATGGCCACCAGTTTGCAGTCATCAGCGAACTTGATCAGCCATAGTCCTCCCGTGCTTGCCTGTACCTCAGAGAAGTATATACTGAACAGGAGGGGTCCCAGGACTGAGACCTGTGAGATGCCACTTGTGACTGGGTTAGAGTCGGACATGACACCCGCAACTCTGACCATGTGTGTTCTATCCATGAGCCAGTTGGCCACCCATCTCATGACATAGGGGTTAATGTTCAAGCTGGTAAGCTTGTCTATGACGCCAGAGTGGGGAATGGTGTCAAAGGCATTAGTGAGGTCCAGGTAGGCTGTGTGGACTACCTTCCCTTCATCTATGGCCTTGGTAACTGTTTCAAAGAAGTCAACTAGGTTTAGGAGGCAGGATCTGCCTTTAACAAAGCCAAATTGGGTAGGGTCCGGTGTCTGGAGGTTCCCAATGTCTCTGTTTATGAGTTCCATGATAATTTGCTCCATAGCTTTGCAGACCAAGCTGGTCAGGCTTATAGGGCGATAGTTCCCAGGTTCTGTTGTGGCACCACCTTTGTGGAGCGGGATGACTGTTGCTGTACTCCATTCTTTGGGTACATAGCCTGTGGTAAGGCTGAGTCTGAACAATGAATTTAGGAGAAGGTTTAGTTCCTTTTGGAGCTCATGTAAGACACAGCCTGGGACACCATCCGGTCCCATTGATGCTGTGTTCTTAGCTTTGGAGAGGGCTGTTTTTACCTGCATGCCCATGATGTCTGGGGCTCTGCATTTTTCTGGGATGGACACAGGCCCTTTTGGGGGTGAGGGGGGGGGGTGAAATTTGCACTAAACATGTCTGCCAGGTCAGTTGGTCCAGTGTATTTTTTGCCATTTTGCAGTAGCTCAAAGCATATCTGAGAGTTGCCACCTAAATGTTTGATATAGCTAAAGAAGGCTTTGTGGTTATCTTTAGATTCCTTGGCAATTTTTCTTTAGAAACTGGACTTGGATGATTTTATGAGCGATTGTAGTTTCTTGCTAATAATGATCAGTGATGCCTTTCCTTTTTGGAATTTTGCTCTATCATGTAGTAGTTTCCTCCTTCTGTTGTATAGCTTATTTATGACCAAGGACCACCAGACTGGTTTCCTCTTTATGGAGCAGTGAGTCTTGGTTTTAGTCGGGATGGCTCAATCCATGCATCCCCGTAGATGCTCATATAATGCACTTGTAAAGGATTCTGTGGATTGGATAGCATTATCCTGTAGCAAGGGGGCTTTGAAACTTTCCACTTCGGACTTGAGAAGTGTGAAGTTTGCTTTTGAAAAGTTTTCACAGTGGTTTCCTTGACTGGGGTGGGGTCGGGATGTGGATGTCCAGTGTGATTACTTTATGATCTGATCTTATCAGCAAGGGGTTTACCTCTGGTGTAGAACACTGATCCCACATGTTGGTGATTATCAGGTCCAGTATGGTGACTAGCTGTTCCAGGGCGTTTGAGTTTATAAACTCTAGGAAGCACTGGGCAAAGGAGTTTGTACTTGAGTAATTCTCCCAGTCATTGTTTGGGTAATTGAAATCTCCTAATATTATGGTGTTTGGTAGGACCTTTATATTTTCCAGTGTTCTCAGGAATGCTGAGTGAGGGTACTGAGACAAGGTAGGTGATCTGTAGCAGGCTACAATCTGATAAGCAGCTTTGCCCACTGTTAGTTGCACTTGGATGGTCTCCGAGGCCTCGTGCTGTGCCACTAACCTGGAGGTGTGGGTATCCTTTATGAAAATGGATACACCCCCTCCTTTTGTATTTTGGTCCGGGTTTTAGGGCCGAAGCTCGGAGAGATTGGGATTTCTTTAAGTGGAGCATGTCTAACAGCTCTGTGTTTGACAGAGCTTTGTATGTTAGGCAGAGATCACCTCTGAGTAGGCGATATGGGACAGAGTAAAGCTGGAGTGCTTTGAGACAGTCTGTGTAGGGCATGTATTTCAGGCCGCTAATCCTCTTTGGGAGGTATTTCTGCGGGCTTTCCAGTTGTTGTAGATGTCTTGTGAGGTACATACCAAAAGGGGCTTTGTACTCTATAATGGATCTAATGAGTGATGAGTAGAGGGGAACAATGACCTCTTTTTTTCTGCATGAGAAACCTTTTGTGATGAGGTGTGCCACATAGAAGGATTTCCTGACTACTGTGGTGATGTGATTATCAAAGGAGAGTCTACAGACCACCTGTGTCCCAAGGTCTCTTATCACGCTTTCAGTGTTAAGTATACTACTACCTATGTTGTAGTTCATGGGTACAGAGTTTTTACCAAAGGGGATGACAATGCACTTTTTGGCATAGAGCTTGAGGCCATGGCTTTGACACTAGGCATCTGTCTCAGTGAGGCCCTTTTGTAGATGTCCACATCATTAGTAGTTTCGATTATGGCTCCTAGTTTGCAGTCATCTGGGAACTTAATTAGCCAAAGACCTTCTGGGTTAGCCTGTACTTCAGGGAAGTAGATACCAAACAGGACAGCACACAGGACTGAACCCTGTGGTACTCCACTTGTCACTGATCTGAAGTCGGACTTGTAGTCTGCTACTTTCACAATGAGGGTTCTGTCAGTGAGCCAGTTGGCAACCCATCTTGTGACATAGAGATTTATACCTAGTTTAGTAAGCTTATCTATAATTCCAGAGTGGGGGATGGTGTTGAAAGCGTTGCAAAGATCTAGATAGGCTGTGTGCACCACCTTACCCTTGTCTACGGTTTGGTGACTGCTTCGAAGAAGTCTATCAGGTTTAGGAGACATGATCTTCCTTTTATAAACCCGAAATGGTTGTGGTCCAGAGTTTGGAGATTACCATTGTCTTTGTTTATAAGTTCCATGATGATACGTTCCATAGTCTTGCAGACCAGGCTCATCAGGCTAATGGGGCACTAGTTCCCGGGGTCCATGGTGGCTCCCTCCTTGTGTAGTGGGATAACCGTCGCTGTGCGCCATTCAGCAGGCACAAAGCCTGAGGTGAGGCTATGATTGAATATGGTACTTAGGTGTGGTGCCAGTTCGTTCTGTAGTTCGTATAGAATGCAGCCTGCGATGTTATCTGGTCCCATGAATGCTGTGTTCCTGGCTTTGGAGAGTGGTTTTTACCTGTGCAGCTGTAATTACAGCAACTTTGTATTCTTCCGGTATAGAGATGGGCTCTTTCATGGGTGAGAGGGGGGTAAAGTTAGTACTGATCCTATCTGCCAGGATGTTGGCAATATCAGTTGGGTCTGTATATTTAGTGCCATTGTGCTGTAACTCAGAGCAGATCTGAGTGTTGCCATTGTGATTCTTGACATAGCTATAGAATGCTTTGTGTTTGTCTTTAGAATCAGTGGTGATTTTGTTTTCATAACTAGCTTTGGAGGATTTTATCAGGGATCGCAGCTTCTTACTGAGGCTGACCAGGGAGCTCCTCCACTCATGGGTTTTACCCTCTTTTGCAACAGTTTCTTCCTTCTGTTGTGCAGTTTGTTTATGGCAGGGGACCACCAGATTAGCTTCCTTTTCTTGGAGGATAGTGTCTTGATTCTGTTTGGGATAGCACGATCCATGCACTCATGTAAGTGCTTATAAAGTGCAATTGTGTAGGATTCAGTAGTCATAACTGTATTGTCCATCTGCATGGGTGTCCTGAAGTTCGCCACTTCTGTCTTAAGAAACATGAAGTTGTCTTTGGAGATATTTTTTAACATGGCTTCCTTAATGGGGGGTGGGACCAGAATGTGGATATGTAGGGTAATTAGCTTATGGTCATAGTGGACCAATGAGGCGTTGACTTCAGGTGTGGAACACCGGTCACTCAGGACAAACCAAACCCTGTAACCAACACAAATAACCACAAAGTGAGCTAAATGCTATTCATTGCCAGAAGTCTCAGCCTGCAGATGTACACACTCTCTCTATATATATATATAATTACATAGGTAGGTAATAGGCTATCTGCATGAAGGCATATATTAGTATGGCCAGAGTGTGCAGCTATCACCACACATGTGGTTCGTTCCCTAGGCCTCTGTGCAGTACAGCTGATGAAGTGATCCATGGGGTGACAGTTCAGTTTCACATACACACATCAAGGCTCCTTTGGAAGAGTGTCAGTTAGGAACTCAGCTTAATATAGGTTGGGAGCCTGTTCCAAAGCAAGGGAAGTCTGTGAGTTAGTAATATATCCCTCCAACATGTTCTATTTATTGTTGTGATGATGATATCCCTTGAGCATGTAGCACAGTGAGCTTGGGTTTACTTCAGATAGCGCATGTACATCAGTTCTGCATTGGACATGGACCTGTCTGTTGGGCAGAGATCACCTGAGTAGACAGTATGCAACAGAGTACAGATTGAGTTAAATTCAGTCTTGTTGCATGGGACAACTGCTTGAGGTCAGTAATCCTCTTGTTGAAGTACTTCAGTGGTCTTTCCAGCTTCTGAAGGTGCCTAGTCAGATTCATCACAAGTGTGCCGTGATACTCTCTGATGGGTCTGATGACTGATGAGTAGAGGGAACCTCCTTTGACCTACATGCAAAGACCTTGGCAATTTGTGGGAACACATAGCATGATTTTTTAACCACTTTGTGAATGTGGTTCTGGAAGTAGAGATGACTATCCACATGTGTCCATAGATCCCTTATTATTACCTTCATATTTAGGGTGTTGGCACCTATGTGGTATTTGTATGACTGTAGCTCGAGGCCATAATTTTGACACCACATCTGTCTGACTGAGACCCTTTTTAAGGATGTCTCTGTTGTCCCAAACATCGATTATGACAACCTTTATGCAGTCATCCACAAACTTTGCTAAACATAGCCCTCGTGTGTTTGACTGTATTTCTGAAAAGTATACACCAGACAGGAGGGGTCCCAGGACTGAACCATGGGGGACAGCAGTTGTTACCAGCTTGAAAAGGAGACCACAATTCTTACCTTGTGGGATCTATCTGTGTCCCAGTTGGCAATCCATCAGATGACATACGTGTTTATGCACAGGTTGTTGATTTTGTGGATACAACATGTGTGTGGGAATTTGGAAAAGGGCTTTTCAAGGTCTATGTAGGCTGTGTGGAGCTTATTTAATTGATGTATGTCCTGGGTGACTGTCTTGAAAACTGTCTAGCAGGTTTAGGAACCATAATCTGCCCCTGACCAAACCAAAATGGGTAAGGGTGGGTGTTTGTAGGCTCCCAATAGCTCTGTTTATGAGTTTCATAATGATGGACTCCATGGCCTTGCAGATCAGGCTTATTAGGCTTATAAGACTATAGTTCCCATGGTCTGTTGTGCACCAACACTTGTGGAGTGTGCCAAACATTGCTGTAACCCTATCAACAGTTTCATATCCTATACAGAGGGTGAGTCTCAACAGACTGTTCAGGTGCAGGGTCTGTTTGTTTTGGAGTTCACATATGACACAGCCAGGGAAACCATGTCATCCCATAGATGCCGTGTTTTTAGGATTGGATAAAGCTGTTTAACCATTGTATATGTGATTTCTGGGTTTTCACAATCTCCAGGTATGGCAATGGGCCCTTTTGTCAGTGAGAGGGGGTAAATATGTATAAACCTATCTGACAAGATGTTGGCAATGTCAGTCATGTACATGTATTCATTTACACTTTGCACTGACTCAGAACTTATATGATATTTATGACATATCGAAAGAAAGCTTCATGGTTCTCTATGGACTCTTTGGCAATATTTTTGGCAGAACATGGCTTGGATAATGTTAGGAGTGCTCATTGTTTCTTGATGATACTGATCGGAGATTTATTGATCTTCTTTGCATTTTCACTTTCTTTGAACAACTTAAGTACTTGTAGTACATAGTTTGGTTATGACAGGGGTCCAATATATTATATGGGTCTGTTTTCATATCACTGTGTGCGCAAGGCAGGATTGGTGAATAGTGACAAGTGTCTGAAGTAAGAACTGCAACTGCCTGGGGGGGCACACCTGATTGTTACTGTGGGTGTACACAGGATGAGGGGTACACCTGACACTTATACACATTTGCTAGGTCTGCACTGCTATGTCAGGTACTCCATTTCAGTCTGTACTGTTGCCTATCGTACTGGCTTGAAGCATACCACTGTACTACAGACTTAGCTTCCAATTACACGCATATTAGTTTGTGACTTCATAGCCTACCCAACCCACATCACACTGCCTGGCCTGCTGTTATCTGTCTGCATAGGCCTTGTGGGAGGTTACTCATATGCCTCTTCAGAGGGCATGATACAGCATTTGATTGTGTTTGCGTTTGTCTACAATTGCCCTGCTGGCTGTGACTGTTAGGTATGTGACCCCCCCCCAACTGGTATGTGTGAGTGACTTAAGTTGTGCCTGTGCCAGTGAAATGCTGTCATGGCTTAGTGGTTTAGGACTGTGACTATAGTGCACAGTATCCTCAGTTCGAGCCCTGTCACTGCTTTTTATTTTCCTGATGGGCAGACCTGGCAGGTTAAGGAACAGTAAAGCAGGTGTGAGTGTGTTTACCCAACTTTGCTCGACTTTGCCCGACTTTGCTCCAACATTGCCCAACATTGCTCAACTTTGCCCGACGTTGCGCTGGTTAGCATGGTGCGCAGCTATGCGCAATTGTATTTAAATATGCTCAATACTGGTAAAATTTGCTTAGCAGTGCTTTATATTGCTTAAAATAGGGACTCATGCCTCAGGTGGTGCTACAGGGCTGCCTATGTCAGATGCACATATTACACTCCCTATACATGTTTGAAAACAGGTAGTGTCAAGTTCGGCATCCCTTTTACTGTATGTGTGAGTCAGAGAGAGTTGTCATTTCAAGGGTTCCTACTGAGTCAGTGTATGTGCTATGCGTTGCCTCTTTGTCAAGGCCAGGGCATGCTGGGTATGCCTCCTTCTGCCTACTGGGGCAGGCTCAGGTTCCTCGTCCTCTGAGTCACACTGTGCCTTTGCAGGTCTTGGCAATGGTGGGGGGCTGTTTGGCCCTGCCCCATGTTGTTCCTGCTGCAGCTGTTTCCGTAGGATCATATTGTGTAGCATGGCACATACCATGACAATTTGGGTACATGTAGTTGGTGAGTACTGCAAGGCTCCACCAGATGTGTCCAGGCACCGGAACCGTGATTTGAGCATCTCAAACACACGCTCAATTATGTTTCTTGTTTGTGCGTGTGCCTCATTATGGAGTTCTTGTTCAGATGTGTGTGCATTTCTGATGGGTGTCATCAGCCATGGCTCCAGTGTGTATCCAGCATCCCCCACTAGGTGACCATCAGGGATGTCCCCATTGGCAACTCTCTGGTACAGCTGCGTCAGATGCCAGATGCCAGGGCAGCCAGGACAAACATTCATTATTATGCCCGGGGCATCGCACATGACCTGGCAGTTGATGGAGGGTAAGCCCTTGGAGTTGATGTAGACCCTACCCCGCTCACCAGGTGGTGCTTTGATGTGTATGTGCATGCAGTCTATTGCACCCACTACCTCAGGGTATTCTGCTATTTGGTGGAAAAGATGCATATTGTTGGCCAATGCCTCACGGGAATTGGGGAAATATATGTGCTCACTGACATGTGCTGACATGGCATCCAGGAACTGGTGGAGTACCCTGGATGCTGATGCCTGTGAAATCCCCATCATATCACCAGTTGGTCTCTGGAAGGTACCTGTAGCTAGTATTCTTAGGCCAACACATACTTTGGTATCAACTGGGATGGGTTCCCCTCTGTTGGTTCTGTGTGTGAGGCGTGGCCGGCACAGCTCAACAATTTGCTGCAGGAGGTCTCTGTCCACCCTATAGCACTCCATTATCTCCAGCTCATGTAGCCCCTGGTAGGTCACCCTGGGTCTGTACACTCTTCTCCGTCTCCTCACTGTGGGTTGCTAAGCAGCATTCACAACATCAACACCCTCAGCACCTTGTACATGTTGGTTTATGATAGCAAGAGCAGCCCCTAACATTTTGTCTGACTTTAACATTTTTAAGCTTTCCCTCTTTGTATACTGCAGTGTTGAAGAGTTCTTGGGAAAAAACAGGGAAGAATGCTGTTTGCAGAGTTTAAAGTGCTGGGCTGGACTGGGCTAGTCTGCTACCTGTGTAATTGGCTGATTCTGATATATTTCACCTAGCAGCTCTGCTAGTTCTCCTTGGTTAACTTCCTACTACTTCTTTTCCTTCCTTTTCCCTTTCTGTTTATGCCCAGGGTAGCGCAGCAAAAACGAGCACACACACGTGCACATGCTGTGTGCACGTTTGCAAAAAATTTCAGATATTTTCACGGTGTGCACCTTTGGTTTCTGGTTTTCAAAAAGGACAACTGTAGACACGCCTCTTGCAATCCTGAGCAACTCAGAGCAAACACAAGACACTGTGCTCCAATAAGCTTACAGCCTTTCTGACACACCCCCTCATGATGTTACCTATATTCTACTCTACTACACAACTACTCCCACACTTACACTCTTGGGACATGGCTCACATGCTGGGGAAAATTGGGATTCGCTATCCTTATCCTCATTTGCATAGGATTGCCTACTAATGCATGGTTACATCTCTCACACTGAGCTTCCCCCCCTTAGCAACCAGTACTCAGTGGCCATGTTGTCTTCAGCCTGCCATTCACCTGCATGGCAGGATAAGCTTTTTAGTGAAAATGCCTATTTTTGGCTATTTTTAAATTATTTTCTTGTTTTTTAAAGTGCCGCACATTTGTGCGGTGCTGCGCTATGCTTAAACATCAGAGATCGGGGAAAAACAAAGTTAGATTTTAATAATTTTAAAGATTTATAAATGCCAATGGCCTTATATTTGGCCATTGACATGCTTCCTCAACTGTATGCATCCTTTATTTGGAGCTGTCATAGCTCCGTTTAGCTATTTGCAGAATGGTACTCTGTTACCAACGAAGTACATTTCTGCAGATAACACTAATCTTCCATGGACAGGTTAGTGTTCCCTGGATTGCAAATTTACCTCATTTGCATAGCTTTCAGCAGCAAATGATGTAATTTGCATACCATGATGCTGTCCGTGCAAGAGTAGCTTTAGCAGCTCTCGTGCACGCCCCTGCTGGCTGTACCTGGATCGCACGGCTGACATATTGCCTCCGTGAGCTCCTACACTCTTCTTGCACTCCGTGCAAGCTTTCGTAAATCAGGCCCACAGTTTTGATTTTGTGTGACTAAATTCCATAATTAACCTGAGTTCACAACTGATACTTCTGTTACTAAATACACAATGCTATATTGTACCTTACTGCTGTATCCAACCATTAGCTATTCAAGTCACTCCACCTTTTCCCCTTAAAATTGTTATGGAGATAGCTTTGGTGGTTAAAATTTTGCTTTTCCATATTAATCTTGTTTATTCAAAATGCAGATCTAATAACTGCGCCCATCATGTGCTGTTTCAGGGTCTGTCAGTAAGTAACCTTATTCTTTAACAAGGCTGCTCTTCCTGAAAATTCCTTTGTATCCCTTCGATAGCTTAGCTGGTGGAGTGGAGGACTGCAGTGATTTCTCGTGATTTCCCAAGTCATCCTTAGGTCGCCGGTTCAATTCTGGCTTGAAGGAGGTTATCTTTGTAAGCTCTGTGGTGCATGCGATAGTTGTCTAACACTATAGTACAAATAACTATTTAGGTAGGGGTTCTAGTCTCAGTTCTGGCAAATGTAAAAGTGTGTTTGTAGGGAAAAAAAATACCTCACTGGCCCTCTTCAAGAGAAATCTTGATGAGTGGATGGGAAATAGAAAATTGACCCCGGGGATCACTCCAGTGGCTCTACTTGACAGAGGCACTAGGAACTAAGGTTGGGTGATATGATGCCAGGGTAATTCTATGGGCTAGGCTTGTAAAGACTCCAGGGCCATTAGCCTAGTACACATCTATGAACCTAGTTGTCAACATCAGCTTGTTGTCGCAGATCTGTATACAGGATTAGGCATGTTACAGGTCACCAAGCTATATGTACAGACATCAGACTAAAACAACACATCTGTAGTAAAATCTTACTTCCAGTCTAGATAACCACGGAACCAAACACATGCACTTACAATCAGGACTGCTATTCTGTGTTAGTTATGTGCTTCAGAAGAAATATTATTATGTCAAATATATTCCAGCAAAGGAAGAGAATCTTCAAAACAGAAAACTATTTCAACTGATTCTACATTCAAATTCCCTGCAATCTAAAATGTTCTTTCACAACTGCAAACTTGATCTAACTCAACGAATCTCATGGCAGAAAATCTTAGGCCTTCATGCTTGTTGCTTGTCCATTTGGAACTTTGAAAAGTATTGATGATAGTACTGGTTCTGAGGCAGCTTAAGAGGGGGTGATTATTTCATGTAAAATACAGAAAAGGGGAAAGGGACCAGAGAAGGAGAAAGTAACAGATAGGTAACAGTTTTAGTAAACCAGAAACACTTTTCTATTTAGTGACACCCTATATAAGCTGGCCACTCTGCACTTCTTATAGCTTTGCAGGCAGAATTCTCTGTACACTGACAATATTCCCCAGCTGACCTAGATGAAGGTTGTTACAGTTATTTTCTATGATGCTGCTGACTTCTTGTTTCGTCATACTGACTAGATCAAACATCTAGCAAATCCTTACTCATTTTCAAGTTGCACATCTAGCTAGTTTTCAAGCAAGTATTTATTTAATGTTTCTCAACATGGAGTATAAGTAATAATAAATTAAACTATATATATATTTATATGGTATAAAAAGTCCCAGAAGGAAAGCGATATTCCAAACAAAACAACTATTGTTGAATAAACGAGTGATATCTTCTTTAAAACAGATCACAAATTTATTAAAGCGTTAGCGCTTTCACGGACCATACATTCCGCTTCATCAGACGTTACATTTCAAAAATCCTAGAACACTATATAGGCATAAAGCCAGCTCTCAATCAATCAATTAATTAATTAAAACCAAATGCATATTGTTGTTAAAGCTACAATGCATTCAAACGTATAATTTAAATATCTGCCATATAAACAGAAAAAAACATTTTTATATATAAAATCCATACTAATAAACTAAATGAATCTAAAAAAACTCTAAAATATGTATTATTCATAACTATTGTAATGTTACAAACTATCTAAGTTTCCTAGCATTTGATATGGGTTTGAGTGATACTACATCATTCAACCCATGTCCTCTATGTGCTGCTAGTCTAAGTATCCATTTAGTTTCTGCGCTCTCAGTATCATTCACAATATTCCCTACACATATATTATCATATTGTATGTGTAAGATTTGGAATAGAAAAATGTGGTCAGTACCCATAGACAGAACATGCTTAGCTATGGCATTATATCCTTCTTGTCTACGAATACTGTAGACGTGGTCCCTAATACGTTCTCTAAGTCATCTGTTCGTTTTGCCTACATAAAAATAAAAACAAACAGTACAATGGGCAACATATACAATATTTTTAGTGGTACAAGTTCCACTATTCCTCAGCTCCCATAAACGACCAGTGTCTGGGTGCTTGAAAAATCTAGATTCGTCAATGTAAACGCATTGTGGACAAGTACCACATTTCTTGGTACCATTAAAAACATTCAAATTTATTCTTTTACAGATATCACCCTTACTACTACTATAACATAACTGTTTCAAGTTTCTGCAATTCCTGTAGGTATAAACCGGATAATCGCCTATCATGTTTCTTGTGTGCTCATCTACCAAAGGTATATGCCAATTATCTGCAATGGCCTTTTGTATTCTATTAACATTATTACTATAAGGAAGGACTATTGTTGTAACATCTGGGGCTGTTCTCTTATTAGTTATTGTGTTGGTATATACTGCGGTGTTGGTGCTGCGGTAGCATTGTCGCCTCACAGTTAGACGTTGCCCATTCGATTCTCAGTTAGAGCTTCTTCTGTGTGGCGACATGCGTGAATGGGCGTTCCTTTGTTGAAGGTTGTGTGTTAGGCCCGGCAAGCCAGCACATAAAACTCTACTGCCAATCATTAGCGGACGAGTTCGCTGTGGCACCCCTAACTGGGAAAAGCCAAAAGTCACAAACAAACAATATATCTATATATATATATATATATATATATATATATATATACACACACACACACACACACACACACACACACACACACACACACACACACACACACACACAAAATCTGTTTATGGGGACAAGGGGGGGTGGAAACACCTTGTACTCTCTGTGATACTTCTTGATGTTTTAATACACAAATTAGAAAGACATTTTAGATTTCACAGCAAAATTAAGTTTTGCTGATAACAAATTAAATTAGTTCAAATATAAACAGGAAACGAGTTGCTTCACTACAAAAGCAAGTAGTAACATTTATAATTTTTTCTCATCAAGATTTTTCAGAGCAAAATAAGTATAACATCAGAGGTGTAGTTAGCCATTCTTGTGCCTGGTGGCTGGTGCTAACAGCCAATCTAGTATCTTCCACCAAAAAACCCTATCCTTTCAAACTGTTTAATTTATAGCAAATTTGCTATGGTTTAAGTCACAACACAGGGAGTGCTACAGATCTTAATTTCTGAAGTCTGACCACAAATGCAATACTGACATTCTTTTCTGAATGCCAGAAATTAAATGAAAAAGCAAGTTCTAAAGTGTTTCAGTTCTGACCCCAAATTCAAGACCAGCGTTCAGAAAATGCTGCTAATCCATTGACTGGGATATGTTAATCGCACACCTTAACACTTTGCACGAAGGCAGTTGCACCCTTGACCTCACCCAAGCTACACCTCTTTAAAGCAGTATTGCAAGCACATTACCCAAGTAAAATTAGGAAAGCTCCTCATTCCTTCAAATGCCTATATCCCTTCAACAGCCGTACAGCAACATACTGCAAAACACCTGAAGTAGCTTGCAGAATTCATCTAGCTTTCTTGTGGGAGGAGGATATATCTTGTTCAGAGAGGTTATAGTTCCTTCTTCAGAAAAGCAGGCTTTTCTTACACATTTCTGTGGCCTTTTCTTTCTACACAAAGTCCCTGGCTCCTTTCCAGAATTTTCACTAGGATTAGAGGCACGCAAATCTGAATCCACTATTGAGTGGTTGGTTATTGTGTACACATCAGTTATCTCTCATTAAATTCAGTGCTGCTTCTTGCCTGAAGACACTGATCTGCCATCTGTCATGTTCCCCCAAGTGTATATCATTGACGCAGTAGTGCCACACCTGTCGCACATTATACCCCTTTTGTTTGGTGCCTGCCCAACAGTCAAACTAAAAATACACACATAGGTGTCAACCTACTAAGAGGCCAATGCGGAACACAGACCACAGCAATGTGTGACAAACAGTCAAAATGTGGAACACCCTGTTTTCACACTGCGCAAAAAGCATACCTTGAGCATGGCCATGGTCTTTCAACCAAAATATACATGTGGATGCACACATGCACACATGCACTCACACATACACACACATTCACCTTGCCATACCTCTCAACCTCTCAGCTGCCCAGAATTTTGCAGAATGCTCAAATGTTTGTCTCATATTTTTGGTCTGTTCCTCATAAAATATGTAGTTTTTTGGCAAATCACAGAGGAATGAAATAAAGTAATGAAAGAAATTTGAGTTTAGGGTCATAGGTTCATAGGTAGGTACTAGGCTATCTGCCGAAGACATTTATAAGCCTAGCCAGAATGTGTTGGCTTTCGCCGTCCCCTTAGATTAGTTCCCTGTGCCTCTGTCCAGCAGAGTCATTAAAGTGATCCCTGGGGTAAACTTTCTGTTTTTCCATCCACTCATCAAGGTTTCTCTTGAAGAGGGTCAGCGAGGAGCTCTGCCTAATGTAGATTGGAATCTTGTTCCAGAGCATGGGAAGTCTCGGGGACAGGAATCTATCCCTCCAGCATGTCCTATTTATTGTTGTGGTGAGGTTTAGATCCCTGGAGCATGTGGCTCAAGGGGATATGGTTTTTTTTAGGGGGAGCATGTCCATCAATTCTAGGTTGGACATGGCCTTGTATGTCAGGCAGAGATCACCTCTGAGTAGGCGGTATGCAACAACAGCTGGAGTTTCTTCAGTCGAGCTGCATAGGGCATTTGTTTGAGGCCAGTGATCCTCTTGGTGAGGTACTTCTGTGGTCTTTCCAGTTGTTGCAGGTGTCTTGTAAGGTACATCCCAAATGGGGCATTGTACTCTATGATGGGTCTGATGAGTGATGCAGAGAGAGGCCCAATGACCTTTTTTGATCTGGATGCAAACACTTTTGTAATTAGGTGGGCCACACAGAAGGATTTTCTAACCACTTTGGCAATGTGATTATCAAAGGAGAGGTTACTATCTACTTGGTTCCTCAGATCCCTTATTACATCTTCTGTATTTAGGGGGCTACCACCTATGTGGTAGTTTTTGGGTACTTTGTCTTTTCCAAAGGGAATGACTATGCACTTTTTGGCATTAGGCTTGAGGCCATGGTTTTGACACCAGGTATCTGTCTCAGTGAGACCCTTTTGGAGGATGTCTGTGTCAGCCAGAGAGTCAATTATAGCCCCTAGTTTGCAGTTGTCTGTGAACTTGGTCAGCCATAGTCCTCCTGTGCTTGCCTGTACCTCTGAGAAGTATATGCCAAACAGGAGGGGTCCTAGAACTGAGCCCTGGGGAATGCCACTTGTAACTGGTTTAGAGTCAGACCTAGCTCCCACAACTCTTACCATGTGGGTTCTGTCCATGAGCCAGTTGGCCATCTCATGACGTAGGGGTTTATGTTCAGGCTGGTGAGCTTGTCTATAATACCTGAGAGGGGAATGGTGTCGAAGGCATTTGCAAGGTCTAGGTAGGCTGTGTGGACCACCTTTCCCTCATCTATAGCCTTGATAACTGTCTCAAAGAAGTCCACCAGGTTTAGGAGGCATGATCTGCCCTTAACAAAGCCAAACTGGGTAGGGTTCAGTGTTTGGAGGTTTCCAATGTCTCTGTTAATGAGATCCATGATGATGCACTCCATAGCTTTGCAGACCAAGCTAGTCAGGCTTATAGGGCGATAGTTCCCAGGGTCCATTGTGGCTCCACCTTTGTGGAGTGGAATAACTGTTGCTGTGCACCACTCTGTGGGCACATAGCCTGTGGAGAGGCTGAGTTTAAACAGTATGTTTAGGTGAGGGATTAGTTCATCTTTGAGCTCATGTAGGACGCAGCCTGGGACACCGTCCAGTCCCATTGATGCTGTGTTTTTGGCTTTGGAGAGGGCTGTTTTAACCTGAGTGTCTGTGATTTCAGAGGCACTATATTCTTCTGGTATAGTTATGGGCCCTTTTGGGGCTGAGAGGGGGGTGAAGTTTGCACTGAACCTGTCTGTCGGGATGTTGGCTATATCAGTCGGTTCAGTGTATTTTGTGCCATTCTGTACTAACTCCGAGCAAATCTGAGAATTGCCACTTAGATTCTTGACATAGCTAAATAATGCCTTGTGGTTATCTTTGGAGTCCATGGCAATTTTTCTTTCGAAGATAGCCTTGAATGATTTTATGAGGGAACGTAGTTTCTTGCTGATACTGATCAGGGATGTCTTCCCTTCTTGAGATTTTACTCTTTTCTGTACTAGTTTCCTCCTTCTATTGTATAGCTTGTTTATGACAGGGGGCCACCAGACTGGTTTCCTTTTCTTGGAGGAGTGAGTCTTGGTTTTGTTTGGGATAGCATGATCCATGCATTCTTGTAGATGCCCATAGAGTGCATTAGTAAAGGAATTTGCAGCTTGGACAGCGCTATCCTTTAGCATGGGGCTTTGAAACTTCCCCCCACGTGAAGTTTGCTTTTGAAAAGTATTTCTTGGTGGTTTCTTTGACTGGGTGTGGTGGTGGAATGTGGATATCCAGAGTGATTAGTTTATGGTCAGATCTAACCATCGAGGGGTTGACCTCTGTTGTGGAACACCGGTCGCCCATGTTGGTGATGACCAGGTCCAATATGTTGTCACCTCTGGTGGGTGTGTTGACCAGTTGATCCAGGGCATTTGAGTTTATAAATTTTAGGAAATGTTGGGTAAGGGAGTTTGTACTTGACATGTTCTCCCAGTTAATGTTTGGGTAATTGAAATCACCCAATATCAGGGTGTTTTGTAGGACCTTTATTTTTTCCAGTGTTTCCAGGAATGTGGAGTGGGGGTCCTGGGACATGGGGGGTGATCTGTAGCAAGCTATAATTTGAATAGCAGTTTTGCCCATTGTTAGTTGCACATGGATGATCTCTGAAGCATTGTGCGTTGCCACTGACCTGGAGGTGTGGGTATCCTTGATGAATATGAATACTCCCCCACCTTTTGTATTTCAGTCAGGGTTTTGTGGCCAAAATGTATGGTATGAGTTGTAGACTGTAGTGCTGGGGTGCTCTCTGCAGCCTTAAACCAGGTTTCTGTTACTGCACATATATCAATTTTCTCCATACTAAGGAGTGCCTGAAGTGCGTGCATTTTGAGGTTTAGACTTCTGGTATTGAGTAGCATTACCCTCAGTTTTTTGTTACTTGTGCTATTTATGGTGGTGGGGTTGTCTTTTGAGCCTTGCCTAAAAAAGGCATTATGGGGGTGGCAAGAACCTTGGCCAGTATTCGAAAGCCTAAGGGTGACAGGTGCAAGCTTGTCGAGCATGTCATCCCAGGCTGACAGACACTGGATCCCCTTTGAATTACACCAGAAGCTTAGCCAATTGTTGAACTTGATATTTTTTTCTCTATACTGTGGTATCATTCTTGGTGAGGGCAGGATGCTACTCAGGATCAGGGTCATACCGGCCTGGGCTACGTGATCAGAGAGCTCCTCCATGTCTCTTTTCATGTAGTCCAGGGAGGTATGGCTCAGGTCATTCGCACCAACATGGACAATGACAGAGTCATATCTGTACTTGTTCTGGAGTGACCTGAGTGCTTGTGTTATGTGGTGGATCCTGGCACCTGACAGGCAGCTAACAGTAACCTTCCCCTTGTTCAGCCTAGTGAGTGGGACGTCAGTATGCCTGACTATACAGTCACCTATTACTAATGTGTTGGGTATGTTATTTTGCCTTAAGGGCTGTAATTGTGTGGCACACTGGTTTTGTGAAGTATGTGTTTCATAGTTTGTGTTGGGAGGGTGGAGGTTGCTTGGATGTCTGCTTTGGAGGTCTCTGTTGCTTCTGCAGATTTTTATTTAGAGCCTCCGAGTATGTTTTTGTGTATTTATGTCTGTTTTTTGCCGGTGCCGGTTTCATAGGTCTATGTGAGACTGGTGTTGTGATGTAAGTCATTCCCTTCTCCTCGACTGCCTGGTCCAGTCTTGGGTTGAGAGAGCTTAGCCTCCAGTTTGGCTGTATAATTGCATCTCTCACATGTATTAGTGTTTGGTGGAAGGAGGAGAGGGTTGTCTGTGTAAAAGAGGCAATTGTAATATTGCCTCAAAATTCCCATATTCACCAGTTGGACCGGAGAGTACACCTGAAACTGCCCTTTGGACATGCCTGAATAGGTACAGTGAACCGTTTTCCTGATTGGCTGGTAAGGTCGAATGGAGAGCCTTGTCCTTCTCTACAGTATATGAGGGGGTCTAGTGCTAAGGTTTATTAGTGCTTGCTATGAGTTTTGAGCAAGTTCTGGTATGAGAAGTGAATGGTTTGAGTGCTTAAGTTGAAAGTTTGTCAAGTTCCAAGGGAAAGTTGAAGAGTAGACTTTGTGGAGCCGGGAATAGTTATACCCTAGCTAACCAGCACTGTCCGGCACGCAAAACCGTGCAAATGTGGATTTATAGCAGGGAAATGAAAGAGATAAGAATTAGCCCAAAATGGCCAATAAACTACTAATTTCTGGGCTGAAACCATTCCTCCAGGGACAGATAGGCTGCTCAAAGCTCCCTCTCTCACAGTGAACAGAGAAACTTCCTTCTATCCAAGTAAGATATAGGCAAACACAAAAACTTGTAACACAGCCCTGAATTCAACACTAACCTGAAAACTTGACTATACCAGCTTAGAAAGGTGGGAAAACAAGTATTTTATTTTTTTGTTTTTTTCAGAAAATAAAGCAGATACAATCAAAAAACACTTTAAACGCACAGAAATGGCTATCACACTTGGGTGTGTAGCCTACAACTGTTAAACAGGTAATTCAAACACAAAAACGACTTTGTTAAAGTGCAGGCAGTAAAATAAGTACAATATGTAGCTGAAACAAGCTTTGTAAATCACAGAAACTCTAGAAAATTGGTGTTTTTGGTGGAATTAGCTAAAGGCAGCAAGAAAATACAGAAAAATGATACTTAATCATTCCAAAGTCTCTCTTTTGTCTCTCTGCTGCTGTAAAACTCTGCAAGGCACCAGGCAGGAGCTTGCTGAGCTGTATACTAGCACAAAAACTTTTCAGTCATCATATCCTTCAGAACATGTGTGGTAACACAAAGCCAGCCTGTTATAAGAGCAATATTTAAAAATTGGTTCCTTTCTTGGGCCTTTGCCCCCCCCCCCATTAATTAAGGCTATGCCCAGTTTTCTTGTGCTAAGAGGTTGAGAGCTATGAGCAGATGCAATCATTTCCCTCATTTTGTGAACGTGGGCGGTTTTGCTTTAGACATATATTTTGTCTGCCTAGACTTCAGATTTTTTGGTATCTGTTAAGAAAACAGGTTATATCACTTTGTAGATTGTTTATTTCAATACAAGAGTAGCTCTAAACACAAACATTGAGCAATATACAGAAGTAAAGATAATTAGAATCCCAAATTAATGCTGCATTTTCTCTGATTTTGAACTGACTTTAATGTCATCTGTTTCTTCCACTCCGCAAGCGGAGAATAAAGGAAGTTGTAATTATTTATCTAATTCTGAGTAGTCTTAAAAAATAAAATGGTATGACTTGCAGCTACCTGTTGTTTTTTACAATATAGCAGATTGAACTCTGGTCACACACACATGCACATGCATATGCACACACACACACGCACACACGCACACACACACACACACACACACACACACACACACACACACACACACACACACACACATGTACGTATCAGTTTAAAGAAAGGGGAAAAAATAAAACAGAAGCAAAACAGTATCAAAGTAAATAACTGCACTACCAGCAAAAGGATTCCTTTTAACTGCTGGTATTGCAGTTATTTACTTTGGTATTGTTTTGCTTCTAATTTATTTTTTTGTTATCTCTTTAAATGCGATTTTCCACAACCATTTGCACACAATTAGTCATGGGAGCTCTCATTGGCTCCATTCTCAGGAACAGTTATTTGATTGGTTTGCATACTGCAATGCAGATTGGCTGTAATTGCAGATTATGAGCCAATCAAAAGCCATGTAGCACAGCCAGCCCTGTTCAATACAGAACAGCAGAGTAGCTATTTGATTAGTTTGTATACCATGATACTGACTGGCAGTAATTGAGGTATACAAACCAATCAAAAGCCATGTAGCAGAAGCAAAGCTGTTCAATGTGGAACAGCAGAACAGTGGGTTCGCTCATGGTCGACTGCAGCACGTTCCCCATAATCTGTTACACTTGGCTGCTCAGAAGACACAAACTGGAACCAAGTAAAACATCAAAAACATCCAAGAGGATGATAAAAAACACTGACTCCACTGGAACCAAAGAACACTGCTGCTAACAGTCGGAAATGAAGTGAGCCACCAGAAAGAAATGGGAAATGTAGCTAAAACTATGGATATTTATTACTAAAATTTCAGCTACATTTCTTCATTGTGGCTCACTTCATTTCTCACTGTCAGCAGCAGTGTTGTATGGTTCCAGTGGTGTCAGTAGTGTTTACCATCCTCGTGGGTGTTTTTGCCTGCCCAACAGTCACTATATTGTATTGTCCACAATTTTAAATACTGAGACTGCAGCTCTTATAACACAATATTACTGGAATATCTAAATCCCCAGTTGTGAAATCTGGTTTCCCATTTAAAAAAATCTGTCCCTCTTATAAATAGCATTGTTCATATAGCATTCAGTGAAAGCAAATGTGACAATATGGGCTACCACCTTTTTCATGTTTATTTCTAAGTGTTGCCACTAGTTAAGAATGTGCATGTTCCTTAATTTTTATCACAGACTCTATTATTTACATTAAGTATGTTAAATATATATATATATATATATATATATATATATATATAATTTAACCTGCTGAAGTACATATTTAAAATCTGAGACCCTAACATCAACTTATCATGTATGTTAGAACAATTTGAATTGTGTGGTGACCCTATGTCCCAATTTTCTGTTATCTGTCTCACTTATATATTTGAATTTTTCCTGAGAAATCCTGGATTAAGTACATTTATTGAGGCTTTGGAAGCTGTGTGTTAGATTCCCTTAAGGAACTCTAGTCTGACTTGGTGAAAAGTGTTTGAATTTGTGAAGCTCACAGACAGGATTGTCTTGGGAATGTTGTTAACAAGTAGTAGTCCCTCACCAAATAACTGAAAATTAGTCTGGATGCTGTATTAAAAGTGACACTCACAGATTAGTCACTGAAAGTGGATATTCGATGTGGGAATACCAATTCCCACACAGACATTAAGCAAGACCTTCAGAAGGGCATGTAGCAGCAAATAAAATATATAAGATTATGAGGTAGTCGCTGTGGCAGTCTCTGAAGGCCAGACAGAGGAATCCTTGAAATTAAACTTTTTTTATTTATTTTTAAAATGACCTCTCTGGTTCCTATCTGACTCTTCATATTTGACACCAGGAGAAAAGTAATCAGCATTTGGTCTGATTTTACCCTCAGACAGAATTGAGAAAATAACTGGCTGCTGAGCCTTGCAACTCGCCTTCTTAGTAGGCATCATGTTTGTGATCTGAGTCACAGATGTTGTATAAGTAAAAACAGTTCAAGGAACAGTCATTCTACTGTCTTGTGCAGTGTTAATGAAACACTTTTAAAAGGTGAGCTTCAGAATGATATGAGACTAGAAGAGGGATAAGCCTTGGGAAATGTGTCATATCTTCAATTATGAACTTAACTGGCTTGATAGTATGAAGTCTTATTTTTGGTACTGTGTTAAAAAAACAGTAAGACGTTTTATAATATAAAGTCCTTTCTTACTGCCCTTTTTAACACAATCTAACTAAAAAAATGAGTTAACAAATCATTACAAGGCCTTCTCATATAATCTTAGAATTATAGGTGTTACAAGGCTTTTTCTGAAGTAAAAACCAATACCAAATATCTCTGGCTGACTAAGTTGCAGATGCCTGCAAGCTAGGAGTAGTCATTGAATCCCCAAATGACTTAGCCATTCTGCAGGAAGGTTTGCCTCAAATATATAACTGGTGCCAAAATCATAGTTTGAAACTAAATGCCAAAAAATGCATTATTGTATCCTTTGGTAAGTCATCATCCCCAGGGAAATACAACATTAACAATATGCCCCTAAGAGTTGACCTAGTTGTTCAGGATTTGGGAACTGACAATGACCAAACTTTTCACCAATATGTATCTATTGTTGTAAGAAAATCCTTCTACATCGCACAGCTTACAAACAAAGGGATTGTGTCTATATTTTGGGATGTTATTGCCTCCCTTTACACAACCCTCATTAGGTTTATCACTGAATATAATGCCCCTTAGGCATCTATGTCCAGACAATTGCAACAAGTAGAGTACACACAGAGATACCTTACTAAAAGCATGGAAGGCCTAACATGTTCTACATGGACCAACTCAAAGCTCTGTTAATATACTCAATATTCTACAGACTGCTAAGAGGTGACCTATGTCTGGCATACAAGTCATCTTCCGACCCATTACGAATTGATTTACTGCATAAAAGCAAGTTAAATGACATCAGAAATACTCAGTCTAATGATCTAAACCTCTTCTACAACATCAAAAGAATAGTCCAGAGGGACAGGTGTATTTTGCATAGGATCCTCCTGCTATGGAACAGAATCCCCATCCACATAAAACAAGGTTTATCCCTGTCATTTCCAAGTACAACTTAGATCTATGGATAGGAAACAAGATTTACCCCAGGATTGCCCCCTGCACTACTAATGGACAGGTGCACCTCCTAAATGCTTTATCCCATGCACAAGTTCCCTCAAAGCATCTAAGGTATGATCCCAGTTATTCTCATTAGGGATAATATATAATTAAAAACCATAGGATGGTTCATAGCTTCATAGGTAGGTAATAGGTTAACTGCCCTTGTTGCAATATTTTAAGCCTAGCCATTTTCCCTTGGTGAGAATTAAGCCTTCTATCTCTTGTCCATGAGGTAAACATCTTAACCGTTATGCCAGTCCCCTGGTAAGACCAATCTATAACCAAATGCCACAGGTTATTTCAAACACAAAAATGGAAACTGGCTAGGAGTAAAATGGCCCACAAGGGCAACTAGCCTAACACTTACTTATGAACCTGTAAACCTGTGAGGCAACTGAGCCAAGAGGCCATCTCTGTCTTGACAACACCCTCCCTTAAGCTCTATCCCCCTTTTCAAGGAGGAACAGACCAGTTATACCAGTGATGAAGTTATGAATACCCATCCAATTACCCATCTCCTTTTCAAACAGAGAGTGAGTCACTGCTTGATTTGGAGAGGACATTTGTACCAAAGCAGGGATAGGTACTGGGTGACAAATCTATCCACACGTCTTCTCCTATCTATTTGTTGGTGTATATTTACATCACTGGTACTAGTGTTAGTGGGACTGTTTCATTTTTGAAGGTACATAAGTTCTTTGACAACTTAATCCCTTATTGCTCTAAAAGCAATGCAAAGATCCCCCCTAAGGAGTCTATAAACTAGCGAATACAGGGATATAGCCTCCAGTTTCTCTGATTAGTAATGTACATCCCAGTGGGGCACTGTACTCTATGACAGGCTGAATTAGTACTTTCAAAATTCAATAAATTGCTCCTATAAATTGCAGTATAAAACATACACAATGTTTACCCAGTGTAATGCTGGTCATTGTTAAGTATTGTACATAGGAGAACACAATGTACGTAACATACAGAAATCTTTACTAGTGTATCCCAATAATTTCAAAGGATCATGCCAACATTTGATCTACTGTATGTAAACAATGAAAGCTCATTTACTGTAAACCCTGATATAATCAAGTAATTTGTGCCCCGATGGCTCCTGCTGTGGCAGAAAATGGTCCTTTGACTTGCCCACTTATTTGGTTAACTGCATTATACCCTTGATGGATAACCGACAACATGAAGCTGTGCTCAATCAAACAAGTGAAGCTATGACAATTGGACTTTGAGGTGGAATTCATACCTGATACTGCTGCCTTTGTATGACTTTTGAGAAATATCTGGCTTTCTGTATCAAACAGGATTCTGTATAAATAATTACCAAGTGCTGTTTTCAGTCTGGAGCATTAACATGAGATCCACAACTGACAGCTTTTATTTTCAGGAAAAGTTATCATGCCCAACACCTTCTTCTGCAGCATATTTACTGACTGTTCATTGCTGATATAATTTAGTCCTGGATTCTGCATCCCCCATCATACCACGTTCCAGGCAGTAACATAAAAATGGAAACTCCACCAGTGGTTAAGTTGGGTTCTCATAAGGCTCTTGCGCCTATCAAATTTTGTTTCAGTACATCAATATAAACTACTGTATTATAACTTAAATAGTGGTAAAATCTCCAATCCACATGTCTGAGTAACTCACAGCTGTCTGTTAAACTACTGCATTTTTGTGAAGAGACTTGCTCTCTAATTGTAAAACCATCACTCCTTTCTTTCCACAATGAAAGTAATTGTGTTTTAATATACATGTATTTATTTACTTATGTATTAGGCTGCTAATCACATTGTCCCACTGGGATAGCAAGAGATATCCCCATTCCAGATGAGACTCACAAAAATCAATAAATATTGACCATGCCGCAGTACAATGAGACTGCATAGCAGTGATAAGTAAACAGAATATCACACTAACAACAACATCTATCAGAAAAAAAAATAATCAATGCACTCTAGGTGGTCATTTACTGTGATAGAGATCAATACATGTCTTGGCTGCATGACAAAAAAGTCAGCAGTTATTAAAAAAACAGCTCCATTACAAGTTGAATAAACCCTTAACAAAACATCTCTCAAATAATAACAATCTATGAACACCAAGGTAGGTATCTATTGTTGTAGGGATCAAAACTGTACTTTGATACTTGATAATAGAGCAAGTCACTTAGTCAAACATTGTAATTAGGCTGTATACTGAAAAAGGTCCAGATGGATCAGTGCTCTGCCCTGGTTAGCAAAGACAAATAAAAATCTGTGTGTAATCGCATAATAAAGTAAAATACAGTGAAATGCAGATACCTCTATTAGAGGGGAAATGTCACTCAGAATAGCTTCCACCAGGAAGAGAATCATCTGTAAAATTACTCCTGATTAACCATGTGTGAGAAAATTAAGGAAGAGAGCAGTATTCAAGATTAAGTAAAACTGAGACGGGATAACTCAAGAGTTTGAAGTTCAGTACAAGCTGAACTTGGCTTCTTAAAGCAAGCAGAAATGATTTGTGTAGAAGTGATAGGCCTCTAGGAGGGAGTTATAAAGGGAAAGAAAGAAGAAGTCATGGCATTCTCCTGGAACTCTTACAAAATGTGAGTGCCAAGGTTTGAATACAGGAGGAATAAGAAGTGTTTTACCGTGGCATGCCCAGGACAGCACAAGAGGAAAAACCTGAGCTCCTTGGTGAGAATGTATTTGACTAAAAAGGCCCGTAGGAAGTTAGAGCCAGGGCATAGATGAGTTCATCAAACCCCGATGAGAGCAAAGGACAGAAATTCAGCTAAAACCTGGTAATGGAGATTATGTTCCATGAGGATCAAATAAAAAAATTAGGTTCAGTGCTCATCACAGAACGTGCTCTGTAGACCTGCAGTACCAGATATTATACATACGCTTTTCCACATCACATACATATAGATAGATAGATAGATAGAAATAGATATAGATACAGATGTAGATATAGGTGTGTGTGCATTTTAGTGTCCTATAAAGAATGACAAGGATAAAAAAAATAAAGTTAAAACTCAAAAACTCTATATAGTTACTGAGCAGGAGGTCATGTCTTTTTCCAAAGGGGTTAATGACATCTGAATTAATATAAATTTATATACCTGAAGCTATGGGGATACAGCAGCATAGTGCAGATTTTACTGTTTTGTTGATTTGATATCCTCTTGTAGAGGTTTTGTGTTTTAACACTGTTTTCCTCCTGGTACCACACAGCACTGCCATCTGTTTGATTCTGATTGGAAATAATATCTCAGAGAAGCTGTACTTATAAATGATAAGCTTGTGTGATGCAACAAAACATATGTATCTACTTTTACCTGCTTGGGTAGTCTGTGCATTTTTCTAAGTACTGCTCTTTCTATCTGCTTAATCCAACAGTACTTTTGAATACTGCAGTATTTGTTGACTTCAGTATTTGTTAGTGTATAGCTGGTCTTAGGTTGCATCCATTTTGATAGTATCAATAAGGCCACATGTATACATTTGCACACACACACACACACACACACACACACACACACACACACACACACACACACACACACACACACACACACACACACACACACACACACACACACACACACACACACACACACACACACACACACACACACATCACTATGAGAGCTTGAAGCATAAGTCCCCATACAGCACACTGGCTGAGATAATCTTGTTCATAAACCAACCACCTAACACAGTGTATCTCCTAACTTTAAAAAAACATTTCTTGCATGAGGGCTTATAAAATCCACATCATCCTGCTGTATCCCCATAGCTTCAGGTATCTAAATATATATTAATTTATATAACCGGTCTATATAGTCATGCAACTTCAAGGAAAATAGGAACACCCTACAAGTCTGAAAAACTGAATCACATAACTGCAATCTTACATTAGAGCCAGTAAGTGCAAACACATTCCAGGGCTTGCATGTTTGGTGAAGAGGGATCAGGGAGTCAATGGTCAATGTTCTGACAGTTAATATTTGCTGAATGGTAGCCATCTTTATATCATCATCATCATCATCAATCCCCTTTTTCTCATTTTCTGCATGGAGTTGGGGGTGTCATATCAACCATTGCCATCTCTCTCATTGCAATGCCACTCTCCTACCTTCTTCAACAGAGATACTTGACTGTCACAGGTCTTTTGTCACTCAGTCCATCTTATCTCTTTGTTTAATGCCCTTGTTTCCTCCTGTCTTTCTGTCTGTCTGAAATATTCTTCACCAGATTATATTCTGCTTTTCTGCACATGTGCCTGAATCATTGTAATCTGTACTCTTTGACCTTCTCTGCAATTGTAACTATTTGGCTTCTGTTCCCATATCCTCATTTCTTCACCTGTCCCACAGTGTGCATCCTATCATTCATCTCAGGCACTTCATCTCCATCACCTCTAGCTTCCTCAACTGCTCTGCCTTTACCACCCAGGTATTTGCATCATACAGTAGTACTGGTTGCACCACTGTTTTGTACAACTTACTTTTCTGCTTCTTTGTCATTGTTCTGTCATACACTAGCCCTGACACTCTGTGCCATCTGGCTGTATCCCCTCTGGTTCTAGCTTTTACATCTTCATTCAGACTTCCCTTTTCCTCAACTATTCCCTTACAGATAATTGAAACTGTTAATCTATTCCATTATTTTCCATTCTATCTCAATTTTCAGCTTCTTCTGATTTGCCCCATTTGCTGCCTTTACAACTGTCTTATCTATACTCAGTTTAATCCCATGTGCTTTCAGTTTTTCATTCCATTCCCCTATCCTTTGCTGAAGTTCTTGCTTATAGTCTGCCTAGAATACCAAATCATCTGCACACAGCAGCTTTGTTGATCTGGCCCCTCCAACCCATATGCTAATGTAGTCCATCACCAGTATGAACAGCAGTGGAGTCAAAGTGATCTCTTATATGTATGCACTGCCACTGGAAACCCTTCTGTGAGACCAATCACTGCTCATACTTGAGTCATTGAGGATTTAGCCTGCACTAATTTTAGCAATATTTCTGGGACTTTAAACCACCATAGGACTGCCCAAATCAGCTTTCTTGGGACCCTGTCATGCTTTATCTAAGTCTAGGAATGCCCAGTTGGACTTTCCTCATCTTTAGTTTCTTCTCAACTATCTGCCTCAGTGCAAACATTGTATGAGTTGTTCTGCATCCTGACTTGAATATGAACTGCTCATCTCTCATCTTACATTCTACTACTCTGCATATTCATTTATCCATCATCCTCTCCAGATCTTTCATGCAGTGTGACAGAGTTTCATACCTCTGTACTGCCCACTGTTGTGGATGTCTCCTTTGTTCTTGCGCACTGCCACTAGTATGCTTGTTTTCCAGCCATCAGATATATGCCCTTTTCTCCGCACTACTATAAGTACCCTCAGGAGCTATTTCTCCCCTAACTCACACAATATCTTGATAATATCTGTAGTGACCTCTGCCTGCTGCTTTCCCTGCTTTCATTTTCCTTAGTGTTGTTCTTATGCCTTCAATGGTGAGCTCCTCTCCATCTTTCATGCAAGGCTGTGCCCGGGGCAGTATGTCTTCTGTGTGGTTTTCTTTATTCAGAAGCTTCTGAAAGTACTCCTTCTAACAACCTTTGATTTCTTGTGGACTAGTGAGCTGAGGTTGTTGCTAGCCTTCCTTGTGAAGGTTGTCTGGCTATCTTCTTTATCTTTCTGCCTTTGCCTTGTAAACCTGATAGAGGTTATTTGGTGCCACCTACTATGTCACTTTCCAGAAGCTGATAGATCGCCTGTGATGCCTTGTTCTTTGCTATTGCTACTCCTCTCTTAGCCTCATTAGCCAGCCAGTATTCCTTCTTAGGCTTGTCCATCTTTTTCTATCTCCCACTTTTTTCTGCACTTCTTCCTTCATTCTTTTGATGACTTCCGGGACTTCTGCATTCCACTACCAGCTTTCCTTATGTACTTTATGTCCATACCTTGCTCAGTCACATACCTGTTCTATAGTCTTCACACATGCTGTTTTGAGGTGCTGCCATTCTTATTTGACTCCACCTACTTCCTCTTCCTTCTAAAGAGCCCTGAGTAATTCCTTGAACATTTGTGTTTTCTTTTCAGTCAACTTCCAGGTTTTCAGCCTGGTTTCTGTTGACCTTAGAGCCTTCTCTGACCACTGCTTGTAGATGACTGCAGCAACCAGTGTTTTTTTTTTTTCTGTGAGATGACTATTTCACTAGGGATGATTTTGCAATTGCAGATTCTACCTCAGTGCTCTTTCCTTACAAGGAAGAAGTCTACCTGAGTTGTCTTATATATGATTTTATGATTATGAATAGTGCCCCATCCTTACACTGGAGTCTAATTAGCATACATCTGTCACTAATTCTGAGGACATCCCTTACTGTCTTCTAAAGCATCTCCCTTACCAAAATTCCTACTCTATTTCTACTCTGTCCTCTTCTTGAGTAGTAGATGCTGGACTCTAAACCAAGTGGCTTTGCTGCACTGCTCTTCCATCTTATCTCCTGGATACATAGGATGTTCAGCCTCCTCCTCCTTACCGTCATCTCATCAACTTCCAGGCTACATCCTGTCAGTGAACCTACAGCGAGTGTTGCAATTCTTGGTTCATATTTGGCAGGTTGATGATTGGTTTTATGTCCAGCTTTTGCTCATCAGAGCTATCACAGGTAACCCAAGCTGGGTAATTAGTCACTGGCCAGCCAGTAGCTTATTGACCCAGGGTTTCTGGGCTCTATGGTGGCCACAAACAGGCCAGTAGGAGCACATACACCCTTCCCACCATTAGCATGGATATCTGGAGTTTGTCAAAGTAAGCCAGGTCCTCAACCTACTTATCACCGGCAAATACTCATGGCCATTTGATGACATTAGTCAATACAACCAAATCACCCAGAGCCAATTTTTAACACTGAGTGGCTATCCGTGATATCGCGTACAGTCTGTGATCCATGTTCTCCCATCTTTAGGATACTGTGCACAACAGTTGATGCCCTAAGCAGTTGGTCTATAAAACTTTTCCTCCATCTATAGTTTGTCCTGTTGCCCACAACTCCATTCTTGAGTGACCTTTGAGGTAGAAGAACTCAGTGGGTGCCAGGAACCCCACAGAAACTCAGGGAGAACATGCAAATTCCATAGACACATTGGACACAGACATGTACCTTATACATGGGAGGCGAAAACCTTAACCATTATGCCAACTATATATAAACATATCACTCTCTGTCGCACTCTTAAATACAATATATCTATATTTATCTATATATCTACATATCAATAGATAGATTTTAATATATAGAGAGATATGTACATACATGCATGCAACATATACATGGATGCCTGCCACTTTGCCAGGGATAGTAATTTATTAGAAAGTCAGGATGATCAAAAATAATACTAATATAAATTCAAATAAGACAAATAAGGCAGAGTGCATTGTTTGTAGCAAGAGTTATTCTCAAACACTACAGACCAGTGGATTTTAAACAAGGATTTATCTGCAAATGGAGCTAATATAACATCTACTGTGGATCTTACAATTGGCTTATTTCTAAAATTCAACTTGTTGTCCGCTCTTAAGGCATCGGGCTGTTTTTCCCTTCAACTGAGTTAGTACGCTGCTTCAAGTCCCAGATGCTTACAACCAAATATACTTTATAATTTACACAGTTTATTCACTCTCAAGGCATCAGGTGTTTTTCCCTTCAACTGAGTTAGTACGCTGCTTCAAGTCCCAGATGCTTACAACCAAATATACTTTATAATTTACACAGTTTGTTCACTCTCAAGGAATTGGGATGTTTTTCCCTTCAACTGAGTTGGTACACTACTTCACAAGCTAGTGGCAAAAAGTCCTGGACCCTCAGAAACAAATATATTTTATGATTTACACAGTTTGTCCACTCTCAAGGCATCAGGTGTTTTTCCCTTCAACTGAGTTGGTATGCTGCTTCATAAGCTAGTGGCATGGAATTCCAGACCCTCAGAGCCAAATATATTTTATAATTTACACAGTTTACCTGCTCTCAGGGCATCAGGCTGTTTTTCCCTTCACCTGAGTTGGTACACTACTT
Source organism: Protopterus annectens (assembly GCF_019279795.1). Taxonomy (NCBI): domain Eukaryota; kingdom Metazoa; phylum Chordata; order Ceratodontiformes; family Protopteridae; genus Protopterus; species Protopterus annectens. The sequence continues at coordinate 1,191,110,647 of NC_056725.1, read as the reverse complement.
CACAAGCTAGTGGCAAAGTGTACCAGACCCTCAGAACCAAATATATTTTATAATTTACACCGTGTACATCTAATAGAGCCTCTAATCAACTGTTTTTTTTTACAGTTTTAAATATTAGTGCAATGTTAAATTAGTGGCATGCACACTGCATAGGAGTACCATAACTCTATTTTCCCACCACCTATGCTCTTCAGTCACCATAATATTTAGTACAGGTAATTAGACCCTTTACAAAGCTTGATAACAATACTAGTGTATTATAAATTAACTATTTTAATAGGCTCATTTTTCTGTATAGTTCTCTAGCTTGGTGATTTGTTTCTGATAGATAAAGTAATTAATTGCTTATTGATCTGACTCGTACTTGTGATGTTTATATTCCATGGTAACAGAATTGACCCTATCAGTGACAAGATACATTCACGTTTATCAGAAGCAGTTACCCCTCCTTCTGTCAATCATACTATCAGAGCTTTAAGTCACTTGGAGGTTTGGGCACCATTTTTAAATATACCCGTAAAGTTTGTGCAAGTCTTGGAGTTTCCTTAGCAGTGTGCTTGCCAAGTTAATATTTTCTTAGTTTTCTGTTGTATCTGTGAGCTTCTTATCATACATTGTAATTGTGATATGCATTGTATGTTGTTTATTATGTATTAGCTTTATAATACAAGTACCATTCACACTGATGCTGCAACTTTTTTTAACTGACTACTAGTTTTTCAACTGTCTTTGATTATTATTACATGACAGAGCTGTTCATGTCATTAGCTGGCAATTGCCAATATATCGGTTATTTACAGACATTTTGACCTAATAATGCAGTATGTTCCATTAACTGTATATGAAATATGATCAGTGATGTATGTAACTATTTAGCATATATGCTGCAGCTGCAGGAGCATCTCTGCATTTGGTTTCAGTTTAACATACTGTAGTGTGTGTGATTCTACAACTGCGTGGTGTATGTTTTTTTCATAGAGTGTTGCTGCTGTTTGTGGCCAGACATTAGTAGCTTTAAGTCTGACTATTGTTTTATTCCTATACAGTTCCAGATGTAACTTTGATTGTGTTGTTATAAATTGGTGCCTTATTGTTATCTGACTTTTTGCTTTATATTATCTGTGTCTATTAATTACATTCTTTCCTATTTTAATGTTGTTATATTATTTCTCTTTCTCTAATGCTTATAATTCTCTTTCTTTACAGTTGTCCGCTCTCAAGGCATCGGGCTGTTTTTCCCTTCAACTGAGATGGCATGCTACTTCACAAGCTAGTGGCAAAGAGTCCCGGACCCTCAGAACAAAATGTATTTTATAATTTACACAGTGTATGTCTAATAAAGCATCTAGTCAACTATTTTTTTACAGTTTCTAAATATTAGTGTAATGTTAAATTAGGGGCGTGTGCACTGCATAGGAGCACTGTATTTTTATTTTCCCACCACCTATGCTCTTCAATCACTATAATATTTGGTACAAGTGATTAAACCCTTTACAGAGCTTGATAGCAATACTAATGCATTATAAAATACCTATTTTAATGGGCTGATTTTTCTGTATAGTTTCCTAGCTTAGTGATTTGTTTCTGATAGAAAAACTAATGAATTACTGATCTGACTCATGCTTGTGGTTCTACCCTCCCCATTCCCCCTTGCTCCGCTTGGGCTCATTCTGCTCTCCTACCCTACCCACATTCCCACCCACCCCCACTTTCATTTCCTTTATACCTAAGTATACCACACCCCTGATCTTTTCTCCAGTCAATTCCCTCCTACCTCATCAGTCCCCACCCCTCCCACTACTATACTCCTACAGTCATTTTCCCCTCTTGCACTACCTAGGCACAACCTCCTTCCCACTTTTACCCCCTTCATTTTTTTTTACTTTCTCCATTCTGCTAATTTCTTCTCTCAGAATGGAATTATGTCACTGCTTACACTACTACTCTCTGCTAATATGCTTTCTCCTCCAAGCTTACTTTTCCACTGACCTCCATGGCTGTTCTATCAAATGCTACCTCTCCCCAACACTCACATGCACGTCTCCTTGTCTTCCATGCAAACCTTATCAATATATTATCTCCAATTTTAACAATAGATAAAATGCTATTCTTTTCCCTTTAAGATATCTACAACACACCAACAGGTATAACCAACTAATAACAAAACTAAAAAACATAACATTGTACTCTTTAAAAAGGATAAAACTCCAGTTAGATATCCATCCCAACCCTGGCCCCAACTGTAACTCACATCCATATGAACAATTATCCTCTGTCCCCTGTTCCTCTACATCAATCCAAAATCTCACTGTCTTTAATACATACACCTCATTACCTATTACTTGTAACTCTGATCTTATTATAACAAATTTCAATCTCAGAAGCTTTGTTAACAACATTCCTGAATTCCATGCTACCTTAGCCATCTACTCTCCAGACATTGCAGTCATAACTGAAATCTGGTTAAAGCCCCACATTAAGGACTCTGAAATAAAGACACATGGTTATGATATTATAAGAGAGTATAGGCTAAATAAATGGGGTGGGGGAGTAGCAATTATGTTTAAAGACTCTCTTAATCTTGATAAACTAAATTGTCCCCCTCCACACATTCTAACTGCTGAAATTCTAATTACTCGCCTACATGTTAATCCTTACAAAGTCATTAATATCATTGCCATATACCTACTTCCAAGTAACAACCTTCATAGCATTGAATCCCTCCTGTTCTGGTCATCTTTTTCTGTAACCCAAGAAACCATCATCCTAGGTGATTTCGACCTTGACTGATTCTCCTGCTCCTCCAATTTTCCTACCAACTTCATAAGCCTAGAAAACCTCACCCAAACTATAAACTATCCCACCCGCACTGACAAAAACTCAAAAAATCACTACTTGACTGGATCTTAATAAACAAACCAAATATGGGGTACCAGGCAGGCTGTCTACCAGTCATACTAAGTGACCATGCCCTACATTTCTAGTTAGGAAAAGAAAACATATCCAAACCAGTATCCTTTCAAATATACCCATAGCAAAAATAACTTCTCCCCTAACACTTTCAATATACTACTACAGCACTGTGATTAGTCGCCATTAAAAATCCTGTAACTAGACCTTGCTGTAGAATATTCTACAACAAATTCCTTGAAATATTAAATATCCTTGCTCCCTCTAGGAAAATTCAACAAAAATCCAAACAACTCCCATGGCTATCTAATGAAACTAAACAACTAATGAAACAAAGGGATAGAGTCTGGTCACTGTACCGTACAACCAAACACAAAAGTGATCTCACTCTTTTATCAGCAACTTAGAAACAAAGCTAAGAAAAGAGTCATCAATGACAAAAAAACCTACTTTCTTACCTGCCAACAAAAATATCAGCACAACCCACAAAAGTTCTGGCATAACATCAATTACCTCCTTAAACTTGTTAAATCCCCCACCACTGTTCCCCTCAGTACTAATACCATTGACCTCTTAGCCTCACAGTTCAACTCTCACTTTATCTACTCTATCACTTCTCTCTTAGCAAAATTAACCTACCACTCAATGTCCCCTCCCCAAACTCTGATGAAACTAACTCTTTCTCCTTTACACCCATTCAAACCACCTATATAAAAAAATAGTTCTAGGTACACTAAAACCCTGTTGTCTAGCTGATGACCAACTTCCCAACGAGTACCTAAAACTAGCTACTCCATCCATTGCCTACCCCATATCCACACTAATAAATCACTTTATCTCAGAACAGTATGTACCCAAACTATGGAAAATTTCTCATATCATACCACTGTATAAGGGTGGCCCCTCTAGAGATATTACAAACGAACGATCCCTTGACAAACTCTCTCTCCTAGCCAAAATCCATGAGAAATGTATTCACTAACAACTCATAAATCACCTCACTGCCAACAACCTACTGTCCAGCTCTCAGCACGGTTTCATATCTAAACATAGTAGAAACACAGCCCTCGTAACCTTTACAGATACCATTCACCACCTCAAAAATGAAGGACAGCTTGTCACAGCTATTTTCCTAGACATGTCAAAAGCTTTTGACACAGTATCACACCAACTACTGCTCAACAAACTTGCCACTTTTAATCTCACTACCTCACCCTTAACATGGTTCCATAGTTATCTATCTAACCATCAACAGGCTACTAAATGGGCAAACAACCTATCCCCACTATTGCCGGTCACCAGGGGTACCCTAAGGCTCCATACTTGGGCCCCTCCTCTTTGTAATATTTACCATTAACTTTACTACTGCCACCCTACATGCCACCATCATCCCAATATGCTAATAATTCCTATGTTATCTGCTCAGCCCACTACCCTCAAGAACTTCAACACAAAATGCAAACATCTTTCCAGGATATTGAAAATTACCTCACCAGCCATAAACTTATCCTCAACCCAAGTAAGACCAAGCTCGTTATTTTCTCTAACAAATCATCCAAACTCAGCACACCACCCCTCTCCATACACACTTCCAATGGTACAATAATCAAACCCACTAATCAGACCAAGCTGATTGGAGTTACCATAGACAATACACTAACATTTGATAAATACATCTGTCTTACAATCAAAAAAGTCCACGCCAAACTTGACACTCTCTACAGGGTTAAACCTTACCTTTCACAACAAGCTAAACTTGCCACTGCTAGATCTCACTTACTATCCACCCTCATCCATACCTCCCAACCTCTTAAAGCAATAAATCTGGACAAAGACATAATTAGAAGTGGGACAAATACCTCCAAATAGGGACAATTTTAAAATACTGCTCTTACTAACTTAGAAAGTGGATAGAATAACAAGTTTTGCATTAGCATGAATTTTCTGGAGTTTGAAGTCTAAAACTCAAATGTCTCTCATTTTCTAACTTCAGTCTTTAATGATTTGCCACTACTTTACCACAATTTTATGAAAAATGGGTAAAAAATGTGAGGCAAAAATCTGGACATTTTTTCAAAAATCTGTACAGTTGAGCGATATGCCCTCCTCTACTGCTCTCACATTTTGCCAACCTATCCAAAGCTGACCTTAATAAACTAGAATCCTGCTATAACAAAATAGCTAAGTTTGCTATCAATCAACCTCATAAATTACACCACTGCACAGCTCTCTGACAACTCGTCTGGCTGGAACTTTCCAATCTGTTGCAGTAAAGTAACTTTCACTCATCCATAAAATCATATACAACCCCACTAACTACCCAGCTTTTTCAAACCTGGTACAGCCTAACACCAACTGTGGGCTCCTTAAGTCATCCAACAAACTAATGCTAAAAGAAGTGACCCACTCTCACAACTATCATGGCAAGTCTCTCTTGTTGTTTTGTCTTTCAGCTTATCCTGGTTTGGGGTCACCACAGTGGAACTCCGGTCTGCTAATGTTTGGTAGTGGATTTTTACGTGCCGAGTTACCAGCCCTGACGCACAACCTTCAATGAAGGCATGCCCATTCACATATGCCTCCACACAGAAGACGTTCTAGCTGAGAATCGAATGAGACAATGTTTTGCTGTGAGGCGACAATGCTACCGCAGCACTACTACCGCGGATTTATCATGGCAACTCTCTCTACTCCTCGAAAATAGCCAAGTACTGGAATAATCTTCCTTATCACATCCTAAAAAATCCCAAACTATCCTCATTTAAAACTACCCTGAAGGATTATCTAAATACTAACCGGCTTTGTCCATGTGCTGCTCCTGGCTAGTTTTTTTTTTTCTATTGCTACTTATCTCTTTCATGTAATTCCTATTTATTTCTCATCTCTTGCATGACTTATTTATTATCTCCTTGATTGTACACCTTCATTGCTTCATAATTTTTTATATAACTTATACTGCATACTATGTAAAAGTTTGTTATTACCTTGTAATCCTTGTTGGTCCTGTTACATGTTTTTGTTATATTTGTTTTTACCTAATTGCACTTAAATAATTTGTACTGTTCTGGAGCTTTTCTCCCTAGGTCTCTGCTGAAAATGGGTTTGTTCAACCCAGTCAGACACTACCCGGTTAACAAATGTAAGTAAGTAAATACATACATACATAAATAAATAAATAAATAAATAAATAACTTTTGTGATTGTTCAGATACTGAAAACCTTTGCCAGTCCATAAAATATTACAATCAAATTCTGCATGACTGAATAAACAGTAAAACACACAAAACAAACTCTTGAAGAAATAAATAGCAACTCACAATGGCACTGCAGTCATCCCATTCTCCTCAGACTAGGAAAATGCAGACACAAATGTTATACTTGGGAGGATCTGCCCTCCAACCTCCCAATATGAGAGTTTTGCCCTCACAACCTTTACTTATATATGCTGACTCCATGGTCACATTACTACGAACAAATCATAATACCACGGACTAAGCTATAATTGGCTATTTGTAATTTGACTATATAAGTTAATGAAGACCTGCTGTGTAACTCATGAAATGCATTGAAACTTTTTGAATACTTAGATTTGATAAGGTTGCTACTTATATAGTGCAATCACATCTCCATCAATATTGTTACTAGCCTCCTTTGTGTGGCAGTTGTGAAAATAGCATTTGAATACCAAGCTTTATCTACTTTTTTGACAACTGTCAAAATGCAAATGCTGTGGTCTAACAGCTGTTAAAGCAGCTGCTAAACCATTGCAGATAGAAGAAAACAATGCAAAATTAAAAAAAAAAGCTGCCTTAGCATTGCCAAGCTACAGGTAAATAAACCACATTTTTAAAAAAATGTTCTTACTTCTCCAGTGTCACAACTCTAGTCCGAGAAGTTCAGTTTGGGTATAGTACTTACCAGAATGAACAGTGCCAGATCATCAACATGTGTTCTGTGTCATAAAAATTCAAAGCTAGATGTTACAGTTCCACACCAGACAGAGAGATAGAAAGTACTAGAATGTCTAATACTGTTTTTTGAAGTTTTGTATACACATGTATGGGCGTGTAAACATACACACACACACACACACACACACACACACACACACACACACACACACACACACACACACTCACTTGTGTATAATTTGACAGGTCATTCAGAGGCCAAAAACTCATTAAAATTCATTAAATCATGTTTAAGTTAAGAATGAGGTTTAGGAATGTGTGCAGTGTGATATTCAAAAAAGAGTAAAAACGGACAAAGCAGCTACAGCACGGACTGTTTAATGTTAGCGCTTTCGGTTAAGGATATTCCTCCACCTTCTTCAGACATATACAATACAAAAAACCACAGCACCACGTTTTATACATAATGAGCAAACTAATTAAAAACAATTAAATAATTAATTAATTGAATTAAATACTTCATACCTACAACGCACAAATTTAAAGGCTAATACCTTTAAACACACACGTGAATGTTTTAAAAATATATATATGATGGTATCATTAACTAAACCATGTTCTCTTATATTATTAACAAATATTAAAGTTAGTGAAAATAGAACAAATATAATAGAATAGAATAAAATCAAATTCTGCTACTGTCAACCCTCCGAAATGCATATAAATGTATTATTGTTATATGACCATTCAATACAATTGATTAATCTTACATTTTGTATAGGGAAACCCAATGACTTTATAAATGCATCTACACATGTTCTCTATAAAAATAAGACTAAAAATAAAAATAAAAATAAAAATAGAATTAAAGAAAAATGCATCATAAAAATTAGTAAATATAAACACCAATAGTAACTGTTATTATTAATGGCACTATTGTAATTAAGAGGAACCAAGTGTTTATTGAATAAATCTGTCTAACTCTTAATAAATCCAAAAACCATAGAAAAGTTGTCACAATAAAGGCAAAATAGACATAATAACAACCTCATCTCTTCAATGCTTTTAATTTGAGGATGCATTTAATAGATGCATACTCATTCAACCCTGGGGGTAAATGGGCAAGTGTTCTAATTTGCCATAGAACTTCCTGTTCTTCAAGCCATAGTTGCCATGGACCCCCCCCTAAGGCATGTTTTTACCTGTTGTATGACGGAAAATAGAAAAGAGTGCTCAGGATGTTCACAAATATGCCTGGCAAGTGCATTGGTCATGTCCCTTCTCCCTATAGCATAAAGATGTTCATAAACTCTTTTCTTTAATGACCTCTCTGTTTTACCAATGTAAAACGAGGGACATCTCCTGCACAATGCAACATACACTACACTTTTACTTTCACAGTTATATTTGTCATTGATGGAATAATTTTTGCCGTTGATGTTCACCTTATTACCTGGTAAGATATATTTACACTGTGGGCACATCCCACATTTTGACATGCCCATACTAGACTTTGTGATTTTAACAACTGTCTTTTCGACAAGGTTCTTTAAGTTGACCCCTCCCCTATATGTAAATGTTGGATGAGGTCCTGTCACTTTGGCCAAAGACTGGTCCTCCAAAATAATGTTCCAATTTTTGGAGATGATGCCCCTAATTAGGTTGAAATCAATGTAATACGTAAAATAAAATTAATAGATGATAGTTCTCCTATTTTGATCTTTGGTGCTGCATAGTTCCCCCTCCCAGCAAAGGCCTGAAATGGCCTGCTTCTCTTTTAACCTGAACTTTATCCGTCACCTCTTTTATTAGAGAATTCGGATAGCCTCTCATAGCAAACTTTAAGCTTAGATTTTCACATTCACAAACAAAATCCTGTTTTTCAGACACCATTCTTGCCGCTCTCACAAATTGCCCTTTCACCACACTTCTCTTTTGATGAAAAGGATGACTACTAGAGAAGTGGAGATAGGAATTTGAATGAGTTGGCTTTCTATGGATCACTGACTTGAATTTGCTATTGGGAATGTCCTTACTCAGTTTGACATCTAAGAAATAGATCTCCTCTACCCCAATAGAATAGGTAAATTGTAGGAAATCGGTCATTTTTGAAATGCTGTTAATGAATTCAGGAATCAAATCTAATGAGCCTTTCCATAAAAAACACATGTCATCTTGGTACCTAATGTACCAAGTGACGTTTTGTTGGTACATGTCATTTTGGAATAAGAACTGGTGTTCCCAGTGTGCACGTACACTATTTGCAAAACTGCATCCACAGGGAGACCCCAAGGCAATGCCTGTCTTTTGGAGAAAGAACTGATCTTTGAACACCAAAAAGTTGTTTAACAACACTAAATCTAAAAGTGTTTCCACTAGGTACATTTGATCATTAGAAGCCTCTTTACGCAACATAAAATTTCTCGTCTACTCAATACCCAACTGGTGAGGGATAACCGTATACAAGTCTTTAATGTCTACCACAAGGAAAATAAGATCTTTATTAAATTCAATTTTATCAATGTGTTGCAAAAAGCCCCAGGAATTTTTACAAATTTGTGGCTCATTTCTTAATAGGGGTTTAAGAATGCCATCGACTAGTTTGGCACAGGCATACGTGATAGAACCCCTTCCATCTACAATTGGTCTGAAGGGGGGGTTAACCAAGTCTTTATGGATTTTAGGTGTGCCAAATAAAGTGGGAATTCTAGGGGCTGGCATAGTTAAATAATGTAAAGTGTCACAATCTATGCTACCTTCAAGAAACAGGTCTTCCAATACTCCCCTGATCTTCTTATAAGCTAAATGTACCTCATTAAGACTATACTTCAAGTATGTGTCAGATTGTAAGTGTTCAAGCATCTTTCTATCATACAGGTATTCGTCCATGAAAATAAGGCCCCCTCCCTTATCTGGCATCATAACTCTTATGTTGCATTCATTAAGGAGGGATATGAAAGCCAACTCGTGCTTAGAAATGTCAGCTTTCATTGTTTTAGAAGAAGCATGAGAGTTTAACATTGACCTTAAATCAATTTCACACAACTTCTTGAAAGCATTTAAAGCACCATGTAATGGGGGGTTAAAAATACTTGATACTTTGTAAGTATTTAGAAGTGAGGGCGTATTACCTAAACTAAAGGCCAGATTTAATTTACGCACATATAACTTCAAGTCTATGATAGTGTTAACCAAATTACATTTTTTATCAGGAACAAATGAGTCCTTTAGAAAAAAAGTCAATCAACGCTTGTTCCACTGTTAGCACAGTGTAATTATAGATCTTGAAGTCACCTTGTTGACTGGTAAGAGCGTTAGGACCCTTTACTTCGGGGGTAATCATCTCCTTCGTTGGTTCCCCCTCCTCCTCCTCTGTGGACGCCCCCTGTTGTTGGACGTGGTATTGTTTTTGTTCAACCCAGGAATTGACCTGTCCCTGGCCCTGGAAAAACCCTGGTTGTTTTCATCTTCATTGGAACACCGATCTATTTGATTTTGATTATTATAACTTCCATTACCACCATTTGTGTTATTACCATGATTCTTAATACGCTCACTCCTCCTAACGGGTACCATATCTGGATTAAAGGAGTCTTGCTGAGCCATCTGGGGGAAAGTATTGTTAGTAGAAATATCATTAGCCCCCCAAAAATTTGTTTGCCCTGGAGGGGGAGGGGGGTAAGCCATTTTGTTACTATATTCCTTGATGTCTCTTTCAATTTTACGCTTCTTATTTGCCAACAGCTTAGTGATAGATGCTTCAATACTTGACAAAATCCTTAAGTAGTCATATTTGTATCTGATAAAATCAGAATGCTGTTGTAAAAAGGTCTCGAGTTGTGTAAGATCTTCTTGCAATTTATTTATTTCAACATTATAAAAGTTAATGAGTGATGTTAAAAATTCCATGCCTTGTTTATCAAACAAGGCCAGTAATTCCTGATGAAAAACTGAATTATTGACCAAACCTGCAGGGTAACGCCACTGGCGCAACCCCTTTGGAATTATTTTCAAACCAGTACATTCTTGGAGATAAGAGACCTCCAGTTGCAGCTTTCTGCAACGAAACAATTTACTGTCAAAATCATTTCGTTTATCAAGAAAGGAACTCACCGAAGTGTCTTGATTGTTGGAGCCATCGTTTGTATTCCTAGTAGAGACAGCAAAAAAATCCCTCTTTGATAAAAAACTAGCCATGGTTGGAATTGTCGCTATTTCTCCTTCCCCATAACGAAAGGCATTAGCGTTAGCTCCAGCAATCTCTCTGCCTGCATTGGGACTCCCTTCAGGTTGCCTTGCTGTTTCCTGCATTTCGTTGTTTGCATGTAACGATTGTACATGTCCCCCGGATGCATTTTGCGATGTTACAGTAATAGGGCACCCAGTAGAACCCATCTGCTGTGTAGAAGAGTTCCTCCCGACGCTATCTTGAACTTTTTGTGTAAGATGATCAACTTTGGTCAACAGCATGTTGACCAAAATAGTTAAATCAACCAAAGAGTTATTATTATCCTCTACATTATGATATTCGACATCTTCATCTGCATAATTTAAGGACTGGAAATGCTTTTAGTATGGCAGTTTGCAGAGAGAAACTGGGCCATAATATCAGAGTTTTTAATCTATAAGTAATTTGTATTTGCATTTCTTCCATCAATTTCTCTAAGACCTTTTCCACCAGTCAAACCTATTTTCAAGGCTAATTTATTATCATATAGTTTTCAAATATGTACCTGTATACATAAATGTGTGTACAAATTATTATATCATGATTGGTCAACAACAAGAACAACTGATGGACAAATGGCTGACAAAAAATGAGCAACAGCACAACTAAGTGACAAAAAAAATGAGAGCATCACAAAATCTTGATAACTTCTCTTCAGCTACCAGTTGTAAAAGCCAGATCAATCATCACTTAAATAGTGTTACTGTTAGAGAAAGATTTTTAGGAATGTAACAAGTATGATCAGGGTCAAGTGCATGGGTAGGGTTAAGGTTAGGGTTAGCATGTATTCATAATGTGAGCTTCCCCCTGTATCAACTTACTGATGAGTGTTAACCCTAACCCTTCCTTAACCCTAACTCTACACATGGCATTACTAAAAAGCCTTTCTCTAACAGTACCACTAATCAAGACCAAAGGACACAGAGCATGAACAACACCAAATGGGCAAAGCACTAACTCCACCCCCTTACTTAACCCTAACCCACAAACACCAGCACTTACACACTAGCTGCTACAACAGAATCTTGGACGTTGTCACAAATGCCATTTTTCAGCCAAACATTCATTTTCACGCACTGCAGACTTCTACAGAACTAAAGTTTGAATTCAACCAAATGTGATTCAGTCAAATGTGCAGTCAATCATTAGTATTGTTGCTCAGTATAAATAATGAAATATTTTAAAGACTGAAATATGATGATAACAATGGGGGGAGATGTCTTCATGTATGTATTGCTTTCGGCGGGGGGGCAAATGAGAATGGTTTAACGTAAGTGGTCTTTCAAACAAAATGGGAATACATATAAGAAATGTTAACAAGTATAACATGCAGTGAGTTGGAAACTGCAGTGAACTGTGACTAAATACATAGTGAACACCAAGACTGAACTGGAGGTATGTGTATTAGTAACTAATGAGGGATTATATTTGGGGAAATGGTGCATGTACCGGTGTAAGTTGCAAGTACACCCTGCATAAGAAATACACAGTATGTGGGAAATATTCTGGAAAGTTTGCCAATAAAATTATTTGTTTAAAAAAGTCTTGATTTTTTGATAGTACAGTTATTTATGTTCAAATTTAAAATCTATAGTCTGCTCTTTTTCCAACACATGACTATCATACGAGTTCTTCTAATAACTTTTCAGGGTACTTCCTTTGCTGGAACACAACTTATAATTTTTCAGTCTCATTCTTATTATCAGCACCTCCACAGATTAACCTTGATAATCTAACTATCTGACTTTTTATTAAATGTTTTTTTTTTTGCCTATAACGATGGCAGCTATCAAAATGAGGATATGAATTTGAAAAAAGTTTTTTTCTACAAATATTGGATGTAAAACAATTTCCTTCTTTATCTTTTGAGATAGCTACATCCAAATAATTTATTTTGTTTTCATAAGAATGTTGATATATATGCTACCCAACCAATGTTCCTTAGCATTGAGCTCATACATTAAATGATGCACTCCAACCTATTTTTCTTAACTTTTAGGTCACACACTTACTGACCATCTCTAACTCATCATTTAACTCATTCAAACTTAAACACCTTTTTTGTACTCTTCCAGTTAATACCCATAACTCTTTATGGCATCCAAACATTTTCTGGGTTTGTCTTCCTTAAAAAACTGAGTTACCAATTAATAATAGAAAGTATCTGAAAGTGTGAGATGCAATTAATACAATGACAATAAGATTGTTAATCTCAGGTGTTTTGCAGTGGAGAATTTAAACACTGATTTCTCCTTATCATTTCTATTTTCATATTTGCATTCATATTTTCATGACAGAACTGCATGTTATTCAAGAGCACAGAGTGAAATGCCTGGGTTGGAGAAAGAAAAGCACATTGTCAAATATGCAATTGCAGTATACTATACTGTAGATAGTGGTAGTTATGTACTAGCAATTATCAAAATATGAAATATTTCCAGATGTACTTAATATATATAAACTTGGTGGCTTACAATCTATTACAAGACATCAGATGAAACCTTAGATGATGTTGAAGAAAACTGCAATTGGTATTTGCACTTACATTACACATCAAGAGAGGTATTAATGGTTATTTGCATTGTTAATTATATAAATAATCATAATTCTGCATATTTCTGTAAATACCTTAGTAAGCATGCACATAGAAAAAAGAAGTTATGTCCTACTGTAATGTTGCATCTGTGTTGTAGATCTTTGTTAATTTATTACAGATAGGACCTCGGTTCCATCATCAGAACCAATACGGCCATTTCCCAGCTCGCGCAAGCCAAAAACTCTCAGCTAAGAACCTACCCACAATGCCCCTCTTCTAGTTACTCCAGATCGAGTTTGCTCATCCTAGATAAAAGATGTAGTAATAGAAAAAATAGTAGGAGGCTATGTCTGAGCAAATACCCTAAACAGGAGTTCCTAAAGTCCACCAGGAGTCCAGGCAGGGGGAAGGAGGGCGGGAAGTAATAAATGAACAAAGATCTACAACACAGATGGAACGTTATGGTAAGACATAACTTCTTTATCTTATATTCATTACAGATAGGACTGAGTCCCCAGCTACTTGAGTCCTGGGTGGCCCTAAGAAAGGATATTCCTGAGCACCATAGAACCAAAAGATGCTCATCCCCTGGAGGCCAAATCCAATTTGTAATGAGATATAAAGGTATGAGGTCTTGCCCAAGTGGCTGCTGTGCATATATCATCCATAGAGGCTCTGGAATGAAAAGCTACAGAAGTAGCCATAGATCTGGTAGAATGAGCCTTTATTCTGGAAGGTAAGGATAGCTTATTCTGTTGGTAGATAAAGGTAATGACGTTTCTAAGCCAAGAGGATAAAGTCACTTTTAGAAGAAGAAAACCGGCAGGTCAATAGATCGGTTAATGGAAAAGCCAGAAATGACCTTGGGCAAGAATGAAGGGTCAGTACAAAGAGACACCCTATCCATGTAGAAGATCAAGTAAGGACTCTTGACACTCAAGGCCTGCAGCTCAGATACTCTTCTCGCTGAGGTGAGTGCTACTAGAAGTATGTTTTTCCATGACAAAAATTTCAAATCACATGAATCAAAGGGCTTGAAGGGAGAACCTGTGAGAGACTGAAGAACCAGAGTCAAGTCCCCGGGTTCTAAGGGAGGCTTGACCGGAGGTTTAACGTGTAATACTCCCTTCAAAAAGGTCTTGCATAAGCAGTGTGACATAATTGAATAATTATCAAGACCGTTATGAAAACTGTCGATAGCTGCTAAATGTACACTGATCATTGAAGCTGAGGCTCCTGCATGTAAAAGAGCAGTCAGGTATTGTAGGATATTTTGAATAGGCATACAGAAAGGGTCTAAGTTATGGTCTTTGGCCCATAAAGAGAACCTAGTCCATTTACTAGAATAAACCTTTCTAGTGGAAGGTTTGTGTGAGGCCAGAAGAATTTCAGAACAGGAGATGGGATGTCAGGCAGCCTGGCATCATTGGAAGTGGAGGAACCTTGAGACTGTGCAGGTTCGGATGAATCAGTCCCTGAGAAGGAGATAACAGGTCCTGGGAATGATCCAGGATCCACAGGCTGTGAATTAGATGAGGCCATAGAAACAGGAACAAGACTTGATGTGGCCAGTTGGGAACAATGAGGATCACTTTGCTTTTCAACCTCTGAGGTTTCTGGAGAAATTTTGGAATGAGGGGAAATGGGGGGAAAGGCATACAGAAGACCCTGGGGCCAATCATGCATTACAGCATCCCTTGGTGGTTCCCCCTGAGGGGGGATCAAGGCAAAATAGCTTCTGCATTTGTAATTTAGAGGGGAAGCAAACAGGTTGCAGCAAGGCTTGCCCCAATGTTGGAAGGTCTGATCTGCTATTACAGGGTTGAGGGACCACTTGTGAGGCATCAGGATGTTCCTGCTCAGATTGTCTGCAATAAGGTTGGAACTCCCGGGAATGTGCATTGCTATAAGAAAGCGATTGGAAACTATCGCTTGGTGCCAAATCTTCATGACATCCCGACACAGGGGGTAAGATCTGGTTCTGCCTTGCTTGTTGATACACCAGATGACTGACATGCTGTCTGACTGAATTGCAATAGTCCCTGAGGGTAGGGATGCATGGAACGCTTGCAATGCTAAGAGAACTGCCCTCAGTTCCAGGACATTTATGTGCAATTTGGGTTTGATGGGGGTCCAGGTGCCTTGGACAGTCTTTCTCTGGAAATGCCCCCCCCTCTCCCTAACAGTGAAGTGTCTGTGGTCACCACAGCCGTGGGTTGTGGAAGACAGAACAATCGACACCAAAGATTCATTTGTGGCTTCATCCACCATAGCATTTCTTCCTTGCAATGGTTTGTAAGGCATATCATGTGGTTGAGTGCATGGGTTAACAACGACCACTGTGCGGAAAGGAGCCACTGCAGGATTCTCGTGTGCAGTCTCATCAGTGGTATTAACATAATGGCAGCTGTCATGGAGCCCAAGAGTTGCAGTACAAGACATGCCGGTACATATGTGTGAGGAAGAAATTGGATTTGGTGTCTTATTTTCAAAAGCCTGTGAGGGAGGAGAGAAACTTGACAGGATGTTGTGTCGAAGACCACTCCATTATATTCCAGTGTCTTTGTTGGGGACATCTGAGATTTGTCTTTGTTGATTGTAATCCCCAAGTGGAGAGTGAGACCTTGAGTGTAAAAGAGGCTGCGGACTAGGAGATTCCTGGTCGGAGTGGTAAGAAGTCAGTCATCTAGATAGGGAAAGACCTAGAATCCTTGTAGTCGAAGATGATCTACCATAATTGCCATACATTTGGTGAACACTCAGGGGGCTGTCAAGAAACTGAATGGCCGTGCCCTGAACTGGTAGTGATTGGCTCCCAACTGGAAGTGGAGAAACCTCCGGGAGTGGTGATCCATCTTTATGTGGTAGTACATATCCTGGAGGTCTATAGAGCACATCCAATTGTCCCTCCCTAGGAAGGGAAGAATGGACTGTACTGTGACCATCTGGAATTTTTGAGGTTTGATAAATTTGTTCAGTAAGCTGAGATCCAGGAGAGGTCTCCAGTCCCCTGTCTTTTTTGGCACTAAAAAGAACCTCAAGTAAAGCCCGGATCCTGTCTGGTCTGGTGGGACTGGTTGGATGACTCTTTTTCTTAGCAGCTTTTCTATTTCTAATGCTGCTAATTCCATCTGATTGGGTGATACATCGGGGATTTGTTTGACCGGTCTGGGAGTTAAATCGAATGGTATTTGGTAGCCTCTGGATATTATACTCTGCACCCAAACATCAGTAGTAATAAGATGCCAGGCTGGTAGATGCAGAGAAAAATGACCCCGACTGCTTCCTGAGGAAAGCAATCAGGTCGCTGATCAGGAGTGCTGGTAGCATCTGCCGGAGAAAGAATCTCTGGCGTCCTGGTTACGTGGACCCCCTCTCTACCCTGAAAGGGGTGTCTTCCATATGAGTTGCCCCCTCTGCCCGGGGGGGGGGGGTTGTTCACCACGAGTGTCACGAAAGGATCCTTGGGATTTCTTGAACCACATCTTTTCTCCCTTCTGGTTCCTGGAGTAGGACCTCTGGGGGTTGGTAAAGCTTATGCCCACAGCAGACAAGGTCTTTCCATCTTTCTCACTACGTGCTAGTGTGTCTCGTACCTTGGGTCCAAAAAGTGCAGATTTGTCGACAGCTGCATTGATGAAGGAAGATTTAAAGGGGTCTGCAATGTCACACAACCACATCCAATCATTATGTCTCATGACAACACCAGATGCGGCAGCTCGAGCTGCCCCCTCAGTGGTGTGAGATATCAAACGCATCGAGGAGTTCAAGATGGATTCAAGGGGTAGCTAGCTGTGAGACAACAGTTTCACACACCTCATCAGGCAGTACCCCCACCAAAGAGGAAGACATTTCAGAAATTAAGTCTCTTTGGAGGTGAGTAAAGTGTGCCAGATAGTTCAGCAACCGAATGGCAAAGGCCGTTGAAGCATAGGTCCACTTCCCTAGTCTGTCCATGGTCCGGGACTCCCTGTTTGGAGGATGGACAGTGGAACTATCTTCTGCCAGTTCCCTCTTGGTGGCCACCACCATGACCATAGAATCAACTGTCAACTGCTTGGACCAGTGGGGCTGGTCTTCAGATGTAGATAACATTTTGTCTGGCCTCTGGGGGACAGGTTCTATGTTGTCTGGGGCCTTCTAGGCATGCTGCACAATTAGTTTAACAAGGTCATTTGCTGGTGGGGTCACCCAGGAAGTAGATGGCTGGGCACGAAAGGCCTGCAGGAACACCAATTCCTCAGAAGAAGGGTTAGAGGACTTCCACTCCCCCTGCTGTTTGAGGATTTTGAGAATGTCTCTGAATGAAACGTCATCTGGAGGAAAACGTGGGGACTCTTCCCCCTCATCACAATCAGTGTCTTCTGTGATAAATTCCTCCAGGGAATCAAGGTGCTTCCTCTTGCACCGTTTCTTCCAGGGTAGCTCTGCAGTGGGATCTCCTGAGGAGGACTCTGGAGAAGGGGTTCCCTTCAAAGGGGGTTCTTGTGACTCCCATGCCCATGGACTCAACATAGCAGGTTGGGAGAGGTGCATGCTAGGGGAGGTTTCTGATACTGATGTCATTGGTGCTGACTGTGAGCCTTCAGAATGAAGGACCCTTTCCATCACCTGTACAGCAGGCCCACTTGAGGAGGGATGGGAGCCCAGAACCGGAAGGGGCAACCTTGGAATGGGGGAACACCCCACCCCGAAGAGCCCACCTCTGCTTGAGGGGTTCCAAGAGAACTGGAAGCCATTGGAACTGTGGACATAGATGGTGCCAGCGAGAAAATAGTTGCCGGACTAGGTACCAAGGTATGGATGGTCCAAGCACTGCTCTGAGAAAGCATCAGCTCCATCGGAGCCAATGCAGCAAGGGTGGTTGATGTCGACAGGGGAAACACTGCTGTTGGAGCTGAGACAGTATGTATCAAAGTGGACATCAGTACCGAGATCAGGGTGGATGCTGGAGGAGTATAAACAGGTGAAGATGTGGTAAAAGATTCCGAGCCAGGAGGGATGGAAGGTCTAACTGGAATGGACAATCCCAAGCTGCCAAAAGCTGGTCCACAACCCACACAAGGTCTAGTTCAGAAAAACTCTTAGTGGATCTAAAGGAGACTGCTGAAGAGGAATCAGGTCTTTCTAGAAAGGGGCTAAACCTCTGCCCCAAAAAAGAGTCGTAAGTTGGACAATATCTTCTCCTTGGCAGGTATTCGAGGTTTGGAGCCAATGGAGCCAAAGAAACTGTCAGCACTGTGGCCAGGGATGGTGCCAAGGCATGTACATTCATCAGAACCCATGGAGCCGAAGAAACTGCTGGCGCCATGGTCAGGGATGGTGCCGAGGCATGTGCAGTTATCGGAGCTGATGTGGGAACCAAGGACGGCACTGAAGTCAGTGGTACCATGGTTGGAACCAAAATAGGAGTGAATATCATGGTCAGCACCGAGGGAGAGGACACAGGGCTTGGTGCCGAAGAGGTCTTTGCTGAGGGTGCCGCTGAAGCACGGTGCCGACTCAGTTCCATAACTGATGGAGATGCAGGAACCGAGTGACTCCATTTTTCCTTATGTTTTTTGGTCTTAGGAGGGGGTGAGACCTTCCATCCAGATAGAGCCTCCCAGAAAGGTTTCTTGAGTAAACTTTTTAAAATAAGTTTATTCTTATGTTCTGCTAGTGTTCAATTACTAAAACTAGTACAAATGTCACAGTCAGCTTTAATATGATCCACGCCCAAACAGTAGACATAAAGGACATGTGCATCTGAGTTAGGCATCTTATGTCCACACTTGTCACACTGTTTAAATCCCAACTTAGCTTTGTCTGCCATGGTAAGGCAACAATTTTATCCTATAGAAAAAAAATAAGGGAGAAAATACCAGTGATGTTATTTTAAAGAATACCACTAGTGAAAAGGGAAGGCCTGTCAAAGACAGGAGAGAGGGACAGTACCAAAAAAGGTAAAAAATTAATTTACCAAGGAAAAGGGTAGGAAATAGGCTTAGGTTACAGGCGACAGTGAGAAAAGGCTAACTTGACTAAAATTTAGTAATTTTGAAGAAAAACTGTCATAAAATTAACAACTGTCTACTTGGCTTTGAGAGGGATGGCTAACACGTCTGACTATTAACGCGGCAAACAAGATCTAGGGTAACTAGGAGAGGGGAATTGTGTAGGTTCTTAGCTAAGAGTTGTTGGCTTGCACGAGCTGATAAATGGCCATATCGGTTCCGAGGATGGAATCGAGGTCCTATCTGTAATGAATAAACAAAGAATTACAACATCAGATGGAACTTTTTGCTGTTGTGTAAAAGCTTATATCTGACTAACCAAAGTAACTTGACAAAATACATGTCCAAGATACGACAATTTGTTGTGAAATATTAGATAAAATATCATGTTGGGTTTATATGCTTACTAATGTATTATAGCACTGAAAAAAAACAGCTGTGACTGCACCGATTATTTTCAATGCAAAGAAGACTTTTTTACTGATAACATTTCTGTTTGTTCTATGTTAATAGCTTCTATTATTATTACAAAATTTACATTACTTTGTATTATGCTTTAAATTGATTTCAGAGAAAATGCTTTGGAATATAAGGATGAGTGTAGGTAGATAGAGGTGAGACATTCCATCGACCATAGGTGTTAATGAATTAACTGTCAGCTCATGCATGCACTGACCCCCCAGCCTATTTTCATTAACTCTAAACTCAAAGACCCTCTCTAGCCTATGTTCTTTATCTCTCAACTTACAAACTCACTGATCTTCTTATACCTTTGATCATTAACTCATAGCTGAAACACTCACTGATGTTCCCTAACTTTTGTTCCTTAATACTCAGCTCACACATTCACTTACCCTCCCTAACCTAAGTTCATTAACTCATACCTCACACACGACTCCCTACTGAAATGTCAGCACTTGTAATGTTGAGCGCTGACAGATTGAAAAAAAAAAGATCAAGATTCAGGAGAAGAATGAATCATGAACATCTCCCTTCCCCTTTAAACTTCTGGTTGAGGGTTGGTGATGGTTTCCGTGTTGGCTTAATGATTAAGCTGTTTAACGCACACCTCAAGGTACAGGGTTTGATTCTCACCTTTAGTCACAGTCTCATTGTTGGCTAGGTGTTTAATAGTCTGAAGACTGATTTCCTAGTATTTACCTACTCTCCACTCACTCCTGCCATCCCTGTTAAATACCTAATAGCATACCTGCCCCCTCTCCCAAGTATTAACAGGGAAAAGGTCCTGGCTGTACTTGCTAAAGCCAAAAACACAGCCTCAGTGTGCCTTGACAACATTCTGGGGATGTCTCTTCAATAGTTTGAAACAACCTATCGGGACCACTTGAGTAACTTTTCAACTGTAGCATGAAAACAGGCTTTGTACCAAGATAATAAAAGATTGCAACAGCTATCCCTCTTCACAAGGGCAGACCATCAACTGACCCTAGAAACTACAGACCTATTAGTTTGACTAGTCTAATATGCAAAGCCATGGAATGAATTATTACGGAAATGATCAACAAAAATATAGGCAACCTTCAGACACTGGACCCAACCCAGTTTGGCTTTGTCAAGAGAAGGTCTTGCTTACTAAATCTGGTGAGCATCTTTAAGAAGGTCACCAAGGCAATGGATGAAGGGAAAATGGTGCATACCACCTACGTGGATCTGGCTAAGGTGTTCGATACAATACCCCTCATACATATAGTTGACAAACTCACTGAACTGTGCATAAACACCTATATAACTCACACTGGATTGCCAGCTGGCTCACAAACAGGAATCAGGATGCCAGGATTGGTGGGACCACCTCCACTAAGGGACCAGTCGACAGAGGCATGTCTCAGGTCTCAGTGCAGGGACTATTTCTATTTGGCATCTACTTCTCAGAGGTAAAGGCTAATGTTAAGGACCTTTGGCTGACCAAGATCACATAATGATTGCAAATTGTGAGCTATCATAGAGTCCACCATTACACAATATCTTACAAGAGGGTCTAGCATAGACAAATGACTGGTGCCAAAGTTATGGATAAAAACTCAATTCCAACAAATGCATTATACTGTCCTTTGAGAAAATTGTCACTTAGGCTAATTACTCCACTGACAAGACATCCCAAAGTGTTGACCCAGTAGTCAGAGATCTAGGAATATATGTATACAGTAATCTGGCCTTTGACCAACATATGCCCAAAATAGTAAGAAAATCATTCCATGTCACTCAGCTGTAAGTAAGGGCATGGCATCCTGGTCCAAGGAAGCAATAGTACCACTTTATCCCACCCTTATCAGACTCATCACTGAGTATAATGCCCCCTTCAACAAGTACCTGACAAAAAAGCCCAAACTAACATATTCCCTTTTAACAAACGTCCATGAGACATAGAGACATAATTGTGTTGGGTTGCACTGGTGATCATTAGCTTAGTATACAACTGTAAACATATAACCTTCTTTTTTTGTAGGGAGCATGCTCCCTGCACCTCCCATTTGGGGGCAAGGGGCAAGTCCTCCACACCCCCAAACTTATATGGGGGTGTGTGTGTATATATATATATATATATATATATATATATATATATATGGATCCCTATTATATGATAGAAACTTCATTTGACTGAAACACATTTGACTGAAACCATAAGACTGAAATTCAAAATACTGAAAAGTCACTTGACTGAAACCCATAAAACTGAATTTCAACATACTAAATTGTAAACTGAACCATATAAAACCAGACTAGGGAGGGCTGCACCCCCGCACCCCCCTAACTATATATACTAACTCCAGGATTGCACTACAGTGGGGAAAGGGCATAAACCTTTCACTTATCTTACAGTAGTCTACATGCTCCCACTACTATACCCTTTTCCCCACTGTAGTGCAATCCTGGAGTTAGTATATATAGTCAGGAGGGGTGTGGAGGGTGCAGCCCCCCACATTGGGGGGTTTGCGGGGTGTAGCCCCCCACCTAGTCTAGTTTTATACGGTCCAGTTTACAATTTAGTATGTTGAAATTCAGTATATGGGTTTCAGTCTTATGGGTTTCAGTCAAGTGACTTTTCAGTCTTTTGAAATGTCAGTCTTTTGGTCTCAGTCAAATGCGGTTCAATCAAATGAGGTTTCTATCATATGATAGGGATACATCCATATATATATATATATATATATATATATATATATATATATATATATACACCAACACATACATATATGTACACACACACACACACACACACACACACACACACACACACACACACACACACACTCACACACACACACACACAGACACACACATACATGCACCTACTCCAATATTGCCATACCTTGGAGAAAATGGAATATTCTAGGAAATGGCTACATCAGACTTTGTATATGTAAGATGTAAGTCCATTTCTTTCAACCAATCAGTCTACATGTTTTGGGACCAGATCTAACCAGCCCTGACATATTAAATGGTTATCCACACATACTCACTGACCTATTTTCCTTCACTCACACATATTCACTGAGTCTCCCTTACCTTTGTTCAGTAACTCATAGCTCACACACTCGGTGATGATCCCTAACCTATGTTGATTGCAGCTCATCTCATACACTGACATTCCCTAGCCTATATTCATTAACTCTTAGATCACACACTCACTGGTCTTCCATAACCTGTGTTCCTTATTGCTCAGCTCACAGTTTCATTGACAATCCATAAACCAAATTATTTAACTCTCAGTTCACACACTCAATGACACTCCCTAACCTATGTTCATTAACACTCAGCTCACACACTCGCTGACACTCCCTAACCTATGTTCATTAACACTCAGCTCACACACTCGCTGACACTCCATAACCTATGTTCATTCACACTCAGCTCACACACTCGCTGACACTTTCTAACCTATGTTAATTCACACTCAGCTCACACACTCGTTGACATTCCCTAACCTATGTTCATTCACACTCAGCTCACACACTCGCTGATACTCCCCAACCTATGTTCATTCACACTCAGCTCACACACTCGCTGACACTCCCTAACCTATGTTCATTCACACTCAGCTCACACACTCGCTGACACTCCCTAACCTATGTTCACACTCAGCTCACACACATGCTGACATTACATAACCTATGTTCATTAACACTCAGCTCACACACTCACTGACACTCCCTAACCTATATTCATTAACACTCAGCTCACACACTCGCTGACACTCCCCAACCTATATTCATTAACACTCAGCTCACACACTCGCTGATACTCTCTAACCTATGTTCATTTGCACTCAGCTCACACATTCACTGACACTCCCTAACCTATGTTCATTTACACTCAATTCACAATCTTGATGACACTCCCTAACCTATGTTTATTAACACTGAACTCACAATCTTGATGACACTCCCTAACCTATGTTCATTCACACTCAGCTCACACACTCGCTGACACTCCCTAACCTATGTTCATTAACACTCAGGTCACACACTCGCTGACACTCCCCAACCTATATTCATTAACACTCAGCTCACACACTCGCTGACACTCCCCAACCTATATTCATTAACACTCAGCTCACACACTCGCTGACACTCCCTAACCTATGTTCATTAACACTGAACTCACAATCTTGATGACACTCCCTAACCTATGTTCATTAGCACTCAGCTCACACACTCGCTGACACTTTCTAACCTATGTTAATTCACACTCAGCTCACACACTCGCTGACACTCCCTAACCTATGTTCATTAACACTCAGCTCACACACTCGCTGACACTCCCTAACCTATGTTCATTAACACTCAGCTCACACACTCGCTGACACTCTCTAACCTATGTTCATTCACACTCAGCTCACACACTCGTTGACCCTCTCTAACCTATGTTCATTCACACTCAGCTCACACACTCGCTGACACTTTCTAACCTATGTTCATTCACACTCAGCTCACAAACTCGCTGACCCTCTCTTACATTTGTTAATTAACTCATAGCTCATACACTCACTAATGCTCCCTAAACCATATCCTTTAATTCTTAGCACACACATTCACTGACCCAACCTATCTGATACTCATTAACTCTTTGTTCACACACTCGCTGCCCCTCTCTTTTGCGCATTCCTTAACACTCTTTCCACTTGGTTGTTTTGAAAACATTGCATTGATGTCTTCCAATGAAATTAGATTCATCAGTCTTGCTGCCTGATCCCATGTCAAGCTGAGCAAAATTAAATTGTTTGAAAAGTCATGATTTCCCTGATGTGCTGTTCAAAGACTTCCATACCTTTATGTTAGTGAGAATAATAATTCCTATATCCCTAATGTTTCTCCTTGGGGCTTTTGTTATTAATATCAGCCCCTTTTATTTTACATTTTGACACCATCCTTTCCACCTTGTCTTGCTTATACCTTAAAGTTCATGATCTTTGCGCACCTGGAAAATTCTCAAAGTATTATAATCTTACAGCCTTTAAAGAAACATTTTCTTAACTAGGAGATCTAGAATTTCCGAATTATCCTTCTCCAGATCACAATCTTACAGCCTTCAGAGAGACATTTTCTTAATTATGAATTCCAGTATTACAGTTTTAGCCTTCTCTAGATTTTCTAATATATCCTGATGCACTACAGAAGCATTAAAAATTCAGCACCCTCTATTCCAAGGCCCACAGACATATTTTACCTTGACTCTCTGGTTCCTTAGTCTATTCAGTTATACCTCATCTAAATGGAAACTTCATAGTTTTCTGTAACTGTTGTTGGGCCCCGTCAGTCATATTCTCTACACTTGTACTTCAAACCTGTCCCTAAACCTATGATTTTACAATAATTTATGAAGCATCTTCAATGTTTCAGCAATGAGTCACCTCCAGATTTAAGACTGAGAATTTAATTAATGTGGTCTGTGCTGTGTACTTGCAAGGTCTCAAATACTGAAACTAGATAAACATAATAAACTGTAATAGCTGTCTTGTCTAATCTCTTGAACGAGTTAAGCTTTGCTAAGTAAATGTACACCTGCAAATAGCAGTGAACCCCAAGACTCTATTGCCATCAAATAGGCCTATTAGTTTACAATAATTAAAAAACAAAATTCTAACTAATGTTGAAATATATTAATCCATTCCTGGTTTGGAAGAAAAGTCAGCCAGTTCCCTTGTTATATTCCAATTCTCTAAAAGCACCCTGAAGCAGAGGGATTCAGTATAGGAAGGCTATAAGCCATTATTGTCCTAAACTCATACTGAAGAGTTCTGGTGGGAGGTGCAAACCATTCAGTGTAATTTGTTAAGATTCCCTTTACCCATGCAAATCTGTGTATTACACTGTTTATCTAATTACTATTATGTAGGAACAAGTATTGACTTCTTACCATGTTAATATTTGAAATGCTATTATAAATGGCTGACGTGCACTTAACATTAATATACAGAGATGCATCTCCCTCCAGCCCTAAAACCTGAGCAGCAAGACAGAAACCAATTAGCATTGACTGACGTAGCCTTTAACTTTATGTACTTATGTCCATCTGTCTTAATTCTTTTCTTATGCAAAGAGTAATAAACATGGTCTAATTTTTCTTTTAATGTGTTCAGAGTATGATGCCTTGCACTGGGTGAAGTGCTGGTTCACCCTAGAAGATATCTTTCTTCTGAATAATGAAATAGGTTGCTGGGTCTATTTTTTTCTTAAGATGGAGAAGAGACAGCTTAGTTTGCACTCCCTAAAATAGTCTGTGACACCCCTTGTCCTGTATTCCTGCAACAGTTACAGTTCCTGCATCTGTATAAAAGTCTTATCGCTATCTAGAATTGCCAAAGAAAAAATTACTGGACATAGTGACAGGAATTTTAGGTCCTTAATTTTACAAAACCCCACAGCAGGCAGAGAGGTAGATTGCTCTTGTGTCCGCTGGAAAAAAATATACCCAGGGTTTTTATAGGGAAGCATTTTGCCAGACTGCTAAAGTCTGTGGAGAAAGATTTTCCTTTGTTGGAAGAAGGCAAAGTATATAATTAATTGCCTGGATTTTTTTTTTTCAGTGAACACCCCACTTGTAGATTGTGTATCATGTATGAAAGACTTTTACCCTTTTAATACAGGCTCCTCTCTGAATTTCTGAAGTATCCTTAGTAACTAGATATTTATGCAAATGCCCCTTTCTTTATCAGTTACTTTTAAGCGTAGGAGTTCCAGCTTAGTTTCCACCACAGATAACTCATTTACTTCTTTCATTTCTTCCTGTAAGATGTAAATACTCTGAATAGAGTCTGTATACCTCTTAAGTGTACCTCATTATGAACAATATTCCTCATTTTGACTCTTAAAATGCTCACACTCTTCACAGTGCCACACATTCAGTATTAATGATTTTAGCCAGTACCCACAGTAAATATTTCTAAATAATATTAATTCATAAAAAGAATGTTTTATAACTATAAAATAACACATTTAACTGTCTTAGTTGAAGTTGTCTGTAAGATGTTAGTAAGTGTTTGTTCTTCATTACGAGAGGTTGTATTCCACACTTTGGAAAGAGAACATCAAGAGCTACGAAACCGTCTGAATATACCATTAATATTTCCTCAACCTCTTTACCATGCTTTGAATTTCCTACTAGCTCCTATAGTTTATTTTCTTGTAATTTTACTAGCTCAGACATTACCAAAGATAACTTGATATTTTTACCCAGTTTTCTCTTTCTTTATTTTTATTGCCAGTCTCTAATCATCCTTCTTTATATTTTACAATTCTTTAAAGTTATGTAGATTTATCTACCTTAACTTTTTTTTGTTCTGTTTTCTTAGGTTTAGAAATCCAAAGAAGAAAGACAATTTTTTTAGAAATTAATTCAAACATGTCCTGCAGATGTTTTCAGAATTTATTAATTCAATCTTTTTTCCAAGTTGTTACTGTTGTCAGGTTCAGCTCCAGAATGTTTGTACTAACTGTCAGGCACACTATAATGGAAGTCCTAGAGGTGTTTGTTGCTTTGTGTTATCTAAATAACATATTTTATATGGATTGCAAGCAGACTTAACTCTCAACCTGTTAGTCCAAGAAAAGTGGACAAAGCCAAAAATAATGGGGAGGCCGAATAACAGGCAAAATATTAAACTTAGAAAATTGCTAGAATAACAGCTTTTGTGATAGTATACAGTGTTTGAATGATATGAAGTTGCAAATTCAAATGTCTGTTATTATTTAGTGACTCCAATCCCCAGTGGTTTGCCAGGAAACTACACATTTTATAAGGAAAAAACCAAACATGAAGCAAAGTTCTGGACATTCTATGAAAATCTGGACATTTGACAGGTAGGTAAGCAGAACCTTCTCTCTATACACAGCATAAAAACCTGTGTGTACCTTGTATAATGGTTTTATAAACCCTAATCAGGGTTTAAACTTACACACACACATACACACACACACACACACACACACACACACACACACACACACACACACACACACACACACACACACACCATACATGTCCCTGTTTTTCAGAATGTTCTGGATGTCTCCTTTTTCCTGCCCTCAAAACTTGATGTCAGTCAGCCAGTTACGGCAAGACAGAAGAGTTTCACACTTCATATTCTTCACTAAATTCAGAGTAGTGCAAAAGCTGTTAGGCTGACAACTCTCTCAGTTATTAGGAAGTATATTTTCAAGCCGTCCCTTCTGCTTCTGTCTTGAACTTTAGGATTAAGAGGTATGCTTAGTGGTCCCTGAACCCTCCCCGCATCCTCAATATGTGAGAAAAAACGCTTTGCATATAAACTTTGCAGTTAGTGCAGTCAGATAGTTCTAAGGCTATCTGTGCTACTGGTGGAGGTTTAGAACTTTTAAGGTACAGTATGTAATATTATTCAAGGTATTTAGTGGTTACCCACATTTTAATTATTGTTTTTTTTTTTTTTTTTTTTTAGTGAAGTGCCTTTAGGCATGCTATCCACAGTATACCTGGTGTCTAGTGTTTCCTCACCTGATCCCATTTATGAGTTTGAGCCCTGGTGTCCAGTACTCCCCAATCCTTGTATTAAGAGTTAGGCCTATCATCTAGTGGTCCCCCTGACTCATGTATTAAGAGTTAGTCATGGTGTCTAGAGGTCCCCAACCCATGTGTTAAGAGCTAACTGTGGTATCTAATGGTCCCAACCCATCATTTAAGAGTTAGCTGTGGTGTGTAGTGGCCTGATTACTCATTGCTGTAGGCTTTGCTCATTAGACTACGGGTGTGTAGAAGTATAAGAGCCACCCCGATCCACCTTGTCATACACACACACACACACACACACACACACACACACAGATACACACACACACACACACACACACTCACGGATACTCTCATTCATACACACACCTGCCTAGCCTAACCTCTAACTAACCCATCCGCTGTTACCTCCTAAGCAGACACATAACACATACACTCACACATGCAGCCCTCACACGCACTCACATCCACACACCCTTACACTTCCTTACCTCTAAATTCCCCACCTCTTACCTCTACTATGATGGCTGAACATGGTCTTTTGTCATGTTCATTACCATAAGTGGCCAGAGGCGGCCATGCTAATCTACTGAGCCAAACGATTTTCTGAATTAGTCTGGTGAGTAAATGTCTTACTACAGGCAGTTCTGCAGTATTCAGTTAATTTGCTTCATCTGCTGTGCATTATCTTTCTCAGACGTGCTGAACCTGTTTGTACTTCTGGTAACGGGACTTAACCATCTGCAGGGTGAACCAGGCTGCTGGCTTGATGCATTGAAATTGCATTAACATTAATGCAGAAACTTTTCTGACATGGTAGCTAGACGTATATGTGTTAACACCACCAGTTCAGTGGAGTAATTAAAACTAATATGAATTTTTTGCATAAAGGAAAGAATGCAACAAAATAAAAAGGAATTAAGTATGGAAAAACACACTCAAAGATACGCTTATACTTTGTAAAAATATCCGGTTTAATGCTCTGTTTTTATGTGTGTGTGTGTGTGTGTGTGTGTGTGTGTGTGTGTGTGTGTGTGTGTGTGTGTGTGTGTGTGTGCATGCGTACATGTGTGCGTGTGTGACACCAAGGAACTGGATCACTAGAAATGCATCAAGTACTCCAGATGGTTTCCTAACAGCTAGCTAGATGACGGAGGGATGATTTCTATGTTTTCTTCACTGCACCACCAAACCTTCTAGCATTCCCTACTAATTACTCAAATCACCCGCTTAGTTAAATGGTAAGACAATCACAAATCCCTCCCACTTTTGCACTCATTTTTATTTGTCTGGATACCTTGTTTTGCAATAACTCGTAGGTCCTATATTTCAGGTCTTTTCTGCAGCGCTCTCATATCCTGCCTCATTTTTCCAACCCTTTTCAATATCAGTCCTATTGCAAATATTTATTTGACCTCTGCTTGGATGAGTATAAAGTAGGAACTTATTCTTCTCCAATTTTCAACTCAGTTATTGCTTTTTTTAAAGTTTACAGACTGTTTATTTTTTTTTTCTTTCTTTCTTCATAAATGTTCAGAAATGAAGTCAGTATATAAAACTAAAGAGTATGGGGAAAATACCCACCATGGTGGTTGCATGAGGGTTTCCTTCTCTGTGAAAATATGTTTTTTTTTTGTTTGTTTTGCTTTGTCTAACTGAGGCTTTGGCCAGTTTTCTTATGACTCGGTCACAAACTGAGTGATATGTCACACTTAGAGATTATGAAGAAAGTGAGTTTTGCGTTTCATTTCAACCTTCTTCTATCCCCTGAGCAAGTGTGATCTTGCAATTAGTGTATATAGAATTCAAAGGTGTGACGGTTTACCACATGCAGAAAACAAGAGTTTTGTGCATTTTGCAATTCATTGAATGACACCTATTTAACGTTGCTATGTTTTCTACTTTAGAGGTTTTGGGAGCAATTTTGTGTTTGTCGATGTCCTGTGAGATGACTTTTCATAATAAATCTGGGACCATCTACAACAGTATCTAAATTTACTAATATTTTATGAGATTCTCAGAGCTGTTATTACAAAAAAGTCCTGTGGGAACTGTGATGTAAGCAGATATAAAAAACATAGCTAGAAAAAAAATGAATAAAACAAAAACAGCTTAGTCAACTGCAGGTTGTTGGCAATAACAGGAAAATAACTAAAAGTGCAAAACACTCATTATTGGGTTTGTCGCCAGCTTTCGCTTTACAGCCTGAAAAAACTGTCTTTTGCATAACTGTACCAGTTCACAACACTGTTTTACAGATACTGCTGTGTTATTAGTCAAGTTCATTGCAGATGTATGAGCAATATTTCTAGCACCAGTAAAAGCAACGTATAGGAGCTTGGTTCCCTACTATCCCTTTATGTTTACTGCTGTGGTTATGGCGTCAATCCCTTTTTGAAGTCTAAGTATGGAATTTGATCCTCCCAACCTGAATTCACAACAATGGTCACCCATTCAAAAACTTACATTAGTTTAACATGACCAGCTGTGAAGTTATGCAGCCTGGGATCCAGTGCGACATTATTTGTACACAGTCAGCCATTCTGCCTTTCAGAATTAAAGCTGTCATTGCCCAGACTTTGCTTGAATTGCTAAAAAGATAAATTATAGGTAGACTTAGTTCTTACATTAGTTCTGTAAGAATTCCTGAGCACATCCACACTAGCCCTGCTGACTTGCCCATTTACAATTTCATAGCTCTGTAAGAACTATGTTCTTTTGTGACATAGCTACTGTCAATTTTTCATTATTTGTACCCATTTCTGACAACATTTGGTACATTTTAGTTCAGGGATATTTTGTTGTTTCATAAGCAGGGTACCATTAAACAAACATTTATAAAGCGATACTCTACCAAGCAATGCCATTCACAGCCAACAAACACAACTGAACAACTAAGCAAAACATTTATATTCAGCTAAAACTGCTTAATGCTAGCCAAACTAGGGATTCATTCTAGTTTCTTCTTATGTCTCTCAGATTACTCAATTTGCAGCAAATCTAAAAGACTTAATTAAAATATGCTAATTTAATTGTTGCTGGCAGAAAATCAGCATTTAAAATCACATCAAGAGCCAATAAGCATGCACTAGCGAATCTATTTTCAATCAGCTAATAGGAAATTAAATGGAATGTGTTGGAGCTCAGCTGGTAACAACAATTAACATTTTTATAACAATTTGGAGTATTATTTTGAAGAGAAAACAGCTTTTTGCTGATCAGCAGGATGAAAAATATACATTCAACTTCATCAACTGAATCCTGCTTGATACATTAAAAAGTCTTGTTTAAATGTCATTTGCTGATGTAAAAATGTTTCTAATATATTTGCTGATTCCATATATAACAAATTATTATACATTTTTTTTACAAGGAGTTATTGTAAATGGTCACGCTGCAAGGATGATTTCTTACTTGTTGTTGCCATATTGAAATATTTGACAATAAAGACACAAAACACAATACTTTTTTCCCCATAACTTTTACTTGAGTTGTATATATATGTCGAATCATGTCTAAAAAGTATACTGGATACTGGCGTAGTACTGTGGATACTGATGCACTGTCAATGGTTGTATAATGGAAGACTGAGACTCGAACACAGTATGTGACAGGTCAGTATAAAGAATTACCTAGTACAAAAAAGATTATTTAACTTCTGCTGCATTCCCCCCCTTCAAGCATATGCACATACACATATATATATATATATATATATATATATATATATATATATATATATATATATATATATACACATACATATATCTTTTTTTTAGGTCTCATACATAAGTTCACACAGATGTACATACATGCACTCACACTTGAACAAACATACTCATGCTTACACACACACACACACACACACACACACACACACACACACACACACACACACACACTCACTCACATGCACCACACTTCAGCTGTCTGTTGTCTGTCAGCCCAAAACCAAGGACCCAAAGAATGTCAGTAACACATCAAAGGCTATTGCGAACAGCTTTATTAAACATCAGAACAACATCATAACTTAAACCAAACAAGCACCAACTTTGGGAGCATGGCAGAATGCTCACCTATCTAATATTCTCCATGAATAAGTAACAACACATTTACTAAAATCGGGCAGTATGTTAAACTGTTCACCAGCTAACACTAGCAGTGTCCCAAAGCTCGTTATCCACAACCACAATTTTCAAGCATCATAATACTGCTCACTTGATTCATCGGAGGAAACAGCATGTAACATAGCAAGGAATGAGGGGAGAAGGGCCAAGCACCCTCTGCCAACTAAGCTGACCCTTCTTTAAAACAGATCAGTCCCTTCAGGGCTAGTAAGAGATGGGAGGGCACTTTGATTCTGCAGTGTTAAAGAGATAGTCCTTCCCCTAACCTAGCTTTATATATACCACCCTCTCCATCTCATCACTTTCTACCAACCTGACCATTAAACCCTCAACCCTCTGGGTGTATATTATGTTATCGAACTTTTAAAAGTTTGAACGTTCCAACAGAGATCTCCATACAGTGAAGAATGAGAAGATTTCCCTTTTCTGCACTGTAGTGCGATCTCTGAGTTGGTATATTTAAAGAGCGGGGGGGGGTGCAGGGTGGTTGTTTTTTTTTTTTTTTTTTTTTTTTTAGCTTTTCGAACTTTTCAAAGTTCGATCATATGGCTTCAACCATATGATGTATTAAATTTTAAAAGTTTGATAACCTCCATCCCTCTAACCAGCTTATCACTATCTACCAGCACTCTTGTCCCACCCCCCATCCTAACTGAACCACTGTTCAGTGACAAATGACATCCCTCCATCCCTCTAACTAGCCTATCATTATCTACCAGCACTCTCCTCCTACCCCTATTCCTATCTAAATCACTGCTCAGTAACAAATGCGGCTGCGCATCAAGCCACGTTTACCTACAATGGTTATGTTTACATTAACCAACGTTTCTAACTGCAACAGTTTTTCTGGAGTACATTGATAGATATAGAAGATTACTTCAAACAATGTAGGTGCAGGGTGTTCACTTTATTTTTTTTCTGTATTTATAATGTCTGCATGTCACATATATTAGGACATCCACATAAGCAGTGGACCTGTGTCTTTCACAGATAGCCAATATCTAGGTCCTGTTTCCATAGGGAAGCATAAACACTGTTGTCCATAATTATGCCATGTTATGCTTAAATAAATCTATGACATTAGGAAGAAAACCCAGAGCTGTTGGACATGCTACACATAAAGAAATCCCAATCCCTCAGATCCACACACTCCAGGGATCTAAACCTTGTCATCACAATAAACAAAACATGCAGGAGGGATAGGTTCCTGACCCAGAGACTCCACAGACTCTGGAATAGATTGCCCATACATGTCAAGCAGAGTGCCTCTTTGGCCCTCTTCAAAAGGAATCTTGACGATTGGATGGGAGAAATGAAATTCACCCCAGGGATCATGTCAGTCGCCCTGCTAGACAGGGGTCCAGGGAAGTAAATAGTGTGGGAAGAAATAGCCAGGGAATTGTTATGGCTAGGCTTGTATAGGCCCTAGGGCTGATAGCCTAGTACCAACTTATGAACCTATAAGATGAAACAAGCTATGTGCAGGGTATACCTCAATGTGTGCCCTTAATCCCTTTCTACAAACCTTTTCTGATCATGTCTATTTATATAATCTTTCAAGGTTTATTAAGAAAAGTTCTCATTATTTTGTTTACACTCATCATTCAATGAAACCGAGCTTTGCCACACTTTATGTCTTGTAAATTGATGAACAAATAAGTCCCAGAGGGGTTCTCCTTTTATGTTTGAGGACCATATGTGTGATTTTTAGAAGTGTGAGAAATTAAATGTAGTTATATGCAAACATGTACTATGCTTGAAATCACTGTGTCTTGAAGTATTTCTCTTCTCTGTGGTATAGCAAACGTGGAGATGGTATATGTAAAGAGTAAGGGTGCAGACGGTGCAAAGGGGCTTGGCCCGCAACATTAAACACTTTTTAGGTGCAACAGTGAGTTTTGCACTTTGTTGTTCTGAGAATCACACATAATTTCTCACAGCTTCAAGGACTCACATTGTACCTTCTTGAATGTTCAGCAGGGTGCCATGCCACAGCATGCCCAGCAAGTTTAGGGATGGGGGGGGGGGGTAGATCATACAAATAGTCAAAAGACATTGAGAAGAAAAAAAGTTCACCCAATTCAGATTATTCGGAGCTAAGTTACTATTTAAACAGGCTATGAGAAAGTAAAGTTATTATACTGAAAGTCATATTTTGATATTTAGAAATAACATTGTAAGTTGCTATGATACGGAGAGGACATATACAGAAGTCATGATGTACAGAGACAAAAACCCTGAGAATACTATAGCTAAAAGGATACCCCATTTGGTGGATAACATCTGCACCTTAGTGCAGTATGGCAATCAGAAAAGATTTAAGCTTATTCCTGTAGTTTGAGGCTTGCATTACTCAGGTTTCAATTACCTGTGGATTAACTAAGTCATTTAACCAGGGACTGCTGAAGGAAAATTGGACTATGATCCTCAGTGACCTCCTGGACTGCATACCTATTAACTGCCTATGAACCTAGATAAGGTAACAACAGCACAATGGTAAATAATGCCATTGACTGCTTATTTTTAAAATGGCAACATGAAAAAACATGCAGGAAATAAGAGCTCACTCCCTGGAACAATCCAAGACCACATGAGAACATGAAAAGCAGTGATGAAATGATTAATATGAGAGAAATAACTTATTGAAAGCCAAAACTGTCAGCTGAAATGGTTAAAATCAGAATGAGATACAGGTTCTACTCATTGTGTCCAGATACTGTCTGTTGACAGAGGTGCGGGCTAAACCAGTCAGAATATTCTTTGGGGGGGGTGGATCTGCCTTCCTCGCCTTCATGTAAGTAAAAGACTCACATTCCCTGGAACATTAAACATGATTTACATACATCAGCCATATATTTGTTCAGAGGCAAATCACTAAATCTACTAAATCTAATGAAACATCAAAACATGTAGACAGAAAAAAAAGGATAGCCAGTTAGAAGAAAAGAAGTAATGATAGAAAAAGTGGGCAGACTGTCAATCACAGCCATCTTGTCCTCCAAGTCCCAAAGAATATCATGCTTACTGTTGGATAATAGAGGGTTTGATACATATATATTATGATTACACAATGTCTGTTGAAAATGAGCATCTTGATGGCTGGCATTTTTTTTCAACCTTCCCTTTCATCCTCATTAGGTAAGTATCATTTTCTATTTTTCCCCATATAAATGCATAGTGAGCCAGCAATTCATACAATCTCCTCACTCACTAAGAAGATATGAACATGTTTTAATGAACGTCAGCACTTATTAAAAATGTATTGGTCAGTAAATGCCCATGTATCTAATGAGAGTTATTCATAACTAGAAATGTTAGCTTTGTACTTTGACTCACAAAGGTCACTAAGAGCTATGCTACTTACAAAATCATAGCAACAACCAAGGACCAACAGGAAGTTTAATTGAAAGTTTTAGCACTTTCAGAGTAAAGTACATAAAAGTCACCTGATACATAACCAAGCACAAAATATTACTTTGGCCATTTAAAGAAGCCATATACTGCTTTGACAGTTTGAAGAAGCTATATGCTGCTTTGTTAATTTAAAGAAGTCACTAAATATAGATAATGGCATACATTTAAGAGTCAGATTCTTGTGTAATACATATTATTCTAGTAACTTTCTAAGTTTATAATAGCAATATATTAAACTTTTTTCCTGACCCCCCCCCAAATTTCAAGATACTAAATAATGAGACATTTAAGTTTCAGACTTTATATACTTAAAATAATGTACACTAATGCAATACTTGTTATTCTAGTAACCTTCTGAGTTTATAACAGCAATATTTTAAACTTTTGTCCTTGATTCCACAAACTTCAAATTCACTAAATATAAATAATGGCATACATTTGAGTTTCACGTGTCATAACCTTTAGAAAATGCATACTAATGCAAGACATATTAACAACTTTCTAAGTTTGTAAAAGCAATATTATAAAATTTCTTCCTAACTCCTAGCATTGTCATTGAATAATGGCATGCATTTGAGTTTCAGACTTCATATCCTTCAGAAAAATGCAGTGCATACTAATGCAAAACCTGTCATTATTCTAGCAACTTTCTAAGTTTATAAGAGAAAATTATTTACCCCCCCCCCGCCAATCTTCAAGTCACTAAATAATGATGTAGATTTGGGTTTTTCACTTCATATCCTTCAGAAAATGCATAATAATGCAAACCCTGTTATTCTAGCACTTTTTCCCCTCTCTGCTTACCTAATGATGTCTGAGTACTCTTTTTCCCCATTTGATAGAATGCTCCCTGTCATGTCCCAGACCAGTTAAAAAATGAAAATAACAACTACTGGTTGTCTTTTCGGCTTTTCCCGGTTAGGGGTCGCCACAGCTGAACTCTGGTCTGCTAATGATTGGCAGTCGATTTTTATGGTGCTGAATTGCCAGCCTGATGCCCAACCTTCAGTGAAGGCACTCCCATTTATGCATGTCTTTCAGAGGCCAATCGACTGCGGGGAGGACATGCAGACTCCACACAGAAGGCACTCCTGCTGAATAACAACTACTGGTACAAAATAAATAATCAAAAAGAAAGTCAACTGCAACTATGAACTTACCTATTTTTCATTTCATCTCTGCCGTCTGCTCTCATCTATAGCCCACAATCATACCCCAAATAGTCCATGATAAAATAATAATAATAATAATAATAATAATAATAAAAAAATATAAAAAGCATGCTACCATTTGTTTTATTTTATAAAAAAAAAAAAGAACAGTTACCACTGTCATTGAGAGTGCCAGATGTAAAGTCCAGTAACTGCCTCCATTACTCTACCCACTCCATCCAACAAGCTAATCAAAAGCCTTTGGAGCAGTTGCTTTGGGCAGTTTCCCTTACATAAAACATAGAGATGAGATGAAGCACACATAAGGCGACACTTAAAGGGGGGCAGGAAGTAGTCAGGATCACAGGGATGGAAGCTAAATAATGGAAAAGGTGCAAAGGGCATACTTAACGTTAGTTAAGGCAAAAAAGTAAAACTAAAACAATCATTCTTATTTTTCTGCTCCCTGTAAATTAGCCCCTGAGGTGGCTACCAATTTTGTCCTGCCCTTTCTATACTTATGTAGTCTCAAAATGTTGCCCATCTCTCCAACTTGCATTTGTCACATTTACATACATAGCACATGTAGCTATCATTTCTATCTGTTGTCTACCGCAGTCTAAGGACAAAGTATAATTTTAGATACATACCTCTGTTGTAAGGATTCATTTTCTTTGTTATGGATGCCTTAATAAATATGTCACACGAGCTCAAATATATTTGTATGTGCTATCAATATGAAATGTAACATCATGCTTTTATAAAAAGTGACACACGTATGTAAATGACTTTTCGTCTTGGTCATAAACCAAGAATACATGCACATAATGACAAAGAAATCACATGGAAATGCAAACACAAGGAATACAACAGTTAGAAAACACATGTGAAAAGCATTCACAGAGGAAAAAAGAACTAGAAAATGTGAGGTAGAGCTAGAAAAAACAATAAGATCAGCTTATAATGAAGCATACCTACCAAATTAAGGGATGTGATCATGCAATACATTCAAAAATAAAACAAGTAATGCTTATGCTATAATACATAGGTGCAGTGTTACAAAAACTCATCTCAAGTAAGAAGTTTATAAAACAGATAAAATGCTCCATATAGGATCCTGCTTATATTGTACATAAATACCAAAGACATGAATTTAAAGGAACATTTTCTGACACACTTTCTTCTACCTTCACTTGTGATGCAGCTAAACAAAAAATGTAGGTCATCATAACGTATGTTTAGCATTATTTAAATAATCGAGTATGTTATGAAATGTGTATAGTTTTTCCTAATCAAGTAAAGGTAAGCATTTCTTAATAATGAGCTCTAACAATTCTAGCTATTTCAAAATGCAAAATCGCACACAATTAGGTTAGAATGGCATAAATTCAGTCACCCTCAAGCTGTTGTGCTACCTTTTTTAGCTAATTTGATTAAAACTTGAAAATTATTCCTCAAGCTTTAATCACCGAGACAAGGCATAATGCAAGCAAAATAAATTCTGTGGCACAACTTCAGAAATTCTTCACAATTCATTACCATGCAGTCTGTTACTGCATATGTGATTTATGAGATAACTTACTCTGAGGAAGTCACATGAAGTCACAAAAGCTGCATAAAAGGCAAACTCAATAACATATAACAGTTAATAAGAAATGCAAATGTTTAGCAACATTTTCTATAATCATGGTGAAATAACCCATTTAGAAAAATGCCA
The DNA here is from genome assembly GCF_019279795.1 of Protopterus annectens. NCBI lineage: Eukaryota > Metazoa > Chordata > Ceratodontiformes > Protopteridae > Protopterus > Protopterus annectens. Next base: position 1,191,071,651 of record NC_056725.1, on the reverse strand, counting down.
TTTTCTTATTTTAATAGTTTAAGCAGCAATGTATCAAAGTTATTATATGAACATGTTGTAACAAGTCATTAAATGGTGCCCACAGTTATAAAGAACACAACGTGCTATTCATGATTTCATGTTTTCAGAAATAAAGTACAAGATCTTTTGAAATCAATGTAAGCTAATGTGACTATAGAAACTGTCTCTTTGTCTTTAAAATCTGCCTTTACTGCACAGCTTTTGCATTTATTATAACATTTCTGATGATGTCTTGTAGAAGCTGGACGAAAGCGACAAGTAAAGACATTTTTACTGTGAATTTTTTTTTCTCCTGGTGAATTCCTCATTTGTTGGTCCATGGCTGAAGTGGATTTAGTTTCAGTTTGTTTTGATTTACCATTTTGAACGTTTTTCTGTTATATGTATGTATATATATATATAAATATAAATATATATATATATATATATATATATATATATATATATATGGATTCATTTTAGAAGCTTGAAATACTGAAATATCGAAAATCCATATTTCGAGCCCATAAAGTGGTATACTGAAAAGAGCGAAACCTCAGAAGCGCGAAATTTAAAACCTCGAATACCGGAGGTTTTGAATTTTGCGCTTCTGAGGTTTCACTGTGGTTATGGAGTCACGTAAGTGTGTATGTGTTGAGGGTTTTGGGTAGGGGCTGTGGTGTGTGTTAGTGTGTTTTGTTGCTGTGATGTGTGTGCGTGAGGAGAATGTAGCTTGTGTGGTGGTGTTGTGTGTGTGTATGTAGTGCAACCTCGGAGTTAGAATATTTAAGTAGGAGGGGTGTGGTTTTATATAGTAGAGAGCTTGTGCTTATGTGTGGGGAGGAAGGTGTGTGTGTGTGTGGAGTAGAAGCGCAAAATTAAAAATCTTTGGTGTGCAAGATTTTGAATTTTGCTCTTCTGAGTTTTCTTTGTTTTAAGGTTTCGACTTTATAGCTTCGAAATTCTGAATTTCTACATTTCAGTATTTTGAGGATATAAAGTGAATCAATATAAAACAAAGAATATACTGTAGTATACTGTGGTCAGTTTCTGCCACACAGACTTGAGTTTCTTAAAATCCAGTAGAAGCACTTAAGAAGGACTCAAGACCATTTCTGCCCACTTAACCATTTGCCCTCTTTCAAAAGAGGATGCAAGACCAGCAAACAGGCAGGTGCTGCAGCTAGAAGCACTGCTTAATTCAATGAACTTGGTGCAGTGAGAGGATTAGCTTCCGAGTATTACTTATGTTTCACAGTACACTGTTCCAGTGCAAAGGTCAGAGTTAGTCCATGATCTCTCTCTATACTAGATGAACATTGTTCTGATCTTATTGGCTGCTTTAGAGTTAGCTCAGCCCTTTTTGGGCTGCTGTGGATTATCCTTCTGCTGCTTTGAGACAGACTGTTAAAGAATTGCAGCATTTGGACAAAATGAAAATTCAAGGGACATTTATTAGAATTTAACTCTGGGAAAGATTACATGTTTTGTCTCTATCTTTGCAGATTTCTTTTCCTGATTTATTTATTTATTTTATTATTTATTTATTTTTGTTAATTTAACCTTAATCTTCTGGTCTGTTGAGACCAGTTTATTGTGTGCAGCAGTTTCTGGGGGGAATACAGATGTTAGGAAGATATGTTTGCTATGTGCAACGTACAATAATTGTTTCTGTAAATCTGTTGCATTCCCTTTCAGTCTGTGAATTGGCGAGTTTTGTGCTCCTTTTTTCTTTGTAGAGACATTTCCCTAATCCTAGGAAGTACCATATGTATCTTGTAAATAGTTTTCAATATGTTATTCATTGTTTCATTTTGAGGATATCTGGCCTTATGGAATCAATTTTTTAAGTATTTGCCACTTCTCAGATATATTTGCTGTGTAGTTCACATGAAATGATCATTAGTTTTAAGAGATTCAAAAAAAGGATAATAGCCCTTGAACATATAAAGCTCTGATGTATAATTACTTTGTGAATGATGTGATTGTTGTCATGGAACATCAGGGGGTTTGTAAATAAAGGAAAATGGTAAGAGCATTTATACGTAGGGTGAGCTTGGTGCAAGAGACTCAAATGATGGACTCTGAATATGCAAAACTGTATACATTTGGATTAGCCTTATGTCATTTGTCATACAACCAAAATGAAAAAAGGAGGGGTCTGTTAATATTTACAGTATATACTCAAGTAACTTTTAGGGGATAAATAGGGGCATTTTATATCTCTTAAATGTCATGTTGCTAGCATTTTGTATATTTTCATTAATGTTTTTATCCAACTGTTACTTCAGCCACTGAAATAAGAGACATGGTAAGGTATTGGGTGTTTTTCCAAGAGGGAGTTACTTTCCGAGAAGGGGATTGGAAAAAAGTTTTTTTTTTAATTTGAGGGTGGTGCACACTGGAATCAGATTGCCTTATTACTCACTGTGGAGAGGTGTCTTAACAGACTATGTTAATGGATCAAGTTGACACATTTTATCTATCAGTCTGACTGGAGCTTTGGTATGCATGTTTTCTCTAAGGGCTGTAGCAAAAGGGACTGTTTATATGATGGAATAAATTGTGATTCAGAGGCACATTAGCTCCAATGAGAAAAGACCTCATTATTTACTAATTTGCATGTCTCTGAATTGCACTTACTGAAAGTGAGTACAAATGAGCACTTTTCTGTGATAGTCACCAATGGTGGCCTGTGCATGTCATTAGCACAGACATACTCCCTCTTTCACTGCACGTATGCATATGCACCACATTCAGACACACACACACACACACACACACACACACACACACACACACACGCAGACAGACAGACACACACACACACACACACACACACACACACACACACACACACACACACACACACACACACACACACACACACACACACACACACACACACACACACACTGGCATGCTCTTACCTGTCCTGGAGCTGACAGAACATCCACAATGCCTCGTTGTTTTTGTGCCTGCCCTTATTAATCACTTATCCTTACAGTCAGTCAATAATGGCAGACAGAGTTTCAATCTCCTTAGTGCTAAAGTGCAGCATGATGTGTTGCTTTGTTAATGTTTTAATTGATTTCAAGTAATATTTTAAAAATTCCCCCTGGTCATCTATTGTTCTTACAGGCTTAATCCTGAAGCCTCCTCTCACACAGATATATCTTCATCCATCTCAACTAACTGTCCCAGATTTTACACGACACTTCTACTGCTGCTTCTTACAGGTTCTGTGCCACTTGTAACTCAAAAACTGTCACAGTCATTAAATAATTACAGACATTAGAGTTTCATATGAATTATTATTTAAAACACACTAAACTACAAACTATTTAGTTAGTATAGTGAGGTTATGCTGCTGCATTCTATGTCAAGGGTGAAGGTTTTGTAACCTTCCCCCGTTTTACTTTACACTTTTTTATGTAATATACATATGTATTACTTTAAAATGTCCATGGTGACACAGTGGAGAAATACAGTCTGTTTGAGTTGCAAAGTTATGGGTCTGAGTCTTTTTTTTGTCTCTTTGTGGCACATTATATGGCGTATACTTGCTGTCCAGTATTCCCTCCTTCCCACATCTTTTGTGTTGCACAGCTTTGCTCTTTTCTTTTTTAACTGCCTTTAAGGCATGCTATAAAGAGTTATCACTGATGTCTAGTGTTCCTCAAGCCCCATATATTTTGTGCTGCAAAGCTTTGTTCTTCTGTCTTTAAGAATCTTCATTAACATTGTTATCTGAGCAAATGGCCTGGCCCAAGCATTTCTACCTGACAGCGCATGGCTAATTAGCATATGCTCCTCCCACAGAATGCCTCATTAGTATTTAGCATGGCTGTAAAGACATACTATCATGGTGCTGCACATCTTTATGCTGAAGTCCCGTGGTAGAGCTGTATCTTAACCGGAATCACACCCCAGATACACTTCACAGCAACCAGTCTGAATCTGGCTCCATGGTTGTTGGTACACACATTGTCAATTTTCCCCCTTACTCTTACTGACCACTCACCTCTCAGACTAAAACAGTCAAGAGAAAGTATTCAAGTAGGTTACTGGAAACCTTACTTACTTCTTTGTAGGGTAAACTCTTTACAATACGTAGACCAGGCCTTCCAGAGCTGGTCAAGTTTTGCTTACTCTAAATACATATTGTAAGAACTGGGTATGAACTCATTAAGGGCTTAGATAAACTATTCAGAACTTTGAATCTATATCCGTGTTAATTTTAATTTCATACAAAACAAATTACTGGAGGCTGAGCAGAAGATATTGCTTAAAGATGTTATAGCGGAAATTCAGTTTTCACAGGCTACAACCACCATTCACAGTTTTGCGAAGCATATGATACAGTTTGTCCTCAATAGATTAAAGAACTTTGAAATCACTCCAAAAACTCAGAAGTACTTAATAGCTTGATGTAGACAGCAGAAGCTGGAAAGATTGGTTGTTAAGAGACTGGATCCTGAGTTATGGGCCCTCACTTCCTCTCCTTTAGAGATTCTAAAAGATTTTACTAAATATTACTTACAGCTATATTCAGATTCCACCTCTTTCTCCTACCTGAATATTACATTCTGTCTTCTCTTCCTCCACTGACTGTTCTCCATCTTACTCTGGAGCAGTAAGATATGCTTATTAAACCTATTACATCAAAATAACTTTCATAAATTCTTAAGGATCAGTCTACAGGAAAATCTCCAGGCCAAGATGGGCTGTCCTTAGAAGTTCATAGGTAGGTACTAGGCTATTGGCCCTAGGGCCTATATAAGCCTAGCCAAAAAGGTATCCTGGCTTTCGCCACCCAAGAAAATTATTTTCCTGTGCCCCTGTCAAGCAGAGCCACAGAAGTGATCCCCAGAGTTTATGATATGACTGGTGATACATTTGTAAGTGATTTCACCACACCTGCCAACTATGGTCTTCAAGTTGGTGACTCCCCTCCATTCTGAAAACAGGCAGTAATTTTAGTGATTCCCAAGGCAGATAGCAATCATACTTTAATTTCTTCTAATAGACTAATTTCTGCCCTAAAAGATGAGTATACATTATTTGTGGCAATAATTACCAAGACATTTGCTGCTGTGTTACTGTGGCTAACTTCCTGGATCATGTTGGGAATGTATATCGCTGTTTTACTTCTGATAATATACTAAAACCATGACTTACTAAAGAATACACTTCTTTTCATGGCAAGACCCTACTGTTAACCAGCCTTGATTCAAATAAAGCTTTTGTTAGGGTATCTTGGCATTTTTTCCCTCTTTTTTGGAAGTTTTTGGCTCTTCCCTCCTATGTTTTATATGCCTTGTGCATGAACTGAACCACAACTTCTCTGCCTGTATAAAAAGAGGAACTAGGCTCTCTTTCACCCTTAACTTTTTTTGGGGTACTAAACAGGACTATCATATCTTCCCAGTTTGTTTGCATTATACAATGAACCCTTAGCTGTTAAACTGTGCTTCTCCTTTGTATGGGGCTATGCTTTCATGGGATTAGATGTTAAACTTCCTCTTTAGACAGCTGACCTCTAGTAATATCATTGCACATCGGATCAACATCTGTCTCTAGGATGTTTGAGAAACTGGAGGGTTTGGGAGAGCTGGAAGTATACAAAATCAAGACTATTAACACCAATGCAGTAAAAATAAATGACACACCCTCACTATGGGTCTTTGTATAGTGCCTCATTATTCTTGGACATAATTACAGTATTAATTTAGGGTTGATGTTTAAGAGTACAATTCAGGATTCCGTTTCCAAGATTTATGGGGACACCCTAAATATGGTTAAATCTAGTTTGTTAAATTGGAAAACCATGGGAAATGGTTTCTGTAAGAAATCTCAAAGGATTGGGTGTTTCATCTTACTTTTAAACCTGTATACCACACAGGGAATTCCCTAGCCATCTCCACATTTCTTTTTTCCTACAGTTAAGAACAATTTAGTTTTTTTTTTTAAACTGGAAGGCAATAAATCCAGGTTCTAAAGGGAACTGTTTGTTCTCTCTGCTCAGGGAGAGCTAGTTTCTCCCCAACTCAAGATTTATAGCAAAGTTGCAAGATTGAAAGTGCTTAGTATTATATTGGTGAAGCCTTCCCTTCAATTTGGCACACTCTCTTTTTAAATCAAATGGATGGCTGAATGGCGTTTAATAGAAGGTTAAGAAGAGGAGCACATTAAAACCCTACCTATGACAGAGTCAATCAAGGAAGATTTTTTAGACTAATATTTTTGAGTTTTTTCTTAAACAAATGCAATGCAATGGATTTCGGTCTTAGTCCTCGGTACTTCATCATATCTCAGTCCCCTATGAACAATCTTTCCCAATACTTCAATGCATGCCTCTAAACTGTACAGGTTTACAGAGAATGTCCAGGTTTTTTTTTTCATATTTTTGGCCTGTTAATCATAAAATTGTGTTTTTCTGGTAAATCATTGCCAAATCCTTGAGGACTGAAGTCAGAAAATAATGACATTGTAAGATCAATATTTAAAAAATATACCTATTTTTGGCATCATCACCTCATTATTTATAGCTTTGTCCAGATTTCTTGCTCTAAGAGGCTGAGAGCTATGCACATCATATACTCCAAGACCCACTTTGATATTTGGCAGTCTGAATTTACTGATAGGTTTCCCTCATTGAAGCATGCCTCTCAACTTCTCAGTGTAAGAAATCTGTACAATGCCAAAATTAATGATGGAACAAAGGTCCTAAAATAGGAGCAGATTTCAAATATTGCTTCTGTCAATATTGAGAATTGCTATAATAACATGTTTTACATTATTATGCATTTTCTGAAAGATATGAAGTCTGAAACTAAAATTTCTGTCGTTATTTAGTATTATTTAATGACTTCAATCCTTAATGATTTGCCAGAAAAGCACACATTTTATGAGTAACAGACAAAAACATAGGAAGCAAAAATCTGGACATTCTGCAAAAATCTAGATAGTTGAGAGGTATGCATTGAAGTGTTGGGAACGCTTGCTTATAGGAGACTGAGTCATGACTAAGGAAGAATTTTTGAGGACTTTTTCCACATAAGATGAGAAAATGGAGCTTTATAATTTTTTCTTTGCTAACTCTGTTCATATGAAGACTGGTTCTACTCCCTGCACAGACTGGCCACAATGGATCCAATGATGGTCCTTGTCTTTGAGAGTGTTCTTATTCTATAAAAGGAGGTATATATATATATATATATATATATATATATATATATATATATATATATGAGATATATTCTATTCATGGGAAATAAGAAGTGTTTTATGAATAGATTTCATGTGGATATGGGAAAAAACTTAAGGTTTGGATACCCAAAAAGTGTTAGGCAAATATCTTGTAGCTGCCTTGCTATGCCACAAAATGTAGAACATTTCATCCCTTGTACTGGCAGTGTCTTTTTTAATATTTTTATATGACCTTTAGAATTTCCCACATGTTTCTTCTTATTGTCCATACTTTTGGAGATGCAACTCAGGGGAGCTAGGTAACTGAAGAAATATTTATGGGATTGTTCGAAGCCATAGCTGTCAACCTCTTGGCACAAAATATCTGAACAAATCCAAAAATAATGGGGGGGGGGAGACAAAGCCTCAAAAAATAGAGACAAATTTTAAACACTGTTCTTTGAAAGTTGTATAAATAAAAGGTCTTGTGTTAACATGCATTTTCTGAAGGATATAAGGTCTAAAACTCAAATGACTGTCATTATTTAGTGAATTTCAATGTTACTGACTGGCTAGAAATCCAAAAAATCACAAATTTTATGAGGAACAGACAAAAAGTATGAGACGAAAATGTAGATATTCTGTGAACATCTGTACAGTTGAGCAGTATGTAGCAGGTTATCAGGCCTGCTGTTACAAATCAAGGATGGTGTAAGAAATTATTGCCCACTGTATTCACTCTATCTACCTCACTATTTTTGATTGGGTTCAGCCATAGTTTAGATCTGGATAATAAGCAATGTCTGTTTCAGTTACTTATGCTGATGGGCAAGAAGACTGTAACTAGATGAAGAAGGGACCCCTATTCTGGTTGATGTTAAAATGCTAATTCAAGAAATATATGATGCTAAAGTAAAAATGAAGGTTCTTAATGAACGGGAATTAACGACAAGGAAAAGGGCTCCTTAGTTCAACATTACAAATACCTGTTCCTAAACTAATAGTGATTCTGCTTTAATTTGAATGCACTTTGCCGTGGGATATATGTCATTGCCCTCATTTTGTTGATACCATTTGTTTAACAGTGTTATTTATTGTGTTTTTGTTTTTCCTTTTTTACATAGTTTGCCATTTTAATAAGGGCTGTCTTCATCTGAGTACAAACAAATTAATGTTATATTGACATGCAGTGGTTTGTTGTTTAATGCACACACAGCAGGTATTTTATAATCCTGCACTCTTAGAATATGCTTCATCTCCACTGTTTTTGCTGAAAATCTATTCTGAACTGAAACTTTTAAAAGGAACACTGGTCAAAATGTTGTGCCTGCCCCTGAGAACTAATCTGTGAATATAATGGTGTAGTACAGTTTAATCTAATCTTTGCCCAGTCTAATCTAATCTTTGCCCTTGTGGCCTGTGTCATGACTGGAAAGAGTCCACAGACCAACTAACATAACTGGTCGATAACAATAAATGAATACATTAATAACATTCAGAGCTTGTCTGAAGTGTTTCTTTTGAGTCACAGAATAGATCCTACAATTCAGGGAATTCATTTTTTTAATGTATTGCATATACCATCAATTAAGTCTGAAACCAGCGCAAAAACAACGCAAGTGTAATTCAGACAGCAATATGTTCCTAAAGTCAAAATAGCAAAATAAATAAATACGTTTATATGACTGAGATTACAGAAGACTACTTAATATATCCAAAAACAAATTAGAAATGACCATAAAAGGCAGAAACCTAATTTTAGATACAAATAAAATATTGTCAATAAGGAGACAGATTGACTAGTAAATAAAATAAAGTAAATAAAGTAAATAAAAAAATGCCAGTTCTGTCTGTCAGACATTATTATAGAGCAGAAGTCAGTCAGGTTATAATTAGTATAGGCTAGGAACTAGGAAGTGCAGTGCCTTTCTGTTCAAACAGCTTCTGAAAAAAATTATCTTTAAAATATAATAGATCTTTAAAACATCACCCCCACTTAAGAAGTCAGTATCAAATGAAATAATAAAACACTAAGTACAGTTTTCTCCAACATCGCACAGACATGTTTAGGTAAATTGGAGGTTCTATAAATAGCTGCGCATGGAGTTTGGGAATGATTGT
>NC_056725.1:1190914839-1191057339 GCF_019279795.1 Protopterus annectens | reverse complement strand
TTCTTGCTAAATTATGTCTTACGTGCCAACTTTCTACTGTAAAATCTTTTGGACAGTGCAGTTGCAAATGCATTTAAAATCAATATTTACTCTTTTAGTCACTATTATATGACTTTAATAACTAATGCCTGTTCAACACAGAGAGTGGAAAACCTTCAGGATGTATAAAGGTAGTCAGGAAACCAGGTATAAAATAGGTGTTAAACTCTTTTGCCACAAAGAGCCGATTGAGATCTAAGTAGTATTTTGTAGGTAAAGTCCACAGTACTAAGAAGCCCTTCTTATACAATTATTTGTCTACTTTTTCTGGTGCTTCAAAGTGGCAAGGTGTCAGTGCAGAACTGGAAGCTTTAAAGTTTCAGGCAATACGATGCAGGCTACAGGGAGATGTGTCCTAAATGAAAGCATACTTAAGAAGAGTGGAAAATGTTAAAGTAAAAAGGCAGGAAGTTTGCAGCGAGCAGGGAACAAGCAAGCACTCATTATGCTGGTTCCCCTCTTTGGTTCTACAAACATTTATTCATTCTGCTGCCTTCACATATGGTTATTAATATATATTGTTCTTCAGTGCTGTATGCCCTTGTGTATCTAGTCCATGAAATTAGGGAAGGAGCTTTGCTTGTCAATCCTTCTTGATGTAAAGCCTGGTAGCTATGATGTTCACAGTGAGAATGTTTTTTTTTTGGTAGAAAAAAAAGTGGTAGCAGGAGTATTGATAAAGTGTCCCACAGTATGGGTATGCTTTCCCCCATGCAGTGAACATTTGCATGAACATTGGGGAGATGTTAATTTAAAAAACTCTGCCAGGATGAATGACGTTCTGTATCTCCAGTGAATAGGTAGTAACTACACTGTTGGCACAGTTTGCAGACCTAGCAACTACTCTGTTGGCAAGGTATGCAAGACCTAGTAAATACTCTGTTGGCATGGTTTGCAGACCTGGTAACTACTCTGTTGGCACAGTTTACAGATCTAGTAACTACTCTGTTGGCACGGTTTGCAGGACCTAGTAACTACTCTGTTGGCACAGTTTGCAGACCTAGTAACTACTCTGTTGACACAGATTGCAGACCTAGTAAATACTCTGTTGGCCCAGTTTGCAGAGCTAGCAATTAATCTGTTGGCACAGTTTGCAGGACATAGTAACTTCTCTGTTGGCATGCTTTGCAGACCTAGGAACTACTCTGTTGGCATGGTTTGCAGGACCTAGTAACTACTCTGATTGCACAGCTTGCAGACCTAGTAACTACTCTGTTGGCATGGTTTACAGACCTAGTAACTACTCTGTTCGCATGGTTTACAGACCTAGTAACTACTCTGTTGGCATGGTTTGCAGAGCTAGTAACTACTCTGTTGGCAAGTTTTGCAGACCTACTAACTACTCTGTTGGCCCTGTTTGCAGGACCTAGTATCTACTCTGTTGGCATGATTGGCAGACCTAGTAACTACTCTATTGGCATGGTTTGCAGGACCTAGTAACTACTCTGTTGGTATGGTTTGTATACCTAGTAATTACTCTGTGGGCATGGTTTGCAGAGCTAGTAACTACTCTGTTGGCATGGTTTACAGACCTAGTAACTACTCTGTTGGCATGGTTTGCAGATCTAGTAACTTCTCTGTTGGCATGGTTTGCAGGACCTAGTAACTACTCTGTTGGCACTTTTGCAGGACCTAGTAATTACTCTGTTGGCACAGATTGCAGACCTAGTAACTACTCTGTTGGCATGGTTTGCAGACCGAATAACTACTCTGTTGGCATGGTTTGCAGGACCTAGTAACTAGTCTGTTGGCATGGTTTGCAGACCTAGTAACTAGTCTGTTGGCACAGTTTGCAGACCTAGTAACTACTCTGTTGGCTTGGTTTGCAGATCTAGTAACTTCTCTGTTGGCATGGTTTGCAGGACCTAGTAACTACTCTGTTGGCACATTTGCAGGACCTAGTAATTACTCTGTTGGCATGATTTGCAGACCGAGTAACTACTCTGTAGGTATGGTTTGGAGACCTAGTAATTACTCTGCGGGCACAGCTTACAGACCTAGTAACTACTCTGTTGGCATGGTTTGCAGACCTAGTAACTACTCTGTTGGCATGGTTTGCAGGACCTAGTAACTAGTCTGTTGGCATGGTTTGCAGACCTAGTAACTAGTCTGTTGGCCAGTTTGCAGACCTAGTAACTACTCTGTTGGTCCTGTTTGCAGGACCTTGTAAATACTTTGTTTTCATGGTTTACAGACCTAGTAACTACTCTGTTGGCATGGTTTACAGACCTAGTAACTACTTTGTTGGCATGGTTTGCAGACCTAGTAACTACTCTGTTGGCATGGTTTGCAAACCTAGTAACTACTCTGTTGTCACGGTTTACAGACCTAGTAACTACACTGTTGGCATGGTTTGCAGGACCTAGTAACTACACTGTTGGCATGGTTTGCAGACCTAGCAACTATTCTGTTGGAACAGTTTGCAGACCTAGCAACTACTCTGTTGGCATGATTTGCAGACCTAGTAAGTACTCTCTTGGCATGGTTTGCAGACCTAGTAACTACTCTGTTGGCATGGTTTGCAGGACCTAGTAACTAGTCTGTTGGCATGGTTTGCAGACCTAGTAACTAGTCTGTTGGTACAGTTTGCAGACCTAGTAACTACTCTGTTGGCATGTTTTGCAGACCTAGTAACTACTCTGTTGGTCCTGTTTGCAGGACCTTGTAAATACTTTGTTTTCATGGTTTACAGGCCTAGTAGCTACTCTGTGGGCATGATTTACAGACCTAGTAACTACTTTGTTGGCATGGTTTGCAGACCTAGTAACTGCAGTGTTGGCATGGTTTGCAGACCTAGCAACTATTCTGTTCGACAGTTTGCAGACCTAGCAACTACTCTGTTGGCGTGATTTGCAGACCTAGTAACTACTCTGTTGGCATGGTTTGCAGAACGTAGTAACTTCTCTGTTGGCATTGTTTGCAATCCTAGTAACTACTCTGTTGTCACGGTATGCAGACCTAGAAACTACTCTGTTGGCATGGTTTGCAGACCTAGCAACTACTCTGTTGGAACAGTTTGCAGACCTAGCAACTACTCTGTTGGCATGGTTTGCAGACCTAGTAACTACTCTGTTGGCATGGTTTGCAGAACCTAGTATCTACTCTCTTGGCATGGTTTGCAGACCTAGTAACTACTCTCTTGGCACAGTTTGCAGACCTAGTAACTACTCTGTTGGCATGGTTTACAGACCTAGTAACTACTCTGTTGGCATGGTTTGCAGATCTAGTAACTTCTCTGTTGGCATGGTTTGCAGGACCTAGTAACTACTCTGTTGGCACTTTTGCAGGACCTAGTAATTACTCTGTTGGCACAGATTGCAGACCTAGTAACTACTCTGTTGGCATGGTTTGCAGACCGAATAACTACTCTGTTGGCATGGTTTGCAGGACCTAGTAACTAGTCTGTTGGCATGGTTTGCAGACCTAGTAACTAGTCTGTTGGCACAGTTTGCAGACCTAGTAACTACTCTGTTGGCATGGTTTGCAGATCTAGTAACTTCTCTGTTGGCATGGTTTGCAGGACCTAGTAACTACTCTGTTGGCACATTTGCAGGACCTAGTAATTACTCTGTTGGCATGATTTGCAGACCGAGTAACTACTCTGTAGGTATGGTTTGGAGACCTAGTAATTACTCTGTGGGCACAGCTTACAGACCTAGTAACTACTCTGTTGGCATGGTTTGCAGACCTAGTAACTACTCTGTTGGCATGGTTTGCAGGACCTAGTAACTAGTCTGTTGGCATGGTTTGCAGACCTAGTAACTAGTCTGTTGGCCAGTTTGCAGACCTAGTAACTACTCTGTTGGTCCTGTTTGCAGGACCTTGTAAATACTTTGTTTTCATGGTTTCCAGACCTAGTAACTACTCTGTTGGCATGGTTTACAGACCTAGTAACTACTTTGTTGGCATGGTTTGCAGACCTAGTAACTACTCTGTTGGCATGGTTTGCAAACCTAGTAACTATTCTGTTGTCATGGTTTACAGACCTAGTAACTACACTGTTGACATGGTTTGCAGGACCTAGTAACTACACTGTTGGCATGGTTTGCAGACCTAGCAACTATTCTGTTGGAACAGTTTGCAGACCTAGCAACTACTCTGTTGGCATGATTTGCAGACCTAGTAAGTACTCTCCTGGCATGGTTTGCAGACCTAGTAACTACTCTGTTGGCATGGTTTGCAGGACCTAGTAACTAGTCTGTTGGCATGGTTTGCAGACCTAGTAACTAGTCTGTTGGCACAGTTTGCAGACCTAGTAACTACTCTGTTGGCATGTTTTGCAGACCTAGTATCTCTCTGTTGGTCCTGTTTGCAGGACCTTGTAAATACTTTGTTTTCATGGTTTACAGACCTAGTAGCTACTCTGTGGGCATGATTTACAGACCTAGTAACTACTTTGTTGGCATGGTTTGCAGACCTAGTAACTACTCTGTTGGCACGGTTTGCAAACCTAGTAAAGTACAGTTTTGTACCTACCATAAATGTAGATGTTCGAGGATTCCATTGCTGCAGTCCTTACTATTGGGTATAGTCCGCATCCAGTCGGCCCGAATACCAGAGTATAAGGCTGACGTCGGTCAGGGCGCATTAGACTGACGTCAGTACGTCAGGGTACTAATGCGCATGACCGGCGTCATATCCTCAGTCTTTTCTTGCCCCAGATGTCAGAAGACCCTAAAAAGACAAGGCCCAAAATACCTGCACCAAAACATGAACAATATATACAAAATATAAGCATGTAAACCCACCTACACAACCACCCCTAAACACAGAGGGAAGGAGGAGGGTAAATTGGACTGCAGCAATGGAATCCTCGAACATCTACATTTATGGTAGGTACAAAACTGTACTATGTATGTTCTCGTTTCCATTGCTGCAGTCCTTACTATTGGGTAGAATCCCAAAGCAGAGGTAAGGAGGCTGGCAAATCATAAAGAAGCAGGAGCTGACAATATGCCTTGCAAAACAGCTGTGGCAAAACCAGCCCTAGACTTAGAGTAGATAGGAAGGTGATAATGCTTAGAGAAAGTATGCACTGAACTCCAAGTAGCTGCTTCCAAAATATCCTTAGTTGCCACCCCGTGAAATGCTGTTGAAGTGGCAGTAGCCCTAGTGGAATGAGGCCTAATCCCAGCTGGAATCTCCTTGCCATGATGGGAATAACAAAATGCAATGCAAAAGCCAATCCACCTAGAAATAGTTTGTTTTGACACAGGCTTGCCCTGAACTCAAAGCAAAAGAAACAAACAACTGCTGAGACTGCCTAAAATCCTTAGTCCTGCTTAAGTAATAACGCAATTGCCTGTGTACATCTAAAGTATGCAAAATCTTTTCCCCTTTATTTTGGGGGTCTGCATAAAAAGTAGGCAAATGAATAGTTTGGTTTAAAGCCACACTAGAAACCACCTTAGGCATAAAGGAAGGATTAGTACGTAATGATACCCTATCCTTATGGAAAATCAAAAGGGCTCGACTGCCATAAGGGCCTGCAACTCAGACACCCTTCTCGCAGAAGTAATAGCCAACAAAAAAGCAGTCTTTCATGACAAATATTTCAATTCCGCAGTAGCCGCAGGCTCAAAAGGTTGTAGAGTAAGTTTTTCCAACACAAAATTGAGATCCCAAGCAGGAGTAGGAGCTTTACGTGGGGGTCTGATATTCTTTGCCCCTCTAAGAAACTGCTTGAACAAAGGATGTGAAAACAATGGTGGGTCACAATCATAGTGAGCTGAGATTGCTGCAGCATGAATCTTAATGGAAGAGAAGGACAGACCCTTGTCCAGTAACTCAGTAAGATATTGAAGAGCCACACTCAAATTAGGCTCAGAAATCTCCAAATTCTTTGCTTTACTCCAAAATAAAAATCTCTTCCATTTTCCTGCATACACTTTCCTTGTACTAGGTCTTCTAGCTTCCATAATCACATTTAAAACTTGTTGAGGAAGTTGAGACCTGCTGTGTTTCAACACAGAATATGCCAGGCTGTCAGATGAAGAGAGTGAAGCTTGACATTGAGCAGATGACCGTCCTGCTGGGATAACAGATGTGGAATCAAAGGTAAAGGCCATGGAGGCTTCTTTACCAGACTCCGTAGTAGTGGGTACCAGTGTTGCCGAGGCCAATCTGGAGCTATCAAAATCATCCTTGGCCTGTCCTGTCTGACCTTTAACAGTACCTTTGGAAGAAGAGGCAGAGGTGGAAAGGCATACACATGAAGGTTCGTCCAACTGAAAGACAGAGCATCCACTTTCTAAGCTGTGTGATGAAACCCCTTGGTGCAAAACTGTGGCAGCTGGTGGTTTAGTGGAGAAGCGAACAGATCTATGTCTGGAGTTCCCCATGACACTGTCAATTTCTGAAATACATGAAGATCCAGTTTCCACTCGTGGGGATCCATGATTTGTCTGCTTAACACATCTGCTAAGGAGTTCTGTGCTCCTGGCAGAAACCTTGCCTGAAGAGTTAGGTGCAAGCGTAGCGCAGTCTCCCATAAAATCATTGCTTGCCTGCATAGAGGATAAGAATGTGTTCCCTCTTGTTTGTTGATGTACCACATGACAGTTGTGTTGTCTGTTAGAATCAACACCTGCCCTGGAAGAAGTAACTCCTTGAAAGCCAGTAATGCGAACTGGACTGCTAACATCTCCTTCATGTTGATATGTAGATGCTGTAGTCTGGCAGGCCACTTGTCTTGTATCCACTTTCCATTTAGATGAGCTCCCCAAGCAAATCCGAGGCATCTGTCGTTAAAATCTGACTCGCCTCTGGCCGGGTCACAGAGAGTCCCTTGTTTAGGTGACATTCCTGAGCCCACCACAAAAATTCTCTTTGAAGGCAAGGTATTATTTGAATGACAGTGTCTAAATCCTGGCAGTGCTGTGTCCATACATTTTGAGATACCATTGTAACTTCCTCATATGCAGTTTGGCATTGGGAAGCACCAGAATACAAGATGCCATGAACCCTAATGCTTGAAGGACTGTCTTTGCAGTCAGCACGGACTGATGAGATAGTTGATGGAAGTAAAGTGATAGACTCTTTTGTTTGTCCGGGGTTAAAAAGGCCATCTGGGCTGCTGTATTCAGTCTCACACCCAGAAAGCACATGTCTTGAGAGGGTACTAGACTGGACTTTATTTCGTTCACAGAATACCCTAGGCATCTTAGCACTGCTATAACATATTCCAGATGCTGTAGAAGGTCTTCCTTTTCTTGAGCCAGAATCAGGCAGTCGTCTAAATAAGGATAGATTTGAATTCCTTGTAGCCTGAAGTAAGCTATCACTGGAGCCAGAACCTTTGTGAATACTCTGGGCGCAGTAGATAAGCCAAAGGGCA
Organism: Protopterus annectens; assembly: GCF_019279795.1. Classification (NCBI taxonomy): domain Eukaryota; kingdom Metazoa; phylum Chordata; order Ceratodontiformes; family Protopteridae; genus Protopterus; species Protopterus annectens. The sequence continues at coordinate 1,191,049,964 of NC_056725.1, read as the reverse complement.
ATGCAGAGAACTGATAATGAGAATCTCCAGCTCGAAACCGCAGATACTTCCTGCAACTTAGCCTGATAGGCACATGAAGGTAAGCTTCCTTGAGATCTAAAGTTACCATCCAGTGATCTTTGCCCAGCAGGGTAAAAGCTGTTGTAACGTCAACATCTTGAACTTGGGAATGTCCAGATAAGTGTTGAGGAGATAAATCCAAAATCGGTCTCCACGTGTTCCCCTTCTTTGGTACTAGGAACATGCGAGAATAAAATCCTAGGCCCCTTTCTGATACAGGGACTGGCTGAATGGCCCCCATTTGGAGTAACTGAGAAACCTGCTTGTGAGCCTCTCTTCTTTGTGGAGGAGGAACGTCTGGCATGCCTTTGAAAGGGGGCATTGTATGGAAATAAAATCTGTAACCATGGTGAATGATGTCCAACACCCATCTGTCTTGAGTAATTAAATCCCAATTTTCTTTGAAAAGAGACAGTCGTCCTCCCAAAGGAGCTGCCAGACGAGAATCTACTGGCAGCTGAAAAGGCAGGTCATTGGGTCTGTTTACGAAAGGACTGACCCTGCCCTCACCAGAAGTCTGAGCAGGTGAACTCCTGTTCTAGGCCTAAAAGAACCTTGAGCCCTGCCCCTACCACGTCTAGACCTACCCCTAGACTGGGAATCATACGCAGGATATGTCCACCCCTTAGCAGGCCAATTTCTACTAAACTTCGGTGGCTGTACCTGCAAAAGATCTTTAACAGTTTGCATAGACTTAGCTTTGTCCTCCATTTTCTTTAAAACTGCTTCCACAGGTGAACCAAACAACACATCAGACTGTAAAGGAGCATCCAAAATCCTTGTCTTAACATGCTCAGCCAAATTTTGATCCCTCAACCAGGCATGCCTGCGAAGAACAGAACTAGTGGCAGCCACCCTCGAGGAGGCCTGCACAGCATCAAAACCACATTGCAAAGAATGCTTGCCCACTTGTTCAGACACATAAACTAAATCCAGCAATTCTTTACAATCAATACCTTCCGCCAAAGCATCCACCTTAGATTTCAATTGTGAAAGGAGATAATTTTGATATTTCAGCATGTGAAACTGACAATTCAACGCTCTCATGGCTAGAGTGGAAGAAGTATACACTTTCTTACCCCACCTATCCAACGCCCTTGCCTCTTTGTCAGTGGGAACAGGATTTTTAACCACAGAGGCCTTAACACCTCTAGGCCCCTGAGAAACAGTTTCTGGGTCCGCCCTAGGACTCTTAAACAAATACTTATGAGCTTCGGGCACCCTATAGTACCTATCAGGTTTAACAGGAGCAGGAGGCAAAGAATCAGGGTTCAGGGAAGCCTCAGCAAAACATCTTCCACCACATTTAACACAGGAGGTATAGCTAAGGGCCTATGCTGGGGTAAAACAAGAATTCCTAAGCCTCTTCCTGGAATCAGAGTAATCCTGGCCTTCCCATTTAAAGTGCTCCCTCATGGAATGCAGAGTCTCTGAAAATGAAAAATCCTCAGGAGGAGAAGCCAAGGAGTGGCATCATCCACAGCAGAATCAGAATAATGAGGATACTCCTGCAAATCTTCCAGAAGACTCAGAAGCCCCTGAACCCTGTGCAAAACTGTCAAACTCTGGTTCCACCCTAGGCCTCTTATCAGGAGGGCCCATAGAACCTCTAATCATAGTAATCAAATCTTCTGCCATTTTAAGCATATGTTTCTTAGGTACAGAACCCGAAATGCTAGGAGAAGCCCCTACTGAAGCTGAACTTGGCCTACCTCTAAAAGAAGTTTTGGCAACAGAAGGAGAGGCTCTAACTACTTTGGGAAGAGAGGGAAGAATAGTTACCTGAGAAGCCCCCTCAGCCTGGCCTGCCTCCTGAGAGGTACATCCTGTAACAGTAAAGTTTCTGCCTGAGACTCCATAGAAACTCCTGGCAAAACCTCAGGCTCCACTGAGCCTCCTAAAGAACCGACGTCCGGGACTGCCGGTTCATCAACCCTAGGCTTCGCTGTTTTGTCCTTGCGCTTCTTGGATGAAGCGGGCGTCGGAGCATCTGACGGCATTTTATAATTGCAACGCTTCCCAAACACTAATCTGGCACAGTCTAACCTCCTCTTAATAGTGCGTTTGTTAAACCTAGCACAAGAGCGGCAACCAACAACGTCGTGCTCAGGCCCTAAACAAGGTATACACAATGTATGGTAATCCCTATGAGGTATTTGCTTCCCACAAGAAATACAGTTATTCACTTTTTCTGACATCCGGTTAAATACTGAGGCAAGAAAAAACCAAAATGTTCCCCAACGGGGTACTTAGCCAACTCTGATTCGGTCTGAAACTCCGGTTTCGGAAATATTTCAGAACGCCAACCTGCACTCGCAAAACTGCTTCTGCATCGGACCACGCGGCAAAAAAGACTGAGGATATGACGCCGGTCATGCGCATTAGTACCCTGACGTACTGACGTCAGTCTAATGCGCCCTGACCGACGTCAGCCTTATACTCTGGTATTCGGGCCGACTGGATGCGGACTATACCCAATAGTAAGGACTGCAGCAATGGAAAACGAAGAACATCTACTCTGTTGTCACGGTTTGCAGACCTAGTAACTGCAGTGTTGGCATGGTTTGCAGACCTAGCAACTATTCTGTTGGAACAGTTTGCAGACCTAGCAACTACTCTGTTGGCGTGATTTGCAGACCTAGTAACTACTCTGTTGGCATGGTTTGCAGAACATAGTAACTTCTCTGTTGGCATTGTTTGCAATCCTAGTAACTACTCTGTTGTCACGGTATGCAGACCTAGTAACTACTCTGTTGGCATGGTTTGCAGACCTAGCAACTACTCTGTTGGAACAGTTTGCAGACCTAGCAACTACTCTGTTGGCATGGTTTGCAGACCTAGTAACTACTCTGTTGGCATGGTTTGCAGAACCTAGTATCTACTCTCTTGGCATGGTTTGCAGACCTAGTAACTACTCTCTTGGCACAGTTTGCAGACCTAGTAACTACTCTGTTGGTCCTGTTTGCAGGACCTAGTAACTACTCTTGTCGGCCCTGTTTGCAGGACCTAGTAACTACTCTGTTTGCATGGTTTACACACCTAGTAACTTCTCTGTTGGCATGGTTTGCAGATCTAGTATCTACTCTGTTGTTATGATTTGCAGACCTAGTAACTACTCTGTTAGCATGTTTTGCAGGATGTACTAACTACTCTTTTGGTCCTGTTTTCAGGACCTAGTATCTACTCTCTTTGCCCCGTTTGCAGGACCTGGTAACTACTCTGTTCCCATGGTTTGTGGACCTTGTAACTTCTCTGTTGGCAAGGTTTGCAGGCCTAGTAACTACTCTGTTGGCCCTGTTTGCAGGACCTAGCCTTGAAGTTGTAAAATAATAAGTATCCTGGCTTGAGATGATGATTTAAGACTAGGGGCTTTTGCTGGTCTGTTAAACAGGAACTACAAATCACCTTCATTAAAGCAAAAGCAATGTTGTTGGGAACAACAGCAATATCATTTTATTGAGCTCTACCAAGCTAGCAGATGCCTCTCATTGCTAGCACACTTCAAGTTGACACTGGTGCACATTTCACATTCTTGGGGCATAGTTGGCTTCAAATTCTACCTTTTTTAACTAGGCCTTTGATAACGTCTGCACCCTAATCAGCTTAACCTATTCTATCTCTAAATTCCTTGCTTCAAAAACCAGGTTCTCATCTGTTCATAGGTTCATAGGTGTTTACAAGGCTAATGACCATTATGGCCTTTTCAAACTAAGCTATGCATCCCAAATCTGTGACAACTTCTGGTATCCTTTATATACTGTATGTAAGCAGGGTCCTGGGAAGTGAACGATTTATAGGCTCTTTGTGTCCATTAGAGACATAGTTGCCAAACCAAGGATGAATTACCTCTTCCACATCCAATTGCCCAAGTTACACTTGAATTGGGTTAGGGAGGAGCTTTGCATCACATGAATGGGGACTCTGTTCCAGAAAAAGGGTAGGATCTGGGATACATACCTACCACTCAAGCAGTTCCTATTTATATCACAGGCAAGGTTAGGGACTTTACAGCAGGACATTCTGGTGCTGTTTGTTTTGTGGATATGCAGGATGTCCATTAAGGTGGGGTCCCTCAATGTCTTGTATGGCAGGCTTAGATCTTCCCCACTACTATAAGTTTCAGAACATAGAATGACTTCCTCACCTCTGTAGACATGTGATAATCAAGAAGTAGATTCCTGCCTATGTGTGTCCCCAAGTCCATGACTACTGGGCTGACTCTCAGAGGTGTGTTGTCAATAGGATTATTACCAAGGGTGGATGACTTCCCAAAGGATACTGCTATGCATTTCTTGGCATTTAGTTTTAGTCCATGTCTCTGACACAAACCTTTTATCTGTGTCAGTCTTTCCTGAAGAACATTAGTGCTGATAGGGGATTCTATGAGTGCTCCTAATTTGTAATCGTCTGCAAACTCAGTCAGCCAGAGGCCCTTAACATTGGCTTTTACTTCAAAGAAGTAAATGCCAAAAAAGGAGCAGCCCCAGCATCATTCTTTGAGGGACATCACTTGTGACTGGTCTCTTTGTCAAGGTGAACTCTCCAATTCTGGCTTCCTCACTCCTGTCTATGAGCAAGCTGGCTATGCACCGAGTAACATAAGGGTTTATACCTAACCTCTTGAGTTTATGAGCAATGGCCTAGTGGGGTATTATGTCAAATGCCATGGCCAGATGAATGTAGGCAGTGTAAAGCATCTCGTCCTTATCCATTGCTTTGTTGACTTTCCCAAAGAAATCCACCGGGCTGAGTAGGCATGACCTGCCCTTGAAAAAACCAAACTGGATTGCATCCAGTTTCTTGACGTTTTTTATATCATAGGATCATAGGTTCATAGGTAGGTACTTGGCTATCGGCCCAAGGGTGTAAGTAAGCCTAGCCACCAAGGTTCCCTGGCTTACGCCACCCAAGAAAGTTAATTTCCTGTGTCCCTGTCGAGCAGAGCCATAGAAGTGATCTGTGAGGTGTATTTCCTATTTCCCATCCACTCATCAAGATTTTTCTTGAAGAGTGCTAATGAGGAACTTTGCTTGACATAGATGGTAGCTTGTTCCAGAGGATAGGAAGTCTCTGGGACAGGAATCTATCCCTCCAGCATTTCTTGTTTATTGTGGTGACAAGGTGTAGGTCCCTAGAGCGTGTAGCTCGGAGGGATTGGGATTTCTTTAGGTGTAGTATGTCCAACAGTTCAGGGTTTAACATAGCTTTATATGTTAGGCAGAGATCTCCTCAGAGTAGGCAATATGCTACAGAGTAAAGCTGGATTTCTTTGAGAAAGTCAGTGTAGGGCATCTGTTTGAGGCCAGTAATCCTCTTCCTGAGGTACTTCTGTGGCCTTTCCAGCTGCTGCAGATGTCTTGTGAGGTACATTCCAGAAAGGGGTGTTGTACTCTATAACGGGTCTAATGAGTGCAGAGTAGAGGGGAACCATGACTTCTTTTTTCCTGGATGAGAACCCTTTTGTGATGAGGTGTGCCACATAAAAGGATTTCCTGACTACTGTGGCGATGTGATTATCAAATGAGAGACTACTGTCCACCTGGGTCCAAGGGTCTCATCACACATTCAGCGTTAAGTAGACTGCTGTTTACGTGTTAGTTCATGGGTACAGAGTTTTTACCAAAGGGGATGACAATGCCCTTTTTGGCACTGAGCTTGAGGCCATGCCTCTGACACCAGGCATCTGTCTCAGTGAGGCCCTTCTATAGGATGTCCATATCATTTGGGGACTTGACTATGGCTCCTAGTTTGCTGTCATTTGCGAACTTCATTAGCTAGAGGCCTTCTGTCTTAGCCTATACTTCAGAGAAGTAGATACCAAGCAAGACAGGTACCAGGACTGAACCCTGTGGTACTCCACTTGTCACTGGTTTGAAATCAGATTTGGAGTCTGCAACTTTTACAGTGTGGGTTCTGTCAGTGAGCCAGTTGGCAACCCATCTTGTGATGTAGGGATTTTTACCTAGTTTAGTGACTTTAGCTATAATTCCAGAATGGGGGATGATGTTGAAAGCCTTGGCGAGGTCAAGATAGGCTGTGTGAACCACATTACCCCCGTCTATGGCTTTGGTGACTGCCTCAAAGAAGTCGATCAGGTTCAGAAGGCATAATCTGCCTTTCACTAACCCGAACTGGGTGTGGTCCAGAGCTTGGCAGTTACCAATGTCTTTGTTAATGAGTTCCATGATAAGTTCCATGGCCTTGCAGACGAGGCTCGTCAGGCTAATAGGGTGATAGTTCCCAGGATCAGTGGGGCTCCCTCTTTTTGGAGTGGGATAACTGTTGCTGTGCACCATTTAGTGGGCACAAAGCCTGACGTGAGACTATGATTGAACATGGTGCTTAGGTGGGGAGCCAGTTCGTTCTGAAGTTTGTGTAAAACACAGCCTGGGATGTTGTCCGGTCCCATGGATGCTGTGTTTTTGGTTTTAGAGAGTGCAGCTTTTACCTGCATAGATGTGATTACAGGGACTCTGCATTCTTCCTGTATAGATATGGGCCCTTTAGGGGTGAGAAGAGGGTAAAGTTAGCACTGAACCTATCTGCCAGGATGTTGGCAATATCAGTTGGCTGTGTAATTTTTGAGCCGTTGTGCTGTAACTCAGAGCAGATTTGGGTGTTGCCATTTTGATACTTGACATAGCTATTGAATGCTCTGTGGTTGCCCTTAGAATCAGTGGTGATTTTGTTTTCATAGCTAGCTTTGGAGGATCTTATAAGGGATCTCAGCTTCTTACTGAGGCTGACCAGGGAGCTCCTCCACTCATGGGATTTTAATCTCTTTTGCAACAGTTTCTTCCTTCTGTTGTAGAGTTTGTTTATGGCAGGGAACCACCAGATTCACTTCCTTTTTTTGTAGGAAAGCATCTTGGTTCTGTTTGGGATAGCACGATCCATGCACTCGCGTAAGTGCTTACAGAGTGCATTTGTGTAGGATTCGGCAGTCGTAACTGTATTGTCCATCTGCATGGGTGTCATGAAGTTCGTCACTTCTGTCTTAAGAAGCATGAAGTTGGCTTTGGAGAATTTTTTTACCATAGTTTCCTTAATGGTGGGTGGGGGCGGGATGCATATATCTAGTGTGATTAGCTTATGTTTGCATCTGACCAATGAGGAGTTGACTTCAGGTGTGGAACACCGGTCACTCATGTTGGTAATGACTAGGTCTGGGATATTGTTGCCCCTGGTAGGGGTGTGGATAAGTTGAGCCAGGGCATTGGAATTTATGAATTCCAGAAAGCATTGAGCAAAGGAGTTGGTACATGAGTAGTTTTCCCAGTTAATGGTGGGGTAGTTGAAATCGGCCATTATTAGGGTGTTTGGTTGAACCCTAATATTTTCCAGTATATTAAGAAAAGAGGAGTGGGAATCCTCAGGCATGGTGGGGGATCTGTAGTAAGCTACAATTTGGATTGCAGTTCTGCCTAGAGTTAGTTGCACTTGGATAACCTCGGATGCATTATGCTGCGCAGCTAGCCTGGAGGTGTGGATATCCTTAATGAATATGGACACACTCCGCCTTTGGTGTTCTGGTCCAGGTTAGATGGCCGAAAAGTGTGGTATGAGTTATAGCCTGGTAATGCAGGGGTTCTCTCTAAAGCCTTGAACCAGGTCTCAGTCACTGCACAGATATCGATGTCCTCCATTTTAAGGAGTGCCTCGGGTGAGTGCATTTTGAGATTTAGACCTCTAGCATTAAGTAGAATTACCCTCAGTTTTTGCTTGCCTGTTCCTGTTACAGTGTTGAATTTGTCATTTGAACCTTGCCTAAAAAGGCACTATAGGGGTGGCAAGAGCCTTAGCCAGTATCCAGAATCCCAGGGGCAACAGGTGCAGGTCATCTCTGGCAAAGCATCGTGGTCTGTCGACCATGTCATCCCAGGCAGACAGATACTAGATCCCCTTAGAATGACACCAGAAGCTTAGCCAATTGTTGAAGTCAATCATTTTTTCCTTGTACTGCGGTACCATTCTGGGTGATGGCAGGATGCTACTCAGGGCTAGGGTCATACCTGCCTGGGCTACAAAATCGGAGAGCTCTTCCATGTTTCTTTACATGTAGTACAGCGTGGTATGTCTCAGGTCGTTCACACCAACATGGACAATGACAGAGTCATATTTGTACTTGTTGTGGAGTGACCTGAGTGTGTGACTTATGTGGCAGATCCTGGCACCAGACAGGCAGCTGACAGTAACCTTCTCCTTGTTTAGCCTGGTGAGTGGGATAAGAGTGTGCCTGACTATAGAGTCACCTATGACTAGTGTGTTGGGTACATTGGTTTGCCTTATGGGCTGTGGTGTATTGGCACACTGTGTCTGTGGGCTATGTGTCATTTGGGTTGTGTTGGAGGGTGGAGGTTGCTTGCATTTCTGCTTTGGCAGTCTCTGTTGCTTGAGCAGATTATTAATGAGAAACTCTGTGAATGTTCTTGTGTTTCTATGTGTGGATTTTGGTGGTGTAGGTTTAGTGTGACTATGTGATGAGTGTGGTGTGGTGCAAGTGTTTACCTTCTCCTCTTGACTGTCAAGTTCAGTCTTGAGTGGAGAGTGCTTTACCTCCAGTTTGGCTAGATAAGTGCATCTCTCACAGGTAGTAGTGTTGGGTGGTTGGAGGAGAGGGTTGTCTGTGTACATGAGGCAATTGCTACATTGCCTCAAGATGCCCAGCTTCATCAGATAGACAGGAGAGAACACTGGGAGCTGGCCCTTGGACATGCCTGAATAAAAAAACTACTTTCCTCTAGACAAGTTAGGAAAGTGAGTATAAGAGCTGTTTTTCTCTAAGTAAGTGAGGAAAGTAAGTACAAAAACTGTTTTCCTCTACGTAAAGAGGAAGGTTGAGTGCTGTAGTAATTTGTAGCTTATTTAGTGGTAACAATAAGTTCTGAACAAGTGCTGAGCATGAATAAGCAAATTCAAGTGCTAAAACTAAGAATCTGTACCTGGATCTTGTGGTAGATAGGCTACCTAGTGCTTACCACTCCCACTGATAAGCTAGAATGCTAAGAATGATAAGCTCCAACACAGAGAGGCTTGGGGGGGGGGGGCTCAGAAGCTTACAAACAGTCCTGGATACAATGAATCTGTATCAGGACTAGATTAGTTACAGGAAAGGTGGGAAACAAGTGCAAACGTGGGCTTTTAAACCAGAAAGTTGAAAGAGATGGAAAAACTGCCCAAATGGCCAATAAACTACAATTTCTGGGCCAGAAACCACTTTTGTAGTAGATAGGCTACCTAGTGCTTACCACTCTCACTGATAAGCTAGAAGGCTTCCCTCCAACACAGAAAGGCTTGGGGGGCTCAGAATCTTGTAAACAGTCCTGGATACAGCAAATCTGTATCTGGACCAGACTAGTTACAGGAAAGATGGGAAACAAGCACAGACACAGGCTTTTAAACCAGTAAGTTGAAAGAGATGGAAAAACTGCCATCATTGCTCATTTCTATGACAATTCCTTCCATAGCTTTGCATATGAGTCTAGTGAGACTTAAGGGTATGTAGTTTCTAGGGTCAGTAGGTGGCCCACCTTTAAGCAGAGGGATGACTGCTGCTGCTCAATATTTGAGAGGCACAAAGCCTGTTTTGAGGTTAAAATTATTTTCTTTCTTGCAATGAAATCTGCCTTTGCTTTTCCCACCATCACAAATCTTCTCCACACTTGTGTCAACAGTCTGCTGGTTTATCTTCTTTTCCCTACAAAGGAAATGTAAGTGCTTCAGTGGGTATGGCTTGTAGCACAACAGACAGGAGTATAATCTCTGCTCTTCCTACCTGGCTCTAGCCTTTAAACAGGTTTCTGTGGTGTAAAATGCAGCACTGTGCAAGCAGAGGATGACAGTGAGAAGTTATACAACTGGCAGAGGAAGGTGTTACAGGGAGAAATGATAAAGTTAATGATATTGATGATGATGGTGATGATGATGTTAGAACTGGCCTTTCTGTAAACACATGACATGCAGAACTGACTAAGGAAACAGCAGAAAATACTGTTGTCCTTAGAGTCTGAAGTGGATCATACATTTGTATAAACGGAGTAAACATTGAAGTGGATCCTACATTTGTATAAACGGAGTAAAATTTGAAGTGGATCATACATTTGTATAAACAGATTAAACATTGAGCTTTTGTCATCGAAGAGCTAGATACAATAATTAAAAAGATGAACTAAGTATGGTTGCGACAAATATAGACAGTGTGGAAAACAGACAGTGCACAGAAAATATAAGACTATTGAGCATTCATGTAATGAATAAAGAAACAGAACTTTATGTTTTTCTTTTCATACTATTTCACTGAAGTCAATACACTGACAACTATGCACTGGAAGACTGACAGGATTCACAGACCAGCTCCAAAACATTAGATCCAAGGACTTGAACTTTGCCTGTGCTGTAAATACAACATGGTGTGAAGACCGCTGTGTGTCTCAAAGGATCACTACACTCTGTATCAGGCTCACCATCCATGTGAAGTGGAGTTCATTTTTTTTTTTTTTATGTTGAGAGCCTGTACACAAATATTAGACATTCAGTAGGTACTGAGGCCCTTAAATTCTTTTTGGGTGATAGTCCAGTTTCAAATTACATTATTTAATTAATTTATTTTAGTTTAGTTAATAACGTTTTTTGACTTTAACCAGGTAGCTTATAAACAAATATAAGGTACTGCTATGGGAGCTCCGTTTGCCCAAATGTATGCTAACTTGGTTATGGGATATTTTGAACTTATTTTTTAATATAGATTGGAGTTTTTTAGAAAATATGTAATTCATTATTTTAGATTTATTGATGATTTGATTATTTTATGTAAAGGAGGTAAATCATTAATACAAGATTTTGTTAATATACTAAATAATAATCAGTTAGGTTTAAGATTTGAAGGTTTACAAAGAGGTAACTCTGTTATTTTTCTGGACTTGATCCTAGAAGGTAGTAATATAAATGGAAAAATTATTACAAATATACATAGAAAATTTGTTAATGACGGCCATTTTTTGGATGGACGTAGTTGCCATCCAGTTCATATTCTAAACTCCCTACCTTATGGAGAGTTATTAAGAGTCAGTAGGTTATGTAGTGAATCAGATATTTTAGAAATAGAAATTTTTAACTCCTGCCAAATGTTTAAAAATAGGGGATATGCTTTGGGAGTTATTGAAAAGGCTCTAGAGAAGTTATGTTTTCCAGATGAAGATAAATGAAATATTAGGGGACATAATAATAATACATTACAGAGTATGAAGAATGAAGGAGGTAGGGAAATTTATTTTGTTACCTCCTATAATAGATTATCCGATGAAATTATAGCCATATAAAGTATTATTGGCCTTTCCTGGGGGAGGGAAGACATAAACTTAAAAATGTATGGCATTTCCCCTTAATTTCTTTTAAGAGGGGCCATAATTTGAAAGATATGTTAGTACATGCAACTTTTTCCTTACCTGATGTAAATGTGGGAAGTGAGGTTAGTAGGATGGGTACTTGGACATGTGGAAGTTGTTCAGTTTGTTCATAAGTTACTAGGTTTTTTGATAAAATTAATGGTTTGAAATTTAGACCGGTAGCAGATTTTACTTGTAATACTATGGGCATAATTTATGCACTCAAGTGTCCCTGCAATCTTTTCTATATAGGTGAGAGTAAAAGGTCATTTAAGGTTAGATTGTAGGAACACATTTGTGATATTAAAAATAACAAGAAAAAAAGTCCCATTGCTTCCCATTTTAATTCTGTACATGGGGGGGCTTATTCAGAATTGAGAGGTTGTATTCTTGAACAAATTAAAGCAACAATTGTAGCTTGTTTAAAAAATAAGTTATTGTTCAAAGAAGCTGTTTTTATTTTAAAGTATAACACTCTGACACTTGGTGGACTTAACCAGGAATGCAATTTGAAATATTTATTGTAGAGAATTAATTATATTATATTGTTTAATTGTTTTATTTGTTTAATTGCTTTGTTTCTCTTAATTGATGCGTCTTTATAAGAGGTGTTTTTTTTTTTACTACTGTCATCTCTTGGAAGGCCTAATGCCGAGGCACTAGAGAGGTTTTGTGCTTTTATTAAAGGATATATTACTGGCTCTGTCATTTGAAAATCTTTTGTACTGTATTTGGTGGTTCTGGATTGAATGTGTTGTGGCCAGTAATACTTCCTTTATACAGCTACCCTGAATATTTCGTGAAGAAGGGGTAGAATGAGGTCAGATGACTATGGAACAATATTTGGGCCAGTTTAGAGAGACTAGAGAGGTGAGAAAGATCCAACCAGAAAGTACCTCAATGCCTAAAACAAATTATGCTGTTAAATCCTGGGAAAGAATTTTGCTGGAGGGGGTTAAAAAAAGACCGCTTAATCCCTTTCAGTACGTGGGTCAACCTAATGTGGTGAATATTTCTTCAGAGACACAAGTCTCTTTAGATTCTCTTGAAAACCTTTTGTATAAAGAGAATTCTTTACATTTCAATATTTTAAGTCTGCAACGTTACATAGATCTTGATATAACACCGAGAGGGTTTTTGTTAAGTCCCCTACTACTCCGTTTGATACAATTGATGCAGTAGATAAACAATTTGAAACCAGGTGGGCTTTAGCAGCCCACAAATGTGTAATGGAATGGTTACATATTCTCACTGAGAGAGACATAGTTAAACAACGCAAGATAAAAAAAGAGATAGAGATCTGTTGTACTAATTTGCCTGCACAGTTTAATTTGGAACAGTTTAATCAAATATTGGGCAACTATAATGTGAAGTTGGAAGAGGTTTCAAATGACATTATTAAAAGAAAGATCAACAAGTTAGAGAGAGAAATACGGGACTACAATAGTGGCTATGCCTTTAAGAAGTTAGTTAAACGTAACCAACAGAAGCGACAGTGTGGGCGGAGCTAATTTGAAACATAGCGTTTCTTTTGCATCGTCGGAAGCAGCTAGTCGTATGGGAGAATCATAAGAGGAGGCAGTTAATTTTCCATCATTACCGAGATCCCCAAGACCCGGAATATCTACGCAGCAATTTTCGGAACCAGCAAGACAACTATGGAAGAAAGAGAGGGCATACAGACAACAACAGAGATGGACAATATCAGAGGTATGATAACCTCCAGAAACAGACTAAATATTAATGTTCAAAAAGTATTGTCGTCATTATAAACTACTGAAATTAATAATAAAAGCTATTTTGTTGTAACTCTATCTGGCTATACCTTAGATGAATGTGAAATGGCCGTACTAAAATACGGTTTGAAATTTATACACACTGCTCTTCCTAGGAAGCATGTCACTTGTATTGAAAATTTTCAGTTGATACGCAAACTACATTTATGTGACTTTTTTGAAAAAGATATGTTTGCAGACATCTTAGATGAATATATTGATTCAGATTCTGGTGATCGTTTCTTTACATGTGAATCTTCCTTATCGGATTGTAATGAAGTAAATGCTTATTGTTCATTAGATACTGTAAAAGTACCAGTTAAAAGCACTTTTATTTTACCTTTTAGGCATGAAGGAATTTCCCATTTTTCATCTATGATACATCATTCAGTTGATGATATTTTTATGAAATTTGGCAGTAATAAAAACACTATATGTTATAATTTAAGTAAAAAGAGTGACAAACTCTACAAAACATGAGTAAGAGAAAAGATTTAGTTATAATTCCTTCTGATAAGGGTAGTAAAGTAGTGGTATTACATTTTACTCAGTATTTAAAAATGTGTATGGACCATTTAAATATGAGAGATGTATATAAAATATCCAGTATTGTTGAATATGAACAAGCTATAAAAAATTTCAAAGATATTTTATCAAAAGGTTTTAGACTTGGATATTTGTCCAAAAATGATTTAGATGTGAAATTTAATACAAACAATTGTACCCTAGCTAAGTTTTATTGTTTACCCAAAGTACATAAAGACCTAGTGAATCCGCCGAGTCATCCTATAGTAGCAGCTAGTAATTATTTTTTACACAATGTTGGAATCATGTTGCATTGTTATTTAACTAAATTTGTAATAACTTTAGATTCCTACATAAAATACTCTTTTGACTTCTTAGATAAGATTACATGTGTGTTTTGGGAGGAAAATTATTATTGGATTACATTAGATGATAAGAGTCTGTACACAAATATTAGACATTCAGTAGATACTGAGGCCCTTAAATTCTTTTTGGGTGATAGTCCAGTTTCAAATTACATTATTGAATTAATTTATTTTAGTTTCATTAATAACTTTTTTGAATTTAACCAGGTACTTTATCAGCAAATACGAGGTACAGCTATGGGAGCTCCATTTGCCCCAATGTATGCTAACCTGGTTATGGGATATTTTTAACTTATTTTTTTATATAGATTGGAGTTTTTTAGAAAATATGTAATTCATTATTTTAGATTTATTGATGATTTGATTTTTTTATGTAAAGGAGATAAATCATTAATACAAGATTTTGTTAATATACTAAATTCTAATCAGTTAGGTTTAAGATTTGAAGGTTTACAAAGTGGTAACTCTGTTATTTTTCTGGACTTGATCCTAGAAGGTAATAATATAAATGGAAAAAATTATTAAAAATATACATAGAAAATTTGTTGATGACGGCCATTTTTTGGATGGACGTAGTTGCCATCCAGTTCATACTCTAAACTCCCTACCTTATGGAGAGTTATTAAGAGTCAGTAGGTTATGTAGTGAATCAGATATTTTAGAAAGAGAAAATTTTAACTCCTGCCAAATGTTTAAAAATAGGGGATATGCTTTGGGAGTTATTAAAAAGGCTCTAGAAAAGTTATGTTTTCCAGAAGAAGATAAAGGAAATATTAGGGGACATAATAATAATACATTACAGAGGATGAAGAATGAAGGAGGTAGGAAAATCTATTTTGTTACCTTCTATAATATATTATCCGATGAAATTATAGCTATATAAAGTATTATTGGCCTTTCCTGGGGGAGGGAAGACATAAACTTAAACATTTATGGCATGTCCCCTTAATTTATTTTAAGAGGGGTCATAATTTGAAAGATATGTTAGTACATGCAACTTGTTCCTTACCTGATGTAAATGTAGGAAGTGAGGTTAGTAGGTTGGGTATTTGGACATGTGGAAGTTGTTCAGTTTGTTCATATGTTACTAGGTTTTTTTGATAAAATTAATGGTTTGAAATTTAGACCGGTAGCAGATTTTACTTGTAATACTATGGGCATAATGTATGCACTCAAGTGTCCCTGCAGTCTTTTCTATATAGGTGAGAGTAAAAAGTCATTTAAGGTTAGATTGCAGGAACACATTTGTGATATTAAAATTGACAAGAAAGAAAGTCCCATTGCTTCCCATTTTAATTCTGTACATGGGGGAGCTTATTCAGAATTGAGAGGTTGTATTCTTGAAGAAATTAAAGCAAGAAATGTAAGTTGTTTGAAAAATAAGTTATTGTTCAAAGAAGCTGTTTTTATTTTAAAATATAACACTCTGACACCTGGTGGACTTAACCAGGAATGGAAATATTTATTGTAGAGAATTAATTATATTATATTGTTTAATTTTTTATTTGTTTAATTGCTTTGTTTCTCTTAATTGATGCTTCTTTATAAGAGGTGTTCTTTTTTACCATTGTTATCTCCTGGAAGGCTTAATGCCGAAGCGCTAGAGAGGTCTTGTGCTTTTATTAAAGGATTTATTATTGGTTCTGTCATTTGAAAATCTTTTGTACTGTATTTAGTGGTTCTGGATTGAAGTGGAGTTCATCCCTGACATTTTTTCAAATTAAACATTGATCATTGGATGGGAAATCGTAAATTCAGCCCCAGTCTGACACACATGTATCTGATGGGCAGAGGACAGCAAGTTAACTAATCCCAAACTGACATACCCCCACCCCACAAAATCTTTAGCTGCCTCCTTACTAACATACCTCCACCATATAGGTGTCAGACAAAACTGTGTTGGGTTGCAAGGCTAAGCTTATAAGACCCTGACACTTGATAGCCAAATAGAAGCCTATGAGCCTATGAATATGGAGTAGAAACTCAAGAAGGTAAATCCCAAGACAATTCATCTTTAAACTAGTCTTATGTGATGAAATATTGGCTACATAAATGTTACCCACTTTCTAGTATTAAAGTGGATGGATGTTCATTTACGGTATATCAAGACCTCTTCAAAGTGCTACTCTAAAGACATGCATATAAAGAGATCAGACATCAGCTGAAGAAGCTTTGCATGGTGCCCTATTGTTGCTACAGCCATAGTGATATAATTAATTCACTAGCAGATGAAGAATAAAAATTCTGACAGTAAGTGCTGCTGTTGATCTGGGAGCTGAAGGCTATAGCAATGATTGTAGGGGGTGCACCATAGCATGACTAGAGAGAGGTGGAAGCAGGAACGGGTAAGAGACATTTGCCAGTGAGTGCAGACAGAAATATGGAATGAGCTTCTAATAGGAGCTATAGAGAGGACATCAAACAGCACTTCTCTTAAATCAAGGAAGGTGCAGAAGTAGCCGGGGACAAGAAGTGAAGTGAGTGTGCTTAGTGAGGTACCTGTCGAGAAACAGACACTGGAAAATTACAAAGTCACAGGGAGAGTCACAAGACTTTGGAAAGCATGGGGTGGAAGAAAACTAAAAAAGGAAACCAAGCATAAACACATATTTGTTCTCCCCCTCTATATTCCCCCTGATGACAATATCTCATCCCTTGAAGATATTCTCTCCTGGGTCTCTACCAACATTACTCATGAAACCATAATCCTGGGGGACATGAACATAAACTGGGCCACAATCCAATCTCCCACTAACTCACTCAATATTAACTTACATAACTTTACACAACTAATCAATTCCACTACCAGGCCTTCCAAGAACTCCATCACTGGAACTACAATAAACTGGATTCTAGTATCCAATCCTCACTATATCTTTGATAGTGTTATTCTCCCAGAGCCACTAGATGACCATGCCCCCACTTTTGCGCACCGTCTCTCCTCTTCTATACAACTAACTCACACCTATATTTCCACTCATTGCCTAAATAACTTTAATGCTGAAACCTTCTCAAAAGCACTAAAAAGCACAAACTGGAACCCATTAAAAACTCTTTCCCTGGATAATACTCTATCCCTACTTTAACTCTACTTTCACAAACCTGCTCAACTCCTTTGCCCCTCTAAAAACAAAATGTTTAAAAAGGAACCCTGTACCCTGGTTAACCAAAAACACCTTAGCTACTATGCGACTCCATGACAAGCCTGGACACGTTACCATAAAAATAAAACCACTATCGCCCTAAACAAACATAAAACACTACAAAATAAAGTCAAAAACGTATTACCTTAGACTGCAAAGCCTATTTCTCCACTTTCCAAACCAATCACACCACCAATCCCAAACTATTTTGGAAAGGATTCTCATCTCTCCTCAACCCAGGAAAAAAAGAAAACCCTTGCCCCAACCCAGATGCCTCTGACATAGACTTGGCCACCTAATTTAACTCTTTCTTCACAGTGTCCATAAGCAAGCTAACAGCATCCTTCACCAACACCTCTGCAACCCTTCCTCAGCGTACTCCCATGCTTTCCTCCCCTAGCATCCCTTGCCCCCAACCTCCACCTTTCTCTATCAATCCCATCTCTATATCCACCATAAAAAACTTCTCCTAAAATTAAAACCTGGTTCCAATGTCCCTGATGAAATTCTCTCCTACTTCCTAAAAGTAGCCGCAGAAGCCATTGCTCTCCCTATCAGCATACTAATTAATCGGTCTATCTCAGAAAGCCAGGTCCCCCAGCTCTGGAAGAAGGCCTTTATTATTCCTCTCCATAAAGGTGACAATAATAATGACATCCCATACTTTCGCCCTAACTCCATCCTAGCTCCTATTTCTAAGCTACTTGAAAAGTGTGTACACCAACAACTCTTACCATACCTCATCAATAATCAGCTTCTTACCCCCACACGACATGGCTTTAGACCAGGTCATAGTACCTCCACTGCCCTCCTCTCCTTCCTAGAAACAATCAACAAAGCCCACTACTCTAGCCACTTTGTATCCACTCTTTTCCTCAACCTCTCTAAGGCATCTGACACTATTACCCACAACCTCCTTCTAACCAAACTCTCTAAACTTAACCTATCCCCTTCCTTTACCCAGTGGTTCTCAAGCTATCTCACAAACAGGCAACAAGCAGTTAAATGGAAAAAAAACTACCTCACCCTTCCTTAATACATCCACAGGCATCCCCCAAGGTTCCATTCTAGGCCCCCCACTATTCAACATATTTATAAATGATTTCTTCCAAGCCATTTCTAACTCAAGTCTCATCCAATATGCTGATGATTCTACTATAATCTGTTCTTCCCCTTCCATCACAACTCTTAACAATCTAACACAAGCCACCTTCTCTTCCACCGAACAGTGGATGCTCGACAACCATCTAGCCCTTAATGAACCAAAACAAAACTTGTTATTCAATGCATCCACAACCTCTACCCTAGACAAACAATCTTTCATAATTACCAGCAATAATAATACCCCTAGAACTAGTCTCTGACACAAAATTACTAGGAATTATCATTGACAATCAACTAAAATTTGATAAGCATCTACAAGCAAATATATAAAAAAAAAAAAACATAAAAAATTAGGTATGCTTTACTGCCACAGTCGCTTTATCTCTCCCACCACCAGGATTACATTAGCTAATACATACCTCATCTCATCTGTTTTATACTGTGCATCTATCCTAAGCAGATTACAATCTTCCCTCAAAACAAAACTCTCATCTTGTTATAACAAAATATCCAAATTTGCGGCAGGTCATAGAGCTTCTTCTCACCACTGTAATTCCCTTCACCATTTAAGTTGGCTAGAATTGCCAAACTTCATAGGTTGGTACTAGGATATCAGCCCTAGGGCCTATACAAGCCTAGCCATAACAATTCCCTGGCTATTTCTTCCCACACTATTTACTTCCCTGGACCCCTGTCTAGCATATACCCAGCTCATCCAAACACACAAACTCATTCATAACCCATCTCTCTGCCCCTCCCTAGCAAATACCTTTGAAATGCATAAACCAGATAGACTCCTAATATCCAATTCCCAAAACCTAATTTAATTGTGTAAACCAACACATCCTGCTGGGAATCAATTGATGTTCTTCTCTCTTGCAGGCCTCTGGAACTCTCTCCCTTCTCCCATCCGCACCACCAGCAGTCTCTCCTTGTTGAAATCCTCACTGCACTCACACCTTACTTCACAATGGAAATGCTCTTGCTTGCATCCAACCTAATTCTACCACACTTCCTTCCTAACTTTCCAAACTTTGTTGCCTGTCACTACCTTCTAAAGTTTTACATCCCTTGGGACATATTCGACCAATGACTAAAAAATGACCTCATTGTAATTCCCTAAAAAAAAAAAAAAAAAAAATAAAATAAAAATCTTTTTGAACTGTGCAATATGGGTTTGTACTATACAAAATATGTATTTAACATTTAATTGAAATGTATATTATGGATTTCTGCTCTTTCTGTACTATGCATTTTTATTTCTCTGGAGCTTTTCTTCCCAGGACTCCATTGAAAATGGTCTCCTTGTAGACCAATGGACTATCCTGGAAAACAAACTGCAAATAAATAAATCTAGTGAGTGGTTACCAAAGTGATAGGAGTTCTGTATCCAGCACTGAAGGCAACATAGCCAGCAGAATGAATGGGTTAAGTGTGACATGAGTCTGAGAAAAAAAACTAGTAGTAGTAAGAGGTCTGGTTTGATCCTACTTTGATGACTCCTATAAGAAGAAAACGTTTGGTAATGATATGAGAATGGTTGAGCAAGTCTAGCAAGGAATGTAACATGCCAAGCTGGAAGTGAAGGTAAAAAGGGCATCAGGTAGTCATACCTTTTGGCTCTAGACTGTAGTTACAAGAGTACTGTGTTGTTGGTCGGCTTTTCCCGGTAAGGGGTCACCACAGCAGAACTCCGGTCTGCTAATGATTGGCAGTAGATTTTTATGGTGCCGAGTTGCCAGCCCAACACCCAACCTTCATTGAAGGCACGCCCATTCAAGCATGTCTTTCGGAGGCCATTCGACCGCGGGGAGGACATGCAGACTCCACACATAAGGCACTCCAGCCGAAAATCATAAAGGAGAACCTCTTGCTGTGAGGCAACAACGCTTCCGCTGTACCACTGCAGCTTACAAGAGTACTCTGTACACATGCATAATAACAGTAGCAGCTTAATCTCTTTGATGCCTAAAACTTTCAGACAGTAAAGTTTTAAGACAGTTTTGAATTTAGCCTTCACAGCTAATGGACTACATGCCAAACGTTTTTTAATCTACAGGAGCTACTAATTGGTATGGACTTGATTTTCCAAGTTTGCCAAATATATGCATATTTAGTAAACAGAAATAAATAAAGACCATATTTGTGAATTAGTGCTACTGTGGCAGATCAGTGTTGCTATTAAAATGTTAAAATGTTGTTGTTTTTGACAAAATAGTATCAGGTTTGATATTTTCAATACCTTTATGTACTACTGCAAGTTGGCCCTCGAAGAATATGACTGCAATATGAGGGCAAAGTGAGTGGACAGTATGATTCTGAGTTGTAAAGTTTATATGGAAAGACTGGTGATAGTGTCCACGGGTGTATACTAGGCCCTTTATAAATGGGTCTATATTAACATTGGAAAGAGGCGTTACATCAAACGCCTTTTCAGCGACACATAAAGACTGAAGTCTGAAAATAGTGTAGGCTCAGGCCAGCGATTTTTTTCCCAGGAAAAATGTCATTTGGCCTGAGCCATAGCATTGCCCTTTACCCCACTGAAGTGTGATCTCGGAGTTGGTATATTTAGCTAGGGGTGGTGTGGATTGCACAGCCTCCACGTTGGGCGTTGTGGGGGATGAAGCCCCCCACTGAGTTATGTCTTAAATAGTGTGTGTGTGTGTGTGTGTGTGTGTGTGTGTGTGTGTGTGTGTGTGTGTGTGTGTGTGTGTGTGTGTGTGTGTGTGTGTTTGGTACTAGAGATTTCTTTCCCAGGGAAAGAATTCACTGTTTTGACCATTCGCAGTTTAGTGCATTCGGTCTTTATGTGTCGGTGAAGAGGCATTCGATGTAACGCCTCTTCATGATTTTAATATAGACCCTTATAAACATAGCCATGCAACCCAAATGTGTCTCACAAGTTATGTTTTAGACATTTATATTGGGTGTGATTATTAGTCATTGACAAATTTAAGAGATGTTTGCCCACTGCTTTCATTAAACTGATGTGTCAAAACAACCCAAAGTATTCTGAAAGCTTTTTTATGCTAGCAGAAAGACTGTTATGCTATAACATTTATGTATATAAAACTCAGCAGTCTATTTATGTCAGAAAACACATCAACTGTTCCTAATGACCAAAATGTATCAGCTGTAGCTATACTATTTTAAATGTGAAAGAAGTGTTGCATAGCTACATTTTGTACTTGTACTGTTACACCTGTGAAAACTCTCACCTCTTTAAAGCATGCTAGTAAATGTTGTGCCAGTTATCTGCTAGAATGGCTGAGGCAGAATTATTTTACTGTCCTACTGCAGGTTTAATTAAATGAATGTCTAAATCAACATTTACAAAGACTACTATATATACGCAGTATGATAAAAGGACATGTACAAAAAACATACTAACAAAGCTAGTAGCCTAAGCTATATGGGTTATACCCTGCATAGGCTATAACAGTTGGCCAGCTTCCAAAGCATCAGGGCACCTTCCATATGCCCAAACCATTAGTCAGCTTGAGCTAAGCTGTCTAAAAGAATTGTTCTGGTGACAAGCTCTTCAGAGATTTCATGCCACATGGCAGAGCAAGGCAGAGTCCTGAAAGACATTGCTGGGACAAACAAAAAACATATGTCCACAGCCTGGCATAAAACTACACCAAAAAAGTAGGTGGGAGGAAGGATGGAGCAGCTACTGCAGCAGTGATCATGCAAGTGTCTGCTGTTATGGTAAGCTTACTTATGCAGCTATACTATAGTCTGCAAATTGATCACCTCTGCAGTAGCCTAAGCTATATGGGTAGAATACCATAGCTTAGAACAAATGGGAGATGGAAGGATAGCGGTCCAGGAGCCCCTGAAGAATGGTCCTAGAAAAGCCTGACCTAGACCAGAAAAGGAATCTAGCTTGTAATGCTTAGTAAAAGTATGAAAACAGGACCAAGTTGCAACTTCTAGAGTACTTAACTAGAGTTCAGGGGCAGCCCGTGCTATTGGACTGCCAGATTGCAGCCCCCTCAACTGTACAATAAAAGAAATAAGAAATAAAAATAAAAATAAATGAAAAGAAAAAAAAATTTAAATTCGTGGACTTCGCGCATGCGCACTAGTCTGGACTGCTGCTGAGAGTCTGAAGCATGCGCAGATTGTCTCAGCAGCAGTCCTGATTGGGAAACATGAGGAACGGAGCTCCCAGAAGTCTATGAAGTTTTAAACTGCATAGACTGTCCTGGAACTAACTAGGAAAACACGTCGGGGTCGGACTGCAATGTCAGCAGTCTGGAATTTGCTGCAGTCTCGTCGGGGAAAGATCTTGCGGCTCTGGTCTGGATTTGGATTTATGTATGGCGCTTTCACTTGCAGGGATGAGGGTGGTTTGGATTTATTTATGGTTGTTCATTTCACTTGCAGGGATTGGATTTATGGTGGAGAAAGACAAGATCTACTACAGATAAGTTTTGTGTGTGTGTGTGTGCCACCACCATTTGTAAACAAATTGCAGATTTTTGCCTCATATTTGATCTGATCTGTTCCTCATAATATCTGTGGTTTGTAAATGTTGCAATGCTTGATATTTGGTTGTGCAGTGGTAGCATTGTTGCCTCACAGCTGCAGGTTCTCAGGTTTGATTCTTGGCTGGGGTTCCTTCTTTGTGGGGTCTGTATCTTCTCCCTGTGTTTGTGTGGGTTTGCTTTTGTGTCCTCCCATGTTACAAAGACATGTCTGCATTATTTCTTCCTGGGCTTCTGCTGAAAATTGTTTTTTTGTTCCAAGTCAGACTGTCCTGATTAACAAATGTTAAATAAAATTGACAGGCATTTGAATTTCAGACTTCAGGTTTCTGGATGTTTTATTTCCTTACATATTTGATGGTGCAGTGGCAGTATTATTGCCTCACAGCTATAGGTTTTCTGGTTTGATTCTTGGCTGGGGTGCCTTCTGTGTGGAGTCTGCATCTTATCTCTGTGTTTGTGTGGATTTGCTCTGGTGTCCTGCCATGTTACAAAGACATGTGTCTACAGTATTTCTCCCTGGGCCTCTGCTGAAAATTGTTTTGTTCCGTCAGAAGTAAAATTGACAGGCATTTGAATTTCAGACTTAATATTCTTCAGAAAATACATAGTAAAACAACTTTTTATTCTAGCAATAAATATATAGTAACACAGCCTTTATAGCAATTTTCTAAGTTTATAAGATGACTATTTGAATTTTGTCCTTATTTTTGGGACTGTATTACCCTGTTATTGGCTTTGTCCAGGTTTTTTTCTGCTAAGGTTGACAGCTATGACCAGAACTGAATTCACTGAATATGTTTGAGGGCTGTATTCCCTCATTACTGGGTTTGTCCAGGTGTTTTATGCTAAGAAGTTGACAGCTATGGTGAAAACTGAATTCATTAAATGATAGCCATTTAAGTTTCAGTCTTCCTCTCTTTCACAAAGCAGCTGATTTGGCATAGTGGTATGTTGCTCTGACTGTTTTGCACAGGGACCTTGGCAGTAAAATGTATGGTGGTAACGCAGCATTTTTCTTTCACAAAGCAGGTGATTTGGCTTAGTGGTATGTTGTTCTGACTCTTTGTACAGGGACCTTGGCAGTAAAATGTATGGTGGTAACACAGCATTTTATTCTAGCAGCTTTCCAAGATTATACAAGCAATGTTTAATGTAACCCTGTTTTTTGCCCTTTTGACCCACCCCAATAAATTTGACTTTTTCCAGATTTCTTGTGCTGCGAAGTTGAGATGCAGTTGAGTATTGAGTAGATTTTACAGGAGCTGAGAGCTGCAGGGGAAGAGAAGTTTAGTGCTGATTATACTAAGTCAGCTCGCATTGTTAATAGCAAACAGGTTGTGTACTTGCTTTTGATGCAGAAGGTTGTTGGTTCTACTCCCATAAGGGGAGAATGCTGCTGTACTGAAAGTTAAGATACTAATTATGAGCCTGTTATCAGTTTGCCATCCATTTCCTATTGCAATATTACTAGCTTATTTTAATGTAATTTAGGCAGAGTATTCCTCAGGGCTATCAGACACTTTATTTTTCAATGAAACCATGAAATATAAAGGTGATTGCTAGCAACAACCTCTTCATTACAGATTTATTTAACGTGGAATTATTTAGATGACTTTTTTACTACTTCAGAGATTGTGCATATTTACTGATAATGGTGGACTGTAGAATTGTGCATATTTACTGATAATAGTGGACTGTAGAAGTTTGAGTAGACTTTTATGATGGAAATGTTCTGAATTGGGCAGTTTTGTCACTGGTGCATGCGTTTTGTTTCATTGTTTACTGGAAAAATGTTCAAAGCAATAGGAAGGTGTATCAAAGAGCACATGTATGTTTCATATGCAAGGGGCCTATGATTTGAAAACAGCCCAGGATTAATCTTTATCTGCCACGGGTAAAATGTATTTTATTTGAATGTGGGTTTCAATGTTGTTTCAATGAATGTGAGTTTCAAGGGCAGAGAAGTTTTAATGCCAAGTTTGTTTAGCAGATGTATTAGTGTTTGTGCTGTAAAATGCAAAATAAAACTTTCAAATGAAGTTCAAATCATCATAGAAGTAAATCAGTATGCACATTAGTGTTTATGGTAAATGGAGTGAAATAGCCAAGTAATGGATCATTGGAATGGCTGCAGGGCTAGGCTCCATTTGACCATCGTTTTATGAGGGGGAAGGGTGGCAAACTTAGGCAGCCCCAGCTGAACTATACCTCCCAACTGTCCAGATTTTCAAATAATGAATAGATTTTTTGCTTCTTATTTTTGGTTTGTTCCTCATAACATTTGTGGTTTTCTGGCAAATCATTTAGGAATTAAGTCAGTAAATAATGACACACTGAGTTTCAGACTTCATAACCTTCAGAAAAATGCATGCTAAAGTAAGACCTGTTCTATCAACTGTCTCAGTTTATACAAGAGCAATTTTTAGTACTGTTTATATGTTCCCCCGATATATTTGGCCTTGTCCAGATTTATTGCATTAACAGGTTGAGGTGTACATGCAAATAAATTGCTTTATAGTATTAGGCATAGCCAAACCTCTCAACTGTCCTTGATTTTGGCTCAAAATGTTGCTCTTCCCCTAATGATCCCTCCGCAAAATACCAATTTTGTAAGAAAACGTGGAGGATTTATAATTAAGAAATAACTAATAATCAGATTACTTTTATATCAGAAATGCATGTAGATTCTTTTATTTTGTCAGCTGCTCAAGTTAGCAGTACTAATATTAAAGTGTCCCTTCTTTGACAGGTTCCCAGCTGTATTGTGTTGCTATTTTATATTTTTTACATCACATTTTTGGTCCATTTTTCATAAAATTGTGTTTTTTTGGCAAATTAGTGACAAATTATTAAAGACTAAAGTTAGAAAATAATGACAGACATTTGAGTTTCAGATTTCATACCATTCAGAAAATTCATACTAATGCAAGACCTCTATTATCTTTCTAAGTTTATCAGAGCAATATTTTAAAAAATGTCCTTATTTTTGGGCCTATGTCCCATTTCTTTGTATGGCTTTGTCCAGATTTCTTGCTCTGAGGTTTAGAGGTATGACAAATGTGTCAGGGCCATCACAAGTCAGCCAGAGACATTTCAAACTGTGACATACTTGTTGCACCCCACTCCCCCATGTAGTGCCTCTGGATGTGTCGAAGCAAGGCAAGGCGTAGTTATGCAGTGTAAATGTGCAGTGTGTCCCCCCATCCAAGGTAGACACAAGTACTACAGTGGCTTTTCATCTGTCCTTGATTTTTACAGAATGGTCTGGTTTCTGTCACTGTCAAATTTTTGTACTGTTGATTTATGCTTATTACTCAAAGTGCCTGTTGCTCTGTGTTTAGGTAGCAATACTTTAATGACCATCAGGTAAGCTTGGCTGAGATTGCAAGATGCAAGTAAGCTTTAATAAGCATACTGTTAAAGAATTGCCAACATTGAAAGCCTTTCTGTTGCCATATAGAGAATACTTAACTAGATAATGTATAATAAGCCTTGGGTATTGAAATGCATATGCCAGTATTTGTAATAAAGGACAGGATTACATTATTTTAAGAGTCTCATTACACCTGGAGACTTCCAGTCATCCCTGCATGCTTTACCCGTAAACAGAATGTCAATCGTGTTGTCCATAACCTGTACAGTAATCCTTTTAAGCAATGTATCTTGAGCTTATTTCTTGTTTGCTTTTCATTTTTTACTTTGATCATGTTTTCACTATGAAACAAGTAGATGTCAGGCAGCAGGTCTTTTTTTGGATAAGGAACATTTTTACAAGTGGGGGCATCAGAGATTTCTACTTTCAGCATGTTACTTGGTACTTTAATAAAGTTGAATATAAATTATAATTAGAACTGCAGTGCAAGAAGTGGTTTGAGTTGAGTGCTGCTTGTTTTTCTTATACTTGATTTTTACTGGCATTCCATTAATGTATTTAAAAAAAGTAATTTATTTTTTCATGCCTCACAACCGTTTTTGTTTCCATCTAGATATTAAGCTGTCATACAGCCAATGCATTGAAATATTTTTATTCTTCTACGCTTCATTTTGTCTTGATTGGACTTTCATAATGACGGTTTGGCACCCAGGGCAGTATATTTAGTTTTTGTGGTTTGTTACTACAGGTGTGTGGGTGTGTGTGGTAGGGAATACCTCAGGCTTGAGCCCTGTACCTTGTATGCAGGTGTTAAAGACCTGAATTCTCTACCCACCACCATTTGTAAAAAAAATTGCAGATTTTTGCCTCATATTTGATCTGATCTGTTCCTCATAATATCTGTGGTTTGTAAATGTTGCAATGCTTGATATTTGATGGTGCAGTGGTAGCATTGTTGCCTCACAGCTGCAGGTTCTCAGGTTTGATTCTTGGCTGGGGTGCCTTCTTTGTGGGGTCTGCATCTTATCTCTGTGTTTGTGTCGATTTGCTCTGGTGTCCTGCCATGTTACAAAGACATGTGTCTACAGTATTTCTCCCTGGGCCTCTGCTGAAAATTGTTTTGTTCCGTCAGAAGTAAAATTGACAGGCATTAGAATTTCAGACTTAATATTCTTCAGAAAATACATAGTAAAACAACTTTTTATTCTAGCAATAAATATATAGTAACACAGCCTTTATAGCAATTTTCTAAGTTTATAAGATGACTATTTGAAATTTGTCCTTATTTTTGGGACTGTATTACCCTGTTATTGGCTTTGTCCAGGTTTTTTTTTCTGCTAAGGTTGACAGCTATGACCAGAACTGAATTCACTGAATATGTTTGAGGGCTGTATTCCCTCATTACTGGGTTTGTCCAGGTGTTTTATGCTAAGAGGTTGACAGCTATGGTGAGAACTGAATTCATTAAATGATAGCCATTTAAGTTTCAGTCTTCCTCTCTTTCACAAAGCAGCTGATTTGGTGTAGTGGTATGTTGCTCTGACTGTTTTGCACAGGGACCTTGGCAGTAAAATGCATGGTGGTAACGCAGCATTTTTCTTTCACAAAGCAGGTGATTTGGCGTAGTGGTATGTTGTTCTGACTCTTTGTACAGGGACCTTGGCAGTAAAATGTATGGTGGTAACACAGCATTTTATTCTAGCAGCTTTCCAAGATTATACAAGCAATGTTTAATGTAACCCTGTTTTTTGC
Organism: Protopterus annectens; assembly: GCF_019279795.1. Classification (NCBI taxonomy): domain Eukaryota; kingdom Metazoa; phylum Chordata; order Ceratodontiformes; family Protopteridae; genus Protopterus; species Protopterus annectens. The sequence continues at coordinate 1,191,021,984 of NC_056725.1, read as the reverse complement.
CCTTTTGACCCACCCCAATAAATTTGACTTTTTCCAGATTTCTTGTGCTGCGAAGTTGAGATGCAGTTGAGTATTGAGTAGATTCTACAAGGAGCTGAGAGCTGCAGGGGAAGAGAAGTTTAGTGCTGATTATACTAAGCCAGCACGCATTGTTAATAGCAAACAGGTTGTGTACTTGCTTTTGATGCAGAAGTTTGTTGGTTCTACTCCCATAAGGGGAGAATGCTGGTGTACTGAAAGTTAAGATACTAATTATGAGCCTGTTATCAGTTTGCCATCCATTTCCTATTGCAATATTACTAGCTTATTTTAATGTAATTTAGGCAGAGTATTCCTCAGGGCTATCAGACACTTTATTTTTCAATGAAACCATGAAATATAAAGGTGATTGCTAGCAACAACCTCTTCATTACAGATTTATTTAACGTGGAATTATTTAGATGACTTTTTTACTACTTCAGAGATTGTGCATATTTACTGATAATGGTGGACTGTAGAATTGTGCATATTTACTGATAATAGTGGACTGTAGAAGTTTGAGTAGACTTTTATGATGGAAATGTTCTGAATTGGGCAGTTTTGTCACTGGTGCATGCGTTTTGTTTCATTGTTTACTGGAAAAATGTTCAAAGCAATAGGAAGGTGTATCAAAGAGCACATGTATGTTTCATATGCAAGGGGCCTATGATTTGAAAACAGCCCAGGATTAATCTTTATCTGCCACGGGTAAAATGTATTTTATTTGAATGTGGGTTTCAATGTTGTTTCAATGAATGTGAGTTTCAAGGGCAGAGAAGTTTTAATGCCAAGTTTGTTTAGCAGATGTATTAGTGTTTGTGCTGTAAAATGCAAAATAAAACTTTCAAATGAAGTTCAAATCATCATAGAAGTAAATCAGTATGCACATTAGTGTTTATGGTAAATGGAGTGAAATAGCCAAGTAATGGATCATTGGAATGGCTGCAGGGCTAGGCTCCATTCGACCATCGTTTTATGAGGGGGAAGGGCGGCAAACTTAGGCAGCCCCAGCTGAACTATACCTCCAAACTGTCCAGATTTTCAAATAATGAATAGATTTTTTGCTTCTTATTTTTGGTTTGTTCCTCATAAAATTTGTGGTTTTCTGGCAAATCATTTAGGAATTAAGTCAGTAAATAATGACACACTGAGTTTCAGACTTCATAACCTTCAGAAAAATGCATGCTAAAGTAAGACCTGTTCTAGCAACTGTCTCAGTTTATACAAGAGCAATTTTTAGTACTGTTTATATGTTCCCCCAATATATTTGGCCTTGTCCAGATTTATTGCATTAACAGGTTGAGGTGTACATGCAAATAAATTGCTTTATAGTATTAGGCATAGCCAAACCTCTCAACTGTCCTTGATTTTGGTTCAAAATGTTGCTCTTCCCCTAATGATCCCTCTGCAAAATACCAATTTTGGAAGAAAACGTGGAGGATTTATAATTAAGAAATAACTAATAATTAGATTACTTTTATATCAGAAATGCATGTAGATTCTTTTATTTTGTCAGCTGCTCAAGTTAGCAGTACTAATATTAAAGTGTCCCTTCTTTGACAGGTTCCCAGCTGTATTGTGTTGCTATTTTATATTTTTTACATCACATTTTTGGTCCATTTTTCATAAAATTGTGTTTTTTTGGCAAATTAGTGTCAAATCATTAAAGACTGAAGTTAGAAAATAATGACAGACATTTGAGTTTCAGATTTCATACCATTCAGAAAATTCATACTAATGCAAGACCTCTATTATCTTTCTAAGTTTATCAGAGCAATATTTTAAAAAATGTCCTTATTTTTGGGCCTATGTCCCATTTCTTTGTATGGCTTTGTCCAGATTTCTTGCTCTGAGGTTTAGAGGTATGACAAATTTGTCAGGGTCATCACAAGTCAGCCAGAGACATTTCAAACTGTGATATACTTGTTGCACCCCACTCCCCCATGTAGTGCCTCTGGATGTGTCGAAGCAAGGCAAGGAGTAGTTATGCAATGTAAATGTGCAGTGTGTCCCCCCATCCAAGGTAGACACAAGTACTACAGTGGCTTTTCATCTGTCCTTGATTTTTACAGAATGGTCTGGTTTCTGTCACTGTCAAATTTTTGTACTGTTGATTTATGCTTATTACGCAAAGTGCCTGTTGCTCTGTGTTTAGGTAGCAATACTTTAATGACCATCAGGTAAGCTTGGCTGAGATTGCAAGATGCAAGTAAGCTTTAATAAGCATACTGTTAAAGAATTGCCAACATTGAAAGCCTTTCTGTTGCCATATAGAGAATACTTAACTAGATAATGTATAATAAGCCTTGGGTATTGAAATGCATATGCCAGTATTTGTAATAAAGGACAGGATTACATTATTTTAAGAGTCTCATTACACTTGGATACTTCCAGTCATCCCTGCATGCTTTACCCGTAAACAGAATGCCAATTGTGTTGTCCATAACCTGTACAGTAATCCTTTTAAGCAATGTATCTTGAGCTTATTTCTTGTTTGCTTTTCATTTTTTACTTTGATCATGTTTTCACCATGAAACAAGTAGATGTCAGGCAGCAGGTCTTTTTTTGGATAAGGAACATTTTTACAAGTGGGGGCATCAGAGATTTCTACTTTCAGCATGTTACTTGGTACTTTAATAAAGCTGAATATAAATTATAATTAGAACTGCAGTGCAAGAAGTGGTTTGAGTTGAGTGCTGCTTGTTTTTCTTATACTTGATTTTTACTGGCTTTCCATTAATGTATTTAAAAAAAGTAATTTATTTTTTCATGCCTCACAACCTTTTTTGTTTCCATCTAGATATTAAGCTGTCATACAGCCAATGCATTGAAATATTTTTATTCTTCTACGCTTCATTTTGTCTTGATTGGACTTTCATAATGACGGTTTGGCACCCAGGGCAGTATATTTAGTTTTTGTGGTTTGCTACTACAGGTGTGTGGGTGTGTGTGGTAGGGAATACCTCAGGCTTGAGTCCTGTACCTTGTATGCAGGTGTTAAAGACCTGAATTCTTTACCCACCACCATTTGTAAAAAAAATTGCAGATTTTTGCCTCATATTTGATCTGATCTGTTCCTCATAATATCTGTGGTTTGTAAATGTTGCAATGCTTGATATTTGATGGTGCAGTGGTAGCACTGTTGCCTCACAGCTGCAAGTTCTCAGGTTTGATTCTTGGCTGGGGTGCCTTCTTTGTGGGGTCTGTATCTTCTCCCTGTGTTTGTGTGGGTTTGCTTTTGTGTCCTCCCATGTTACAAAGACATATCTGCATTATTTCTTCCTGGGCCTCTGCTGAACATTGTTTTTTTGTTCCAAGTCAGACTGTCCTGATTAACAAATGTTAAATAAAATTGACAGGCATTTGAATTTTAGACTTCAGGTTTCTGAATGTTTTAATTCCTTACCTATTTGATGGTGCAGTGGTAGTATTGTTGCCTCACATCTATAGGTTTTTCTGGTTTGATTCTTGGCTCGGGTGCCTTCTGTGTGGAGTCTGCATCTCCTCCCTGTGTTTGTGTGGATTTGCTTTGGTGCCCTGCCATTTTACAAAGACGTGTCTGCAGTATTTCTCCCTGGGCCTCTGCTGAAAATTGTTTTTGTTCTGTCAGAAGTAAAATTGACAGGCATTTGAATTTCAGACTTCATGATCTTCAGAAAATACACAGTAACACAACCTTTTATTCCAGCAATTTTCTAAGTTTATAAGATGAATATTTGAAATTTGTCCCTATTTTTGGGACTGTATTCCCCCATTATTGGCTTTGTCCAGGTTTTTTGTGCTAACGTTGACAGCTATGGCAAGAACTGAATTCACTGAATATGTTTGAGGGCTGTATTCCCTCATTACTGGGTTCATCCAGATGTTTTGTACTAAGAGGTTGACAGCTATGGTGAGAACTGAATTTACTAAATGATAGCCATTTAAGTTTCAGTCTTCCTCTCTTTTACAAAGCAGCTGATTTGGCGTAGTGGTATGTTGCTCTGACTGTTTTGCACAGAGACCTTGGCAGTAAAATGTATGGTGGTAACGCAGCATTTCTCTTTCACAAAGCAGCTGATTTGGCGTAGTGGTATGTTGCTCTGACTGTTTTGCACAGGGACCTTGGCAGTAAAATGTATGGTGGTAATGCAGCATTTTTCTTTCACAAAGCAGCTGATTTGGCATAGTGGTATGCTGCTCTGACTGTTTTGCACAGGGACCTTGACAGTAAAATGTATGGTGGTAACACAGCATTTTATTCTAGCAACTTTTCAAGATTATACAAGCAATGTTTAATGTGTCCCTGGTTTTTGGGCTTTTGACCCCCCCCCCCCATAAATTTTGGCTTTTTCCAGTTTTCTTGTGCTGCGAAGTTGAGATGCAGTTGAGTATTTAGTAGATTTTACAAGGAGCTGAGAGCTGCAGGGGAACAGAAGTTTAGTGTTGCTTAAGTAAAGTTGGTTTGCCTTGTTAATAGCACAACAGGTTGTGTACTTGCTTTTGATGCAGAAGGCTGTGGGTTCTACTCCCACAAGGGTTGGATGCTGCCGTACTGAGAATGTTCTCCTTGGTGAAGATACTACTAACTATGAATCTGTTATCGGTTTGCCATCCATTTCGTCTTGCAATATTACTAGCTTATCATTGTTTTAATGTAATATAACCAATTTATTCCTGAGGGGCAACAGACACTTTATTTTTTGATGAAACCATGAAATATAAAGGTGTTTGCTAGCAGCAACATCTTCATTAGTTACAGATTTCTTTAATGTGGAATTATTTAGATGACTTTTACTTCTTCAGAGATTGTGCATATTTACTGATAATGGACTGTAGAATTGTGCATATTTACTGATAATGGTGGACTGTAGAATTGCGCATATTTACTGATAATGGTGGACTGTAGAATTGTGCATATTTACTAATAATGGTGGACTGTGGAAGTCTGAGTAGACTTTTATGATGGGAATGTTCTGAACTGGGCAGTTTTGTCATTATGGGTGCATGCGTTTTGTTTCATTGCTTACTGGAAAAATGTTCAAAACAACTTTAAAACGCCCTCTAACAACTGTATTGTATTGTACAAGGAATACAAATTTAGTACAGTGAGGAAGGTGTATCAAAGAGCACATGTATGTTTCATATGCAAGGGGCCTATGATTTGAAAACAGCCCAAAATTAATCTTTATCTGCCACTGGCAAAATGTATTTTCTTTGAATGTGGGTTTCAATGCTGTTTCAACGAATGTGAGTTTCAAGGGAAGAGAAGTTTTAATGCTAAGTCTGTTTTTCATTGTGAGACTGCATTGCTTTGTTTAGCAGATGTCTTAGTGTTTGTGCTGTAAAATACAAACTAAAACTTTCAAATGAAGTCCAACTCATCATAGAAGTAAAGCAGTATGCACATTAGTGTTTATGGTAAATGGAGTGAAATAGCCAAGTAATGGATAATTGGCATGGCTGCAGAGGCTCCATTCAACCATGATTTTGTCAGGGGGGAAGGGTAACAAATTGAGACAGGCCCAGCTGAACTATACCTCCCAACTGTCCAGATTTTCAAAGAATGGATTTTTGCTTCTTATTTTTGGTTTGTTCTTCATAAAATTTGTAGTTTTCTGGCAAATCATTTAGGAATTAAGTCACTAAATAATGATACACTGAGTTTCAGACTTCATAACCTTCAGAAAAATGTATGCTAAAGTAAGAACTGTTATTCTATCAACTGTCTTAATTTATACAAGAGCAATTTTTAGTACTGTTTATATGTTCCCCCAATATATTTGGCCTTGTTCAGATTTACTGCATTAACAGGTTGAGAGGTACATGCAAATTGCTTTATAGAATTAGGCATAGCCAACCTCTCAACTGTCCCCGGTTTTGGCTCAAAATGTTGCTCTTCCCCCTAATAATCCCTCCACAAAATAGCAATTTTGGAAGAAAACATGGAGGGTTTACAATTAAGAAATAATTATAATAATGTTTTGAGTAGGTTAGGCTTTGCTGGTCTATTAGTGGTACTGAACATCACAACTGGCACTTTCTTTGTGTTTGAGTAAAGCCTCTTAGTCAGTAACCATGTTCCACAGGTTTTCTAAGTCATTCTGTTAGGACTTGTTTAATTACTCTTGACAGGACTATGTCATCAGCATACAGCAAACAGTTAAGATTTTAAGCGTCCCACAGGAAATTAATTATAAAAATGATATTTGAATAGGATAGACTAGGCCAGATTCAATAACCCTTACACTAAGTGTACAGGATCTGTTTTCAAGAACATCCCTACCACATTTTCTGTGCTTTCTAGTCACTCAGAAAGATGTTAGAATAAGTTTTACAAACCACTCTTCCCTCTTGCTATCCGCAGATTGCAAACTTGTCTAACATATCCTATTTCCTTCCTTTTCAGCCTGCTATGCATTGTTTAAAAACCCCAGGTGTTTCCAACTTCTCTAAGTGATTACCCAGCTTTCCCACCTCTGAAAGAACCTCCTAAAGGGAAACTGAAGTTGCATACTGCTACTACTATCTCACCTCAATACCAGTCTAAAATGTGTATGTACTCTATTGTGCTAAATATAACTCAATGTACTTTAATTGTATTATCCCATTCAGCGCATGCTAGAAGCCTACCCTGGACTCCAATTATCCCTATTATACAGCTCCCATATCCCTCTATTACAACCCTTGCTATTTCTCACTTAAGCCACTAGGTGGCAGGATTTACCTCCTTTTTCCATTCTGTTTTTTGCTACAGTTACAAAATCTTTTCTCTGTAACTACTACTCCCCTGCTTTAGTTCCTATATAAGTATTTAACCAGTCCTTGACCCCTAGTGCCTCCTTACTTCTGTGCTTGCTCCCTGTTCCACTGATAGTTTCTTTCCTGGCTTTCTCTGCCTCCTTCTCCTTGGCTCTACCAACTCCGTTCATCATGCGGTCTCACTCTGCTCCCCTACCCTGCCTCCAATTTCCACCCGCCCCACTACTCATACATTTATAGCCACTAGCCCACACCCACAACCAGCCCAATACAATTGGTACTTCACAACTCCACCCATAATTATATATATCCCACCCCTCCCCTGCTAATTCTCCTGTACACTTCAACACACTACTATCCTCCCCTACACTGCTACACACCACACCACCTCATCCCTATAAACCACGACTATAAAACTTTCTTCAGCACTGACCTTACTATTATGTCTTCTGACTTTAACCTGTCTTACCTATCTTACTAGCCCTCTCTATGCCCATCATTCTCCCCATTTTCACATGACAAATACATTCATATCAAAACACTCACGCACTTATGTAATTCTTTCCCCTTATCTACATAGCCTCAATAATAGCCTCTTCTTTCCCTTCAAACTCAAATCCACCTATAAACAACACTCTACTCTAGCCCAAGCAACCTACATAGCCTTAAAGCAAACAACCCTCAGACTACATACCAAACAGTCTAAATACCTCCTCAGCACTATACACCAACTTATTACCATCCTCCTCGCAGGTAATATTCATTCTAACCCTGGCCCTGTTAACCCCTCTAAATCCAACCCCCCCCCTCTCCTCAACAGGAAAATCCCTCATATTCTCAGCACTAAATGCTCAAATTATATGCAACAAAATCCCCAACCTCCACGCTTGGCTCATCCACAGCCACCCAGATATCCTTTCCATCTCTGAAACCTGGCTGAAACCCCATATACTAAACACAGAAATAACTCTTCCCAATTACTGTATCATTAGAAAAGACAGACTACACAAAAAGGGTGGTGGAGTCGCTTTCCTCTACTCATCCTCCTTCTTAGTTATTCCCTTCACAAAACCCATTCCACAATTCGGTACTGCTGAATTAATTCCTGCCTTACTTCAGATAAATAAACATAAACTTATATGCATAATCAGTCTCTATATCCCTCCTGGTGACAATGCCCCTGTCTTTGAAAATATTATTTCCTGGCTCTCTTCTAATATTACTAATGAGATTATAATCTTGGGTGATGTAAATATTAATTGGACCACCATCAAATCTCCCTCCAACTCCCTAAACATAAACCTCTATAAATTCACACAGCTTATCAACTCCACAACTAGACGTTCCGAATACAACCCCTCTGGAAATATCCTTGACTGGATACTAGTCTCAAACTCTCAATACATCTCTGATAGTGGTACCCTCCCTGATTCACTCAGTGACCACATTCCTACATTTGCCCATCACCTTTCTATACCCTTGCAACTACCCCATACTTTCATCACCACTTGTCCCCTAAAAAGCTTTAATCCTAATGCCTTCTCAAATGCACTAAAGCACACAAACTGGAACCCTCTAAAATCTCTACCTTTAGACAACACCATTTTCTACTTTAATACAGCCTTCCTAAACCTTTTTGATACCTTTGGCCCCCAGGAAACTAAAAGAATAAAAACTAACTCTGTCCCTTGGTTAACCAAAGCTACCCTAACAATCATGTACCTTCGAGACAAAGCCTGTAAACATTACCATAAAAACAAAACTCCCATTACCCATAATGAATACAAAACACTTTGTAACAAAGCAAAAAAAACTCATCTTCTCAGACCATAAATCCTACTATTCCATACTCCAAAAGAACCATAAGTCAACCCCAAAACAATTCTGGAATCGAATTACCTCTCTTCTCAACCCTGGTAAAAAAGAAAACCACGGCCCAGATCCAAATGCCTCTGACATTGATTTAGCCATATAATTCAACTCTTTCTTTATTAATTCCATTGCCAAACTAACAAAATCCTTCTCCAACAATCCTATATGCCCACCTCTATCATCCTCCAGCTCACCCCCTCTTCTGCTTCTTCCTCCCAATCCCCATATTTCTGTATGAATTCCATCCCTATATCTAGTATATGAAAACACTTATTAAACCTAAAGCCATGCTCATATGCCTCTGACAATATCCCTTCCTACTTCCTAAAGATCACTGCAGAAGCTGTAGCCTTCCCCATCTGCATTCTAATCAACCGATCAATCAATGAAAGCTATGTACCACAACTTTGGAAAAAAGCCTTTATTATCCCTCTTCACAAAGGAGTCAACAATAACAATGTTTCCAATTTTTGACCCATTGCCATCCTATCCCCCATCTACAAACTGCTAGAAAAATGTATATATTTACAACTCTTACCCTACCTTATAAATAACTAATAACTCCAACACAACATGGATTCAGGACCGGTCACAGCATCACCACTGCCCTCCTCTCCTTCTTAGAAACCATCAACAAAGCCCATGACACTGCCTGTACAGTTTCCTCTCTTCTCCTAGACCTATCAAAGGCTTTTGCTACTATCTCTCACAATATTCTACTAACTAAACTTTCCAAGCTAAATCTATCCCTTTCCTTAATTAATTGGTTCACCAGTTACCTCTCTGATAGGCAACTATCAGTTAAGTGGAAAAATGTTAGCTTCCCATTCCTCAGCACTCCAACTGGTGTACCTCAGGGTTCCATTTTAGAGCCACTACTGTTTAACATTTTCATAAATGACTTCCACCATGTCATTCCCAATACTAAACTTATTCAGTACGCCGATGATTCAACAAATATCTGCTCTGTGGTGCCCGTGCCCGAGCCCAGCTATCAAGGAGCCACAGTCCTCACCACTAACACCAGAGAGGGTGTCTCATATAAGAGGAAAGGATAACAAATACACACAGTAAAGTATAATTGCTCTTAAGTGCACACAGTGATTCATAAGTTTATAGGGAGACAGATTAATAGGTTAGTACTAGGCTAACTGCCTTGCTAACAATTTTAAGCCTAGCCAGATTATCCCTTGTGAGAATCAAACACTGCAACTTGTGTTTGTAAGGCAAACACCTTATTCATTAGGCCACCCTCACAGTCAGTCTGGGGCTGGTTGCTCCCCTGCTTTCCAGGTCCAATTATTACTGTGCAATATTATTATCTAATTGGTAAGTGTGACTAAACAGTCTTAAGGCTTATTAGAGTGGCTTTGTACAGTAACCTTTATAAATATGCAATGTACTCTAGAGCTTAACTTATCTCTACATAAACCAGCCACAGTTGAAAAGGGTTTAAAAATATTTAATAATAAATACTAAAAACTCAAGACAATACTACCACACCACAGTGCCATTCAAGAGTTGAGAGATCACACAGAAACTTAAAATAATTGAGTAGTACAGTTCTGACATAACAGAAAAACACTTAGTCTAATCTGTTCTAATTGCTAGCTATTGCTACAAGAAAACATACTTCTAAAGTAACTTATTTACATAGAGCATAAGGCAGTGCTGAGGTGGATAGTCAGACAAAAATGCTTACAGTCTCTCTTTCAGCAATAGCTTTTAAAATCACTAACAGACATTTCTGCTGGGCCCTCCCAGATTATATCATTTTTGACACTTAGGTTTCCCAGTATACACATGACATCATTTTGACACTTAGACTGGGGTCCCCAGGCCCACAAGCAACATTAATTAGCAAGCTAACACCTGCTCAGGAAGCTACAACAATAAAAGACATTTCACATGTACAGTCTAGTAATTATTCCTTAAGTTAAAACAATAGAAAGAATGTACTAGCCCAGAGAGACTGACTCCGAGCTCTAGAGATCAAAGGATAGATTTGAAATCATTTTAACTTCAAAAGAAAGATTTGAAATGCTTGACTTAGTTTTCCTTACAGCAGATGGCAATGTTGCTACAATCTTGAAGTTCAACATTTTACAGTATTTTCTTTAATTTAAGAAACAAGCCCGTATTTTACATTTATATTTACAAATGATAGAATTATCTGCACAATTCTATCTGGCTAGGGTGGCAGCTTTTACCCTTCTCTACCAGTCTTCACATTTCTCCCCCCGAAGAATTCAAGCTAGTTTTTCAAGGGACCCTTGAGAAACGCTGCTTGAGAGGGTTAGGTCTATCTAAGTGTACCTCACCCCATTCCCTGTCTTGAGAGCCCATCTGCATTGGCATTGCTACTCCCACTGCGGTGCTGCACTGACATATCATATGCTTGCAACCCCAGGCTCCATCTTAGCAACTTAGCATTTTGCTGACTGGCTCTGTTTTACCATGTTAGAGGGTTGTGATCTGTCATTACAGTGAATTTTCTTCCATACAGATAAGGCTGAAATTTCTGCAGTGCCCACACTATGGCTAGACATTCCTTTTCTACAGCTGCATAGCATTCCTCCATGGGTTGGAGCCTACAACTGAGATAAACCACTGGGTGCTCTTCCCCCTCTGAAGAAATCTAGCTAAGTACAGCCCCCACCCCCATGGTTTGAAGCATCCACTTGCACAACAATTTGTTTGCAGTAATCTGGACTGGATAACACAGCGGGTCCTCCCAAAGCTTCTTTAAGCTTCTGGAATACCTGCTCACATGCTGGGGTCTACAGTACCTTATCTGGCCTGTTCTTTTTTGTCAGGTCTGTGAAGGGAGCAGCTATGGTACTATAACTGGGGACAAACGTTCTGTAGTACCCTGCTGTCCCTAAAATGCCCTCACCTGCTTTTTAGTAACAGGTGCAGGCTATGCCTGAATGGCTTACTCTTTGACAGGTTCTGGCCTTATCTTACCACTCCCCACTCTATGTCCTAGGTAGGAGACCTCTGTCATTCCCACCTGACATTTACTCGGCTTAATTGTCAACCCTGCCTTCTGTAGTCTGCCCAACACCTCCCTGACATGCTGAAGGTGCTCCTGCCAGGAATGGCTGTAGATGGCAATATCACCTAGGTAAGCAAGGGAAAAACCTCCTGCTCCTGCTAGGATATTATCTACCAGCCTCTGGAAAGTTGCTGTGGCATTCTTCATCCCAAAGGGCATCTTTGTGAACTCATATAAGCCAAAAGGAGTCACAAAGGCTGACTTCTCTCTAGCAGTGGGAGTCAAGGGCACTTGTCAGTAACCCTTGGTAAGATCAATGGTTGTAAGATACTTAGCCCCTCCCAGCTGCTCTAGGGCCTCATCTGTCCTAGGCATGGGATACACATCTGACTCTGTGTGACTATTTAATTTCCTGTAGTCCACACAGAACCTGGTGCTGCCATCCTTCTTTGGCACCAGCACCACTGGAGAGGTCCAGGGACTGTTGGACTCTTGAATCACCCCTAGTTCCAACATCTCCTGTACCTCCTCCCTCAGAGGCTGTTTGACTCTCTCAGGCACCTTACAAGGCGCCTGCTTAATAAGCCTTTGGGGTCCTGTATCCACCTGGTGCTGCACCAGGTGGGTGCACCCTGGTTTCCCAGTGAAATGTCCCCAGATTCCTGCAACACTGCTCGGATTTCTCGAACCTGGGTAGAAGATAGCTGCTGGGATATTGCTACCCCTTCCACTGAGGTGTCAGCACAAGTCTCACTGAGGAGATCAGTCACCAGATCTCCCGCAGACTCCTACTGCAATCCACTGCAAATGCTCAGCACTAGGGCCTCCCTATCATGGTAAGGTTTCATCATGTTAACATGGTACATTTTGTATCCCTGCCATCTGCCTAGCAGTTCCACCATGTAGTTAACATCACTTACCTTTCTTACCACCTTGTAGGGTCCCTCCCAAGCTGCTTGCAGCTTGTTGTGTCTGACAGGAATGAGAACCATTACCTGCTGCCCCACAGCATACTCTCTAGCTCAAGCATTCCTGTCATACCACACCTTTTTCTGTTGTTGGGCTTCTGCCAGGCTCTGCTGGGCCAAGCCCATGAGTTCCCTGAGCCTTGTCCTGAGGTTTACAATGTATGCCACAACAGACTCCTTGTGAGTCTCGCACTCACCTTCCCACTCATCTCGAATTAAATCTAGAGGTCCCCTCACCCTATGCTCATACAGCAACTCAAAAGGTGAAAAAGCTGTGGATTCCTGGGGAACCTCTCTCTAAGCAAACAACAGATGGGGCAAATATTTGTCCCACTCCTTTTTAAACTGATCTGCAAATGCCCATAGCATGGACTTGATTGTAGAATTTAACCTCTCAACAATACCATTAGTTTGGGGATGGTAGGGGGTGGTTTTTATGTACTTCATCCCACAGGACTTCCACAGAGAAGCCAGCAGGTCTGACAGGAAATTGGCACCTCTGTCAGACAATATTTCTTTTGGGAAACCCATCCTGCTGAAAATCTGTAACAAAGCATTTGCCCCCTTCTCTGCCTCAATGGAGGACAAAGCCACTGCCTCAGAGTATCGTGTAGCATAATCCACTACCACTAGGATATAATTTTTCCCTGTGAAACTTGGGGTACTCCAGAGGACCCACAATATCTATAGCTACCCTCTGAAATGGCTCCTCAATCACAGGCAAAGGCATCAAAGGAGCGTTCACCTTGTTTCCTGCCTTGCCTACTTTTTGGCACTGCTAACAGGTCCTGCAGTACCCTGTTACATCTCTGGAAATTCCAGACCAATAGAAGGTCTGCATAATACGCCTCTTTGTATGTTTTATGCCCATATGACCTGCAAAGGTTACTATCCCAAATCACCTTCAACAAAGTAGAGGACTGGCTCAATAGTCACCGTCTCCTACTGAACCCAAATAAAACCAAACTACTATTTTTCTCCCATACTCGTAAGTTCACATCACCAAATATTACAATCTCATCTAACAATGGCACCATAATCTCTCCAGAACCTTGCACAAGACTTATTGGTGTAATCATTGATAATAATCCAAAGTATGATGCTCATACAGACAAAACCATCAAAACAGTTAACACAAACTAGGCTCCTTGTATAGGATTAAACAATTCCCACCTGCCAGAACAGCCATAGCTCGAACAGATCTCCTATTGGCCCTTCTCTACATCTCACCCATCCTCGTAAACCTAAGCAAATCAAATCTTAACAAATTTACTAGCTGCTATAACAATATAGCTAGATTCGCCACAGGCACAGCCTACAGAACCCATCACTATCAAAATCTTCAGACACTAGACTGGCTAGAACTACCCAATCAACTCCAGTATAACCAACTCATAGTTATGTATAAAATCCTCTACCAACCTAACACTATACCCATTCTGACAAATATTATCACCCCCCTAGAGCAACCTAGCATCCCTCCACTCATCCAACAAAATGCAAGTACAATCTGCCAAAGCCAACAACTCAGCCGAAGAATCATTATTCTCCAACTCTGCTGGAAAAAAATGAACTCACTCCCCCCAGATCTTACCACTACATCCTCCTTACCCCAATTCAAAATATCCCTAAAGAAACACCTAAACAGGCATTGGCTATGTCCATGTCTAAACCCAGACTAACCCAATAAAAACACAACTCACGTAGGTGAAATACCCAATAATAATAACTTCCTGAACCTATATGTATAATCTTTTAAAACCTTCCCTACCCAGACTATATACACTTCTCGACAACCTTTAGAACAATATTATAAGGATGATAACTTGCTATCCTAGCCATTTTAAGGCTATGTTTTAACCCTTCTACATCTAATTTCTAACAACTTCCCTTCTTAACTAACCACATTTTTCTCTTGATTGTCATCCTTAACATCGATCTGAGTAACATGTCATTCTATACACTCCAATGCTGTGTAATTATTTGTGTACATATTTCATACTATAAACCTACAATGCTGCTAAATTTCAATGTAACCATGACTATAGATTGTCAGTTTTTTTTACACATGTAGAGCTTTTCTCCCCAGGCCTCCACTGAAAATGGACATTTATCCAGTCAGACTCTCCCGGTTAACAAATGTAAAATAAAATAAAATAAATAAATAAATAAAATGAAGGGAATATCATGGGCTATGGCTAGAAGTGCCAGATGGTAGGCTCTAGGCACTACCAACTGCTGTACTCTCTCACCTTCTAGCCCTCCCTCAGGGGTCCACTCTCTGTTTAGTAACCCTTTGACACAGTATACAGATTCCCACTTCCCTTGAGAATCAGGTGCCTCCCTAGCTACCTGCCTCAGGCCTTGCAATGTAGGGTCTGAGAACTGAGCCTGTCTCAACTCACTCCTTGTAACCCTTCCCAGCTCCCCTTCCGCAGGAAGTCTGGCATCCTCTGACAGTGGTGCCTCACTGTCAGCCTGGGTACTACTACTCACCTCTACCTTTGCAGTCACCCTGTCCAAGGGAACATCAGTACCCACAAGCAGCTGTGGCTCACTTTCAGTCTCACTGCTACAGCATAGCTCACTCCCTGAAGATAACTACCTCACCAGTCCTGGCTGCAAGTATACAGTCTGTCTGGGTCTCCCCCAGGCTACCAGACCCACATGCTTGTCTCCTAGCCTGATCGTGTGTAACTGCATAAGGACATGGTACTGCCTCATCCAAATCCTTCCCTCTCAGGACATCTGCAGGATGGTAGTTTAGTACCCCTGCTATCTCAAGACAACTTATTATTGGCATTTTGTCTTTCCCACTTACTGGCTCCCTCACCTTTGGCTCCCCACCTTGCCTCCGTGGACACCTGTATGTCACATGGCCCCACTGGTTGCATTCAAAACATTTAATCCTAGCGCCTAGACATGTACCTGGACCAGAGGTTTCCCCTGCTACTGGCAGATTCTGTTATGGCAGTCTGTGTTGCCCACCATGGATTCTTTTAGACCCATGAGCAGTACTGGGGGTCTCCTTCCTGTGCAGGACTGCCCTGCTTGCCAGGTATAGGTCTCCCTTCTTCCCCAACTCATCTGAAGTAGCACATTGTCCATCAGCTAACCAGATCCTCATGTCCTCAGTCAAAGTGCTAAGGGCTTGTTCCCTCATCAAAAGGTCTGCCAGCCCTTCAAAAGTGGTGACCTGATATCCACTCACCCAGCTATGAAAACAAGTGCTCAGTTCAGCAACATATTCACACACACTTTCACCTGCCTTGCATCTATGCTCACAAAACTTTTTCCTATACATTTCAGGTGTTAGACAGACAGCATCAGGCATTTTTGACAAAAAAGTTGCAACTTTCACTTTCCCATGGAGTAAGGGGGTCAGAAACCATACCCGGAGCCTTTGGTCAACACTATACTGTTTGCATACCCTCTCAAACATATGAATGAAACTATCAAAATTATCCCCCTCTTTAAACTGCGGAAGAAATTTACTGACCTGTTGTGCTACTGGGGTCCAGTTACTCCCTTCCCATTACCTCTATGACTCTGGCAAAGAGTCAGAATTTCCCTCTTATGCCTCCTCTGATGCTCCTTTTCTTTGGCTTCTATCTCCAAATGCCTGACCTCAAATGCAAGTCTCTTTAGCTCCAGCTGGATTTTTAAGTCCACTGCAGAAAGGTTAAGCTGTCCATTCTCCAAGGATATTGTATCTCCACTGCCAGTCTTATTGTCCTTCGCAGAAAAGTTGAGCTGTCCATTCTCCGAGGATATTGTATCTCCACTGCCAGTCTGATTGTCCTCCTGGATGCTGTTTTCTGATGCAGCTGTAACCAAGGCTGCAATCAGATCTGCCTTAGTCAGGTTTCCATGCACCTGGCACATCTCCACCAGCTGGCTCCTTGTCAGCTTTCCATACTCCTCTGCTGACATGCTACCTGCTCACCCTGACTAACTAAGCTAACAAAATAAATAAAACAATTGTGATCTGAGATCTGAGTATTCACTGCATGGCTATTTTAGAGTACAAAACACCTTCAGAGATCACTGCACATAAGCTACAGGATTCACTCTATCCACACCACTACAAGCTAGTTAGTATTTGCCAACTAATTAATATGTGATGTGGATGTCCCACTGCTGCCAAACATTTAATATGTGATGCCCGTGCCCTGGCCCAGCAATCAAAGAGCCTCAGTCCTCACCACTAGCACCAGAGAGGGTATCTCATATAGGAAAAAAGGATAACAAATACACACAGTAAAGTACAATTTCCCTTAAGTGCACACAGAGATCACAGTCAGTCTGGGGCTAGTTGCTCCCCTGCTCTCCAGTTCCCCAATAGGACTCCCCACTGGCACAGCTTTAGGATCCAGATCTCAGCCTAGCTGGCAAGCTAACCTCCAGTGCCCTCTCTGTCCAACCAGTGCTTCGTGTCCCTGCCCAAATAGCTGACACACACACACACACACACACACACACACACACACACACACACACACACACACACACACACACTTTGAGATAAGTATTTATACAACTTCACAGACACTACTGGGAAAGGCAGACACAGATTCTCCAGGTGTGCCCCTATGCACAGACTATACGGTAGTAATTCCTGCCACCAGCAGCTAATAATTATCAGCTACCCACAGGCCCTTAAAAGGGTGTCCAATTATTATTGTGCAATATTATTATTCAATTGGTAAGTGTGACTAAACAGTCTTAAGTCTTATTAGAGTGGCTTTGTACAATAAACTCTATAAATATGCAATGTACTCTAGAGCTTAACTTATCTCTACATAAACCAGCCACAGTTGAAAAGGGTTTAAAATATTTAATAATGAATACTAAAAACACATGACAATACTACTACACCACAGTGCCATTCAAGAGTTGAGAGATCACACAGAAACTTAAAATAATTCAGTAGTACAGTTCTGACATAACAGAAAAACACTTAGTCTAATCTTTTCTAGTTCCTAGCTATTGCTGAAAGAAAACATACTTCTAAAGTAACTTACATAGAGAATAAGGCAGTGCTGAGTTTGATAGTCAGACAAAAATGCTTACAGTCTCTCTCTCTCAGTAATAGTTTTTAAAATCATTAACAGATATTTCTGCTGGACCCTCCCAGATTACATTATTTTTGACACTTAGATTTCCCAGTATACACATTACATCATTTTGACACTTAGCCTGGGATTCCCACGCCCACAAGCTACATTATTTAGCAAGTTAACATCTGCTCAGGAAGCTACAACAATAAAAGACATTTCACATGTACACTCTAGTAATTATTCCTTAAGTTAAAACAATAGAAAGATTGTGCTAGCCAAGACAGACTGACTCTGAGCTCTAGAGATCAAAGGATAGATTTGAAATAATTTTAACTTCAAAAGAAAGATTTGAAATGCTTGACTTAGTTTTCCTTACAGCAGATGGCAATGTTGCTACAGTCTTGAAGTTCAACATGTTACAGTATTTTCTTTCATTTAAGAAACAAGCCCATATTTTACATTTATATTTACAAATGACAGAATTATCTGCACAATTCTATCTGGCTAGGCTGGCAGCCTTCCCCCTTCTCTACCAGTCTTCAAATGCTCTGCCACTTCTATTCCCACTCTCATAAAATTAACTCAAGATGCATTTTCCTCTACTGAAAATGGATGCTAGATAATCATCTGGCACTTAATGCAACAAAAAACAAACTCATGATATTTACCCCTTCTAAGACCACCATCATTGATAAAGGCACATTCATCATCACTAGTCAGAATAATACTCCCCCTGAAATTGTATCGAATGCAAAATTACTAGGTGTCCTCATTGATGATCAGCTGAAGTTTGATATTCACCTGCATACAAACATCAAGAAAACACATCAGAAACTTGGAATGCTATACCGTCACAATCGCTACCTCTCCTCATCTACCAAAATAATTCTCTCCCCCACATACCTCATCCCATCTCTCCTATATGGTGCCCCACTCCTTACTAACCTACAATCTTCCCTTAAGGCCAAACTAACCTCCTGTTACAATAAAATCTCAAAATTTGTCACAGGTCACCGATCTTCCACTCACCACTGTATTGCTCTTCATAAACGGAATTGGTTACAGCTGCCCCACTGTCTCACTTATATCCAACTCATCCAAGATCACAAACTTATTTTTACTCCCTCACTCTGCCCCTCTCTAGCTTCCACCTTCAAAATACACATACCTCATAGAGCCCTAAGATCAAATACTCAAAATCTTATTGAATTACACAAACCTATCTGCCCACCAGGTAAACATATATTATAATTTTCTTTAGCATGCCTCTGGAAATCACTACCACCCCTGAACCGTTCCACTAGCAGTCGCTCCTCCTTTAAAATCATGCTCTACTCACACCTAACATCCCATTGGGAATGCTACTGTACTACTCCTCCAACATAAACCAAATCTGAAACCGAGCCTTTCTCTCAGTACCAGTTAACTTACTTCTAAAATAACTAAAAAGTTTCTTTCTTTTCTCTTATCACTTGCATGCTACATTTGCCATACTGAGCACTTCAGGGCTTCAGCCATGACTGCAGATTATCAGCATTCATTTACAATGCTGTGACATCCTCACAGCTTTGTAATGCATTACTGGTACTGTACTCCTACAATCCTGCCTCCTGACAATTGGGTTCTGTAGAACAATACTTTTACAGTCTTCAAAAATAATGCAAAAACATCTACAGCTGAAATATTTATGCCAAATTAGACATAATGTGATCACATTGGATAATAATGCACACAATTTATATGACAATGATTTAATATACAATGCCCATGTACCAACCCTGATTAAGTTATAAACTAAAAGCATATTCTGTAATTATCATAACTTGTAGTTATATTACCAAGCTCTGCTTCCAATCTCTTACTTTTAATTGTGTCTATCCATGAGAACTGTGAGTCCCTACTAAGAAACACAACTAAGCCATTGTATATAATCACTTTGTTTTTATAATTGTTTGCTATCCATGAGAATTGTGAGTCCCTACTAGGGAACACTACTAAGCCATTGTATATAATCACTTTGTTTTTATAATTGTTTGATAACTTCTGTGTAATCTATGTAAGTTTGTCTATGTGGAGCTTTTCTCCCTAGGCCTCTGCTTAAAATGGACATGTATCCAGTTGGACTATCCCTGTAAATAAATGTAAAATAAAAAATAAAATAAATAAATACAATTGAGAGATATTTTAGCCGGTTTATAGAGAACTTAGAGGAAAGTTAGTATAATGCAAGCAAGAATTGCAAAATGAAGAGGAGAAGAAAAAGGGTTATGGCATATTTACAAAAAGATGTCCAACAGCAAAAACCAACCAAGTAGAATAAAAAGTTCCGTACTAAACAGACAAAAAAAATTTTTAATTCACAGTTCCAACAATAGAATGAGCGCTTTCGTCTGCCCACAGCAGACTTCTTCAGAATAATAAACCTCTGGTGCCTTAGTTTTTTATACAGTCCTAAATTGTATAATTAATCAATAATTAAACCAATTAACCCATCATTGTCTTTTAAAGGAGAAAGGGACTGGAGGTAGGGAAATTACCCTTGCCTCAAGTCCTTTGTACTATATTAAACATTTTTTATGTATGTGCTTAAACATCCTAAATAAATACTGGAATATTAGAAATTCTACACAGCAAATTAAAAAATTAAAAACATTACAATACAAGATTTTTAATCAAAAATATCATATTTACAAAAAGAGTCAGGGAGAGAAAGTGAGGAAGTGAGTGAACAAGGGAATGTTAAGGAGGTATAAGGTATGCACAGGTCCTTGTTCATATTTAGGAATATAGTTAAATGATATTGCTGATTTTTAGCCAATTCCAAATAAGGCTACAGTGGTCCTATGTATATTTTGAAATCCACTGTAATTATTACAAGTTATTAAGACCAAATTTAAATTGGCAGCATGCATTATAAGAGGGCCCATGGCAGATTTGTAATAAAAAGGGAAAATGGTAGTGAGATAAGTACTGACTCTTCAGGGCATCTATTCCTGAACTATGTTTCGCTCCCACCAATCCAAAAAAAAAACTAAGTTATACTTAAACTATAGATGGAGTTCAGAGACTACATTAGGAAATAGCTTCTGAAGCAATAAAATGTGGTTAACTGTTCCAAAACCTCTTTTAAGATAAAACGGACTGCACCATTCAATAGTCTGTCTTCCATATTGCACTGTATTTGGTTGTCTTATGTATACATTGTTGTAAATGTACTATAACCAAGGTGGAAGCTATGTTGCTTTATCAAAAGAATGTCATATTATATAGTAGGTGTTCAAAAAATGTTCATTAAGTATTTTTTTCAGAATTTTTGCTATTGGACGTAAGTTGGTGATTGACCTAAAGTCAGCTAGAGATGAGGGAATTGAGGACTTGAGAAGTGGAACAAGTAGGGCACATCTGAAGCTGTATGGTACTGACATGGCAGTTAATGTCAGTACAAGACAGTGATAGGTTTGCATAGTAGGTGGCTACTTATCATTAACATTTCAGGATGCATAGTGAAACTCCAGATTATAACTCCAAGCAATAATATCTGAAACGCTCTGTACATTTCTTTGGCTTATAAAAGGAAACAAAACAGTGGTTATTGAAGGTGTGATAACCCACCACTGGACCAGTAATTAAGGATCCTCAATCCTCACCACTGGCACCAGTGGGGAACATACACTGGGAGGATAACAGTTAAACACATAGTATTTCCAGATGCAGCTCTCTGCATCAAGTGAAATTTCCCTTAAGAGCACACAGAGACCACAGTCAGTCCAGGGCTGGTTTCTTCCTCTTCTTTCCTGATCTCCAATAAGACTTTCCACTGGCACAGTGACAGAGTTGAGATCTCAGCTGAGTGGCCAAGCCAAGATCTCCAGTACTCTCTCTGTCTAAGCAGTGCTTCATGTCCCTGCCCAAGTAGCTGTCAAACACACTCTTTGAGGTTTGATTTACACACACAATCACACACACACACACACACACACACACACACACACACACACACACACACACACACACACACACACACACACACCTGGGAAAGGCTGGCACTGGTTTACTACCTATGCCCCCTTTTGCCCAGACTATAAGGTAGTTATCACTGCCACCAGCTAACTCTTTATCAGCTACTTTAAGGCCCTTAACAGAGGGTTTCCAATCTCACTGTGTAATATTAATATCCATACAGATGATGGTTTGACCAAGAGCAAGGCTATTAGGAGTGGCCCACACAGTGTCACTAAATAAATATGCAAGTACTCACAAAACTTAAATATCTCTAGAAAGATCAGCCACAATGAAAGGTTCAAATATATTTAGTAGCAAATAATAATACAAGGCAATACTAAATATATATTCACAGTGACATCAGAGTTCGAAACCAAAGGAAATATGTAAAACAACATTGCAGGACAGTCTTAAATAAACAAAGAAAAATATCTAGACTAAGCTTTGATTTATTCCTGACTATATCTAAGAGAGTTATACTGTTGCCTAGAAACTTACTTCATCAGAGCAAGGCAGATGTGTGGTGAATGGTTCCTGTTGTTGTCAGGTCCAAGACAAAATACAGAATGCACTCTCTCTCTCAGACAGTTCTCAAATTAATATCTCAAATATTACTGCTTGGATAGCTTTCAGAATTACATCATTTCTTGTCATCTGACACTATCCCAGGTGAAACCCCCACTGCTGGAAGCTGACAGCATTTAGCATCTACCTGTGAAAATACATAGACCTCAGATCTTTGGTAGATGCTGGAAGTCATAAAACAATTACATTCCTTCACATTTCAAGACTAGTAATTATTTCACCCTAGAGACAATACGGACAGCTCCCTAGTTTTAGACACTATGTCTCCTTGCTACAATGAAACTGAAAGAAACCATCTTTTATGGAGTAGCCATAAAGTAATTTAATTTCAGTTAATTTTCTGAAGTTAATCTCCTGTATTCCAGTTTCCACTGTTAAAATATATACATTTACACAATTACAATAGTGCATGTACATTTCTATTCTAGTCCAGTAGGGCACACTGTGGTTGCAGTTCAAACAGCACTTTGCAAAAACCTTTTCAACACATACTTCTTTACCAGCAGTTTGACATACACATGACATACAATTCTAATACATTTGTAACTTAAGCATCTTATATAAATCATGTTGATATTCACAAATGACATATTATTATTTACAATATTCCAGTTAGCTGTGTCGGCAGTATCCCATTTCATCACAGTTCTTCCCCCCTTAAAAGACTCAAGCTGTTTTTTCAGGTGACCCTTAAGAAACTTTGCTTGAGAGGGATAAACCTATCTGGAAATACCTTACCCCATTCCATATCTTGAGACCCCATTTGTGTTGACATTACTAACCCCATTGCAGTGCTGCACTGTCATATCATATGCTTGCAACCCTGGGCTCCACCTTAGTAACTTGGAATTTTGATTGCTGGCTTGATGTTGACATGTTAAGGGATTGTGGTCTATAACTATAGTGAATTTCCTTTCATACAGATAAGGCTGAAGTTTCTGCAGTGCCCACACTATGGCTCGACATTACTTTTGTACAGCTGCATAACATTCCTCTCTGGGTTGGAGTCTATGGCTGAGATATACCACTAGGTGCTCTTCTCCCCCTGAGGAAACCTGGCTGAGTACAGGCCCCACCCCATGGTTTGACGCATCCACCTGCACAACAAATTCTTTGCTGTAATTTGGACTGGCTAACACAGGGGGTGCTCCCAAAGCTCCTGTAAGCTTTTAGAATGCCTGCTCACATGCTAGAGTCCACACTACCTTATCTGGCCTGTTTTTCCTTGTCTGGTCTGTGAGGGGAGCAGCTCTGATACTGTAATTGGGGACAAAGTTTCTGTTGTTCCTTGCTGTCCCTAAGAATGTCCTCTCCTACTTTTTGTAGCAGGGGCAGACTATGCCTGAATTGCTTCCACTTTAGCAGGTTCTAGCTGATCTCACCACTCCCCACTCTATGTCCCAGGTAGGAGATCTCTGCCATATCCACCTAACACTTACTTGGGTTAATGGTAAACCCTGCCCTCTAAAGTCTGCTCAGTACCTCTCTGACATGCTGAAGGTGGTCTTGCCAGGAATGGCTGTAGATGGCAATATCATCCAGATAATCAAGGGCTAAATCTCCTGCTCCTGCTAGGATAGGATATACCAACCTCTGTAAAGTCACTGGGGCATTTTTCATCCAAAAGGCATTTTTGTGAACTCATACAAGCTGAAAGAAGTCACAATGGCTGACCTCTCTCTAGCATTGAGAATCAAGGGCACCTGCCGGTAGCCCTTGGTAAGATAAGTAGTGGTAAGATACTAACCCCACACAGCTTCTCCAGGAATTCCTCTATCCTAAACACTAGGTAAGCTTCTGACTCTGTGTGACTACTTAATTGCCTGTAGTCCACACAGAACCTGGTGCTGCCATCCTTCTCTGGTACTAGCACCACTAGGGAGGCCCAGGGGCTGCTGGACTCCTGGATTACCTGTATCTCCTCCCTTACAGTCTATTTGACTCTCTCAAGCACTCTATAAGGAACCTGCTTAATAGGTCTTTGGGATCCTGTATCCACATGGTGCTGCACCAGTTAGGTGCACCTTGGTTTCTCATTGCACATGTCCTCAAACTCTTGTAACACTGCTCGGATTTCTTGAACCTGGGTCGGGAATAGCTGCTGGGACATTTCTACCCTTTCCACTGAGGTGTCAGTCCGAGCCTCACTGAGATCAGTCACTGGATCCAACTCAGACTCCTCTTACCATCCACTGCAAATACTTAGCACAAGGGCCTCTTTATCATGGTATGGTTTTATCATGTTAACATGGTGCAATTTGTGTCCCTGCATCCTACCTAGTAGTTCTACCATGTAGCTAACATCACTGACCTTCCTTATCACTTTGAAGGGTCCCTCCCAAGCTGCCTGCAGCTTATTGTGTCTGGCAGGAATGAGAACCATAGCCTACAGTCCCACAGCATACTCTCTAGCTCGAGCAATCCTGTCATACCAGACCTTTTTCTGCTGTTGGACTTCTGCCAGGTTCTCCTGGGCCAACTCCATGAGTTCTCTGAGCCATGTCCTGTGCAGACTCCTTGTGGGATTCACACTCACACTCCCACTCATCTCAAATCAAATCTAGAGGTCCCCTCACCCTATGCCCATACAGCAACTCAAAAGGTGAAAACACTGTCGATTCCTGGGGCAACTGTCTATAAGCAAACAACAGATGGGGCAAATATTTGTCCCACTCCCTCTCAAACTGGTCTGCAAATGCCTGTAGCATGGACTTTAGTGTAGAGTTTAACCTCTCAACAAGACCATTAGTCTGGGGATGGTAGGGGGTGGTCTTTAGGTGCTTCACCCCACAGGGCTTCCACAGACAAGCCAGCAGGTCTGACATGAAACTGACACCTCTGTCTGTCAGTATTTCTCTTAGGAAATCTACCCATCTGAAAATCTCTAGCAAATCATTTGCAACCTTTTCTGCCTCAATGGAGGACAGAGCCATTGCCTCAGGGTATCTGGTAGTATAATCTACTACCACTAGGATATACTTCTTTCCTGTGGAACTTGGGGTAGTCAGAGGCCCCACAATATCCATAGCTACCCTCTGAAATGGCTCCTCAATCACAGGCAAAGGCATCAAAGGAGCTTTCACCTTCTCTCTTGCCTTGCCTACTTTTTGGGACTGCTTACAGGTCCTTCAGTACCTGTTTCATCCCTGGAAATCCCAGGCCAATAAAAGTTATGTATAATATGCGTCTTTGTACGCTTTATG
The DNA here is from genome assembly GCF_019279795.1 of Protopterus annectens. Taxonomy (NCBI): domain Eukaryota; kingdom Metazoa; phylum Chordata; order Ceratodontiformes; family Protopteridae; genus Protopterus; species Protopterus annectens. The sequence continues at coordinate 1,190,996,537 of NC_056725.1, read as the reverse complement.
CCCATATGACATGCAAAGGGCATATCATGGGCTATAGCTAGAAGTGTCAGACTGTAATCTCTGGGCACTACCAACTGTTATATTCTCTCACCCTCTAGCCTTCCCTCAGGGGTCCACTCTCTATACAGTAACCCTTTTGTCCCAGTATACATATTCCCCTTTTCCTTGAGAATCAGGCACCTCCCTGGCTGCCTCCCTCAAGCCTTGTAATGTAGGGTCTGACAGCTGAGCCTGTCTCAACTCTCTTTTTATAATGCTTCCCAGCTCCCCTTCCACAGGAAGTCTGTTATACACTGACAGTGGTGTTTCACTGTCAGCCTGGGTACTACTACCCACCTCTGCCCTTGCAGTCACTCTGTCCAAGGGAACATCAGTATCCACCAGCAGCTGTGGCTCACCTTCAGTCTCACTGTTACAGTGTAGCTCCCTCCCTGAAGTAGCCACCTCAGCAGTCCTGTCATCAAGTGTGGCCTGTCTGGGTCCCCCCCCCCCCAAGGCTACCAGACCTACACACCTGTCTCCAAGCCTGACTGCATGTAACTGCATGCACAGAAGGTACTGCATTATCAAAATCATTCCCTATCAGGACATCTGCAGGGATATCCTCAAACAAACCTACTTGCTTGCTTCCTTTTCTACTCTCCCAGTCAAGGTGAACCCTAGCCAAAGGTATTTGGAATGGGGTCCCTCCTAAAGCTCTGACTGGAGTAGACTGCCCAAGCAAGTTGTGCTCATCTTTAACTATTGCAGGCTTCACAATGGTTAGGTCAGAGCCTGTGTCTCTTTTAGTATTGGCTTGTTTCCCATCTACTAAGCTAGGATATAACCTCTTGTAATATTTTGATACCCTTGTTGTCTCCAGACAAGTTACTGCTGGCATTCTGTCATTCCCACTTACTGGCTCTCCCACCTTTTGTTCCCCACCTATCCTCCATGGACATCTATATGCTACATGGCCCCACTGGTTACATTTAAAACATTTAACCCTTGATCTTGGTGATGTACCTGAACAAGTGGCTTCCTCTACTACTGGTGGACTCTGTTGGGGCAGTTTAGGCTGCCCTCTATGAGTTCCCTTAGACTCATGTACAGCACTGGATATCCATTTCCTATGCAGTAATGCCCTGCTTGCTAAGTACAGGTGCCCCTTTTCCCCAACTCATCTGTGGTATTACATTCTCTATCTGCCAAGCAGATTGTCATGACCTCAAGCAAATTGCTAAGGGCTTGTTCCCTCACCAAAAGGTCTGCTAGCCCTTCAAAAGCAGTGACCTGACACACACTCACCCACCTATGAAAATAAGTGCTTAACTCAGCAATATATTCACAAACACTTAACTTAAAACACTTTAATAAACAATTTTTAACTGTATTATAATTTAAGCAATCAGTATCAGATAATTTAGAAACACCAGTTAGAGCTTCAACATGGAGTAAGGGGGTCAGGAATCGTACCCAAAGCCCTTGGTCAACATTATACTGTTTACATATCTTTTCAAACATACTGTATGAATAAAACTATAAAAATTGTCATGCTGTGTAAATTTTGGAAGATATTTACTGACCTTTATTACTTCTAGGGTTCGGTTATTCCCTTCCCCTTTACCTCCATGACCCTGGTGAAGAGTCAGCATCTCCTTTACATGTTGCCTCTGCCTCTCATTTTCTTCAGCTTCCAGACATCTTAGTCTTTTTGCTGCTTATAATTCCATTTGTTTCTTCTGCCACAGTCTCTCATTTTCTTCAGCCTCCAAATGCAGCATTCTCTCTGCTGAGTCTATTTCCAAAATGTATGGCTTCCAGTTCAAGTCTCTTTATCTCCAGACTGAAGTTTAAGTCCTCTGAGGCAAAGTTGAACTGTCCATTTTCTGAGAGTTGTACATCCCCAAGGCCACTCTGGTTGTCTTCCTAGTTGTTGATCTCTGATGCAGCTATGTCTAAGGCTGCAATAATTTCTGCTTTAGTCATGTTGGCATGCACCAATCCTTTGACTTGGCACATCTCAGCCAAATGGATCCTTGTCAGCTTGCCATAATCCTTTGCTGACATCCTTGGCTGCTAATACAATAAATACAACTATTGTGATATGAAACTCTTAATGTCTACCGTGTCGTTTCTTGAAAGTAAAAACACTTTCGTTAGTGACCATTATTTACAGGCTACAGGAGTTCAATATCCACACCACTGAATCCCAGTATGTGATGTGGTGATCACACCACTGCCAGCCAATATGTGATGTGGATATCCTAGCACTGCCAAACAATAATGTACCAACCCACCACTGGACCACTAATCAAGGAGCCTCAATCCTCACCACTGGCACCAGTGGGGGACGTACACTGGGAGGATAACAAGTACACACATAGTATTTCCAGATGCAGCTCTTTGCATCAAGTGCACTTTCCCTTAAGAGCACACAGAGACCACAGACAGTCTAGGGGAATATTTCTCCCTCTTTCTCCAGATCCCCATAAGACATCCCACTGGCACAGCTATAGAGTTGAGATCTTAACTGAGTGGCCAAGACAAGACCTCCAGCACCCTCTCTGTACAACCAGTGCATCATGTCCCTGCCCAAGTAGCTGACACACACACTCTTTGAGGTTTGATTTACACACACACACACACACACACACACACACACACACACACACACACACACACACACACACACACACACACACACACACACACACACACACACACACATACACACACACACACACGGGAAAGGCTGGCACAGGTTTACTAGCTATGCCCCCTTTTGCCCAGACTATAAGAAAGTTATCACTGCCACCAGCCAACAAATTATCAGCTGATTTAAGACCCTTAACAAAGGGGGTCCAATCTTACTGTGTAATATTAATATTAATACAAATGATAGTTTGACCAAGAGCAAGGCTATTAGGAGTGGGCCACACAGTATCACGAAATAAATATGGAAGAACTCTCAAAACTTAACTCATTACATCCGAAAGTGCCTCCGCCGCATTTGCAGTGCAACTCTACTCCTACTGGCGGCAGGCATCATCATATGCTGCTCATATCCATAATAATTCCAAACAAAACCATGCTATGTACATGCAATTTTTTAACACACACACACACAAACAAACAACATTAATATTTGACCTCTGTCTAGTGCAGGTAAATAGAAATTAATTGTTTATTTGTATTTGTTATTTTATAAATATAATATATATAATTTTCAATATTTCAAATATGAAATACAATGAATCACACATGAAATAAAATCCACAGAAGGAAAGCTCCTTGAGTGGTTGTTGAGATATTCTAGGTTATTTACAAAATATTACAAATGTAATAGTTATTGTGTATACTGTAACTTATAAAATTCAGTTTAAGATCTAGAATCTAAAAAATAAAAAAAATATAAAAAATTTTATATGCTTTTTTTGTTTTTTTTTTTTTTTTTTTTTTCTCCTTCCTCCTTCAGAGAGATATAAACCTTTGTTGTTTGAGGACATAATTTGATTTTTTTGTCAAAAGGCAAGGCTCCCCATAGGAAGAAGTTACAGTGCAAACTTTCTGAGCTCCACTGGAGTGAATGAGTTAAATATGTCTAAGATCAGCCACAATGAAAGATTCAAACATATTTAATAATAAATAAAAGAATGAGACAGTACTAAATATATATTCACAGTGACATGAGTGAAAAACCACTGGAAATATTTAAAACAACATTGCATGACAGTCTCAAATAGATAAAGAAGAATATCTAGACTAAGCTTTGCTATATTCCTGGCTATATCTAAAAGAGTTATACTGTACCCTAGAAACTTACTTCATCAGAGCAAGGCAGATGTGTGGTGAATGGTTCCTGTTGTTGTTAGGTCCAAGACAGAATACAGAATGCACTGTCTCTCTGAGAAAATTCTTAAATTAATATTTAAAATATTACTGGTTGGATAGCTTTCAAAATGTTATAATTTCTTGTCATCTGACTCTACCCAGGTGATACCCCCACTGCTGGAAGCTGACAGCATTTAATATCTACCTGTGAAAATGCATAGACCTCAGATTTTTGGTATATGCTGGAAGTCATAAAACAATTACATTCCTTCAAATTTCAAGACTACTAATTATTTCACCCTAGAGACAATATGAAAAGCTCCCTAGTTTTAGACACTGTGTCTCCTTTCTGCATTGGAACTGAAAAATACCATATTTTATGCAGTAGCCATAAAGTCATTTAATTTCAGTTAATTTTCTGAAGTTATCCTCCTGTATTCCAGTTTCCACTATTAAAATATGTACATTTTAACAGTTACAATTGTGCATGTACATTTCTGTTCTATTCCACTAAGGCAAACTGTGGTTACAGTTCAAACATCACATTGCAAAAACCTTTTCAACACATACTTCTGTACCAGCAGTTTGAACAGCACTTTGCAAAAACCTTTTCAACACACACTTCTGTACCAGCAATTTGATATCACATGACATACAGTTCTAATATATTTGTAATACAAGCATCTTATATAAATCATGTTAATATTCAGAAATGACATATAATTATTTACAAGATTCCAGATAGCTGTGCTGCTGGCAGTATCCCCTTTTGTCACAGAAGGAATTAATGCAAAGGTGTAGAAGGATTAGCTAATCGAATATTCTCAAAAAATCGGCCACTGTTGGACAACTGATAATGTTATCCTTAATTTTTATAATATGTTTTGTGGTATGGATGCATGCTTTTTTGGAGGACCTTACTTTTAATAATGGTTTGAGTAGTCTGGCAAAAGAAATTGGCTGTCTAAAATGATTGCATTGTGATTTTCTCATGCATTAAGTCTTGACAAAATTTCATATTGCTTTTTACACCATGTCTGTTAAATGTCATGTATGTTAATTAACATTACTGGAATCTGATTTCCAGTCCTTCTAAACACTATCTCTGCTGTGCATTTGGAATTTTGCTTTTGGATTTCCTTGCTATCTTTTTGTTTTTTAGTGGATACATAGGTATCTTCAAGTTACGTTAAGACCAAATGATGTATTCTTGAATTGAACAGTTTTCTATGATATTTAAAGGAAAAATTAACAAACATGCTTTAAGGATACTAGTACATTGCTAATAACTTATTTTAGAGCACGTGATTATATAAAGTGTAGATGTCCTAAGAAAATTATAACAGGTTTTGTTTCATAACAAGTATAGACTGGAATTCTAACCAATCAGATGTACTAAGAATGTCCTTTAAAAAGTTTTTTTAATTGATTTTAACAGGTTACATTACACAAGTCTTTGAGAGCTGTTGAATAACATGTCTAATGGTGCACTTAACAGTAATTACATAAAAATGTCCAATTATATGTGCTTTCACATGTTTCTGAAGAGCTCTTGCAAAAATAATGAAGGTCATAGCATCATACCTGGCTACTGTGCTTTGGCCTCATGTAAGTAACTGTTTCATATCATAATACTATTGTCTACTTTCTCCATTCTTTTTTCGTACACTTCAGCTTAAAAACATGATTGTTGAGAGCGTTGCCATGGAATTATGGCTAAAGAATGTTTTAATTCAACATTCTTTTCCATTATACCAGTGGAATGGAATGCACTTATCTGATAAAGCCTATTCTACTTCCAGAGATTCATTTACTTAAAAGGCTGAGACAACTAAATAGATTGGGAAAGGACATTCAAATGCTGGCCATCAAATAGTTGAAATGAAAACTGAAAGCAGCACTTTACTTTTTTGTGCTTATGTGTATGAAGACAATGTAATAATTAGGCAAATGTAACTTTATTCGTTTAGTCTGCTTTTATTCAAGGTCAATGTAAGTTCTTGAGGCTGAGCTGGGTACTTTATGATACAAAAGTAGCAACCATGTTTCTGATGGATTGTCATTTTTCTGTTACTCAAGGACTTACAGAAATGGCATGCTGTTCTTTCAGTTTGATCTTTTTATGTACTAAGGGTACAAAATATGTTTACTCTGTGGCCATTATCAGACCAATGGAAAATTGCAGAAAATACTGATGAAATACCAGGAAATTGCAGGTTCTTACTCATCAATGCTCATGTCATTTGAAAAGAACAGAATAGCCTTTCTGTATGTCCAGCAGTGAAGCTTTTATTTTTTCCCATGTTCGGAATATGTTCATCATAATATGTACTTCAAAAATGAATTAAAATGAGTTCATTGTTAATTTGTGTGGGCATTTGCTACACAAAAGTACTTCAAAAAAACTAAAATATCTACCTTGTCAGTAAAAATTATGGCAAATACATAAATTATATATGTTTTTAACTGCTACTGAATTATGGTATATGTAACTTTAAATAAACATTCCCCAGGATTCAAAAAATTCCTTTCCACCCATGCTAATCATCCAACATGGGTTTGTCAGTTAGTGAAATGGACATGTTGTCACTTTGCTGGGAAACATCTCATTAGCAGTTCATTACCGTGTTTCTGAATTGTTCAAATGTCGTCAAACCTTACTATGTATAGTGCTCTGTATGAAGTTAGAAAAGGAATGGGCCCAACAAGCACACACACACACACACACACACACACACACACACACACACACACACACACGCACACACGCACACACGCACACACGCACACACGCACGCACACCCATCCATTCATATACAAACACCCCCAGTCAGACGAACACACACATGCACATATACACACAAACACACACACAAACACGCACACACACACGCGCATGCGCGCACACGCACATCCCCACTCAGATGAACAGGCACACATGCAGACACACACACACACACACACACACACACACACACACACACACACACACACACACACATACACACACACACAGAGCCATCCATTCATCCACATACAACTACCCCCACTCAGATGAACACACACACACACACACACACACACACACACACACACACACACACACACACACAGCCATCCATTTATCCACATACAAACACCCCCAGTCAGACGAGCACACACACATGCACATGTACACACACACACACACACACACACACACACACACACACACACACACACACACACACACACACACACACAGCCATCCACTCATCCACATACAAGCACCCCATGCAGATGAACACACACACATGCACATGCACACACACACACACACACACACACACACACACACACACACACACAGCCATCCATTCATCTACATACAAGCACCCCCACTCAGACGAACACACACACACACACACACACACATACACACAAATGCACACACACGCACATGTGCACAAACACACACACACACACACACACACACACACACACACACACACGCACACACACACAAACAAACACACACATGCACAAACACACACACGCACGCAGACATGCACATACACAGTCACAGTCATGTGATGACACCATTTCATTGTTAAAGTGTGTTTTTTCCTTTATTCCTGCTAACACAGTGAATATTCCCAAACTAATTGCTGATTTAAAGTTGTATTTGAGAAAATTAAATTTAAAATATATTTTTGACAGTATTTCTAGAATTGACAATAGTGATGTTGGTTTGAGAAAACAAAGTACTTACAATCCCATCCAGTATTAAATTCTACACTACAGGTTTTTAATGCTTTATGTGAAAGTCAATTTAGAAATCGAAGCGCTTTTTGTACTAATAAATCCAATCTTTCTTTTAAAGGAAAGTCAATTTTAAAAAGTTTGGCTTCCAATAAGGAGCTAGATGTGATGCAAGCTGACAAGGGGGTTCAGTTGTTGTTATGAAATCAGTAGAATACAGTACGGCTATCTTTGAAATGTTGAAACATGAGAAATACATCAGAATTTATCAAAGTTTTTTGAGGGTTGACACCACCTTGTTTGATTTATTTAACCAGGGGAGTTTGGATTATACTGCCTATAGTTATTTACACATTGAATATCCAAAACTGGCTGTACTGTTCGGAGTTCTGAAGGGATATAAGGAGAAAACACCCCCCCCATTTCGACCAATTGTGTCAGCAGCTTTTTCCAAGACAGAACCTATTTCTATTTGGTTAGATGATATTCTCAATTCAGTTGTTCAGAAATCATAATTGTATTTACGTGATTCATGGCATTTACTAGAACTTCTGAGCAAAGTTAAAATTAGTAATTTACCCTTTATTTTTGCTTCTCTTTATTTTATTTCACTATACACTTGTATAGACCAAGATATAGGTTTGGAGTATTTAAGAGAGTACTTAAGTCAGTACACAAGTTTTGATAATGACAAAATCAGCACGATTTGTGTGTTAATAGAGTTAGTGCTTGAAAATATTTTTTTCAAATTTGAAAATGTTATGTTTCATCAAACGTCAGGAGTAGCTATGGGCTCTAGAGTAGCACCCTCATTTGCCAATCTAGTTATGGCAATGTGGGAACGTAAGTATCTTATTGGACATCCTTTTGCTGAGAATATGTTTTACAGGTGTTACACAGATTAACCTGTTTTTTTTCTCTGGAAGGGTGATTATGCCAATTTTCTTTCATTTGTGAGTTATTTGAATACCACCACCAATTTCCTTAGATTTACTACTGGAAATTTTGGGAATTGTATTTATTTTTCTGGATATACACTTGACTTTTTGATTGTTCTAACTGTAGTTTTGTAAGTCGCATTTTTAGAAAATCTACTTTTGTAAACCAGTATTTATACAAAGACAGTCTACATCCAAGTCATATGAAAAGAGGGGTGGTTAAAGGTCAGTTTATACACCTTAACCGACTGACTAGTGATCGATCAGTTTTTATGACAGAAACTGATAAGCTTAACAATTTTTTTGTTCAGAGGGGGTGTGATTACATGTGGTTAAAATGAATTCCTAATGAAGTTCTAAGTTTGAGAAATAATTCAGCAAGTCCAGTTTTGTTGATTCAAGGTTTAAATGAAGAGTCTTCAGGACATCTTCCACTTGGAGATAGTTCTGATAGGTATAGATTGGCATTTCCTATTCATATAATTAACGAAACGGGCATGATTATAAATATAATCTCTGACAACTGGAAAGTTCTGTTAGGGAATCCCGATTTGGCCAAGGTTATAGGTGAAGACCTTCGCTCACGTACAAAAGAGCTATTAATATCAAACAAATTCTAGAAAGTGAAAAACAAAATGTTTTGCAAGTTAGACAACATACTTTTGGTACTTTTCCATGTGGCCATTGCAGGCAGTGTAGATATGTTATGATTTTTTCCTTTGTAGAGTTTAAGCACATTGACAAAATTGTTTGGGCTAGAGATCATTGTACTTGTAATACTGTTAACATTTTCTATTGTGCATTTTGTAATTCTTGTGACAACTTTTATGTAGGGAAGATGTTTAGAACTTTAAGCAAAAGGATTTATGAACATGCTTTGGCCATTAAGAAAAGTGATTCTTCTAAGTCTTTAGCTCGACACATTATGGGGTGCAACAATTTTTAAAGAATTTTCATTTTTTGTCCTAGAAAAGGTGAATGCTGATATATTTTGTGGAGATTGCAAAACATTATTAGATTGTAAAGAAAGTCTGTGGCAGATTATGTTGGTGTCTGATACAGCACCTGGTCTCAATGAGACCATTAATATAAAATGTTTTTTGCAATTGTATAGAGTTTGTTTTATACTAAATATTTTATTTCAAGCAATTTAAGGGTTTAATTTAATTCATTTTTACATATTTAATGTGGACTTATTGATGTAGACAGCTTTAAGCAACAAAAACTATTTTTTAACCATATTTAATTGGTTTGTGATGCTTATTGGATGATTCAAGTCATATGATTTTTTGATTTTCTTATTTAAATGTGTGGTAGGGTTTTGTGGTTATTTCTGATGAAGTTCTGTTTTATTAAAAAAGGAATGAAAGTGTTAATTTGGTGTCCAGTTTCTTCTGCCTGTTACCTTCCCAGTGTTTCTTCACTTGTTTAGATCTAGGAATGTCATTGTTCCCTTTTACTCAGCCCTCATTAGGCCAATTATTGAGTATAATGCCCCATTTGTCAAGTATCAGTCCATGTACATGCACCACCTGGAATGACCACTTAGACAAAACAAGAAAAATGGTAGCTGCACATTGACAAACAGCCAAAAAAAAAAAAAAAACAGATGGGCAGAGAAATCCCACTGTATCCAGAAAAACAGCACCAGAAGTGTAGTTGAAATAACCCACTTTAATGTGCACAGTTTTTTGCTTGTGCTCACTGTGATAGTCCTCACAGAATGGCTACAGGAAACATCTTGAGTATAGAATAGAGAAGGGGCAAAAAAGTTGATGATGCATGAAGTGAGTTTTAAAGTGGAAGAAAAGTTTCCAGTAAGAATGAATCCCACTGAAAAGAAACTATTGAAGCTAAAACATTTCCTGCCAATTGTTAAACGTTTTCTGACAATCTCCACCATGAGTCTACGGCATAAACAGAAAATTGTTTGCCTGCAGCATGAGATTAATCAAATTCTGATGAAGTCCCTGTAGCAAATGGGATGAAAGCATTTAACAATTTGTATTATTACATAAAAGCACATTAAAGTGGATTATTTCAACTAAACTCCTGATGCTGATATTTTGGAAACAGTGGGATTCCTCTACACATCTCTTTTTTTTGTGCAGCCACATAGATACCTAACTAAATTATACAAGGCCTAAACAACATGTCCTACATGGACCAACTCAAAGCCCTGTCACTAGACTCAGTATCCCACAGACTGCTAAGAGTTGACCTGGGTCTGGCATACAAGGCATCATCCAGTCCATTAATGATGGATTTATTGTACATCAGTAAGTTAAATATCATCAGAAATACTTGATATATGGATCTAAACCTATTCTGCAACATCAGCAGAAGAGGATACCACTGCTCTGGACCAGACTCCCCATTCACATAAAACAGAGTTCATCCTTATCTATATTCAAGTGCAACTTGGATGTGTGCCTGGGAAACAGAACATTTACTCCAGGACTTTCCCCTGTACTAATAATGGACAGATGCAGCTCCTAAATGCTTTATTACATGCATGGGTCATCTCAAATCTACTATGGTATGATCCCAGTTATTTTCATTATGGATAATATATAATTATCTACCATGGAATGGGAAAGGTCAGTCTCTAACCAAATAGGATAGGTTAAGTCGAACACAGAAAGGGAAATTGGCTATTTAGACAAAGAGGAAGGCACAGACTTTCTGAAGTTTTTGAAAACCAAGATAATGTTGTCAACTGTTTGTTTTTCTGAAATGACATTAAGCATTGAGAAGCCATATAGCTTGCTCTTGACCGAGACTGAGCAATTGATTGAGAAACCTCCAAGTGAACCTTGAACAGTTTATTTTCTCATATAAAAAATAAGTAAATGATGTGGCAGATCTGGCAACATGAGAAAAAATGTACAACTAAAGGTTAATGAGTACATATGGATCATAATTTCGCAGATTCTACTTTGTTTCCACAATAACAAATTGAAGATGTTATAAAATAATATTTTAGACATAAGATAGAGCAGAGACTGATGCATTCTGCTGACTGAATTTTTTTTCTTTCATTTGGAATGCAAATGTTTACTAAGACACAGTCAGCTCTCAGTTGTAAACAGGGATTGCCTCATATGTTGGACTATTAAGTGGAGGATATTGTTGCAGAAAAACTGAATACATTGGGACTGAAACAAGGTCAATTCAAGTAGATGATGAGCAAGAAGAACAAACCAATAAATATAGTACAGGTCAGATGTTTCACAGTCGTTTAGAGTGCTGTGACCGGAAAATATGGGGATCTTTGTTGTATGTTGTAAGGAGAACTCCAACTAAAGTTGTCAGTTGTGCCCATGAATATATACCACATCAATTAAAAAATAGTCACAATTAAAAGCATGGGCTTCTAACTTCTTTTGGCTTTTCCCGGTTAGGGGTCGCCACAGCAGAACTCCGGTCCGCTAATGATTGGCAGTAGATTTTTTATGAGTGCCAAGGTGTCAGCTTGACGCCCAACCTTTAGTGAAGGCACACCCATTCTACGTATGTCTTTCGAATGCCACTTGACCGTGGGGAGGACATGCAGACTCCACACAGAAGGCGCTCCAGCCGAGAATCGAATGGGAGAACCTCTTGCTGTGAGGCAACAATGCTACCGCTGCACCACCGCAGCATGGGCTTCTAACTACAACCCAGAAATAATTGCCATCATAGAATCCTCGCTCAAGAAGTCATATTGGATCACACCCTATTTATATGAAAAGTAGTAACATTTCTCTAACTACAGATCACTAGACCAGCCTGACAGTGTTATGTTCACGATGATTAACAAATCAGCTAATCTTTGAATCACACTTATTGCATAAAATCTCAGCAACAAAGACTACTGTCCAAGCTGGACACTACTTTACATGTGTTTAGGTTGACAGACAAATTATTTACAGCTTCCACTTTCGTTCCTCAGCCTGCCCTTGTCTCTACATTTGAACAACTTTTGAACACTAAAATTCTCCAAAATATTATAAATTGATTGTTTGTGGTGACTTAAACCTGAACTGGAAGTCCCTTTTAAAAAGCACCTGGACTTGCTGGTTAGCACTTACAATGTAATACAAATGGTCAAGCGGGAACTAGGCTCAACCACAGTAAGAAAAAAACTGGTTTATACCGTATGCTCTTATCAGTCATGAACATTCCCAGTAAGCCATTTGTGCTGGAGATTCTGCCTATTGACCACAGTGACCACAGTCCTGACCTATCACTTTTGCCTTTCAAATCATATTCACTTACAAAAATGACTTTGTCCTTTCCTTCCAACTTTGGTCACCTCCTGCATTACAAGCTGCAAGCAGTCAGCTGGTATCATCTCTACTCTGATACAACTCACCACTACCTTACCTACCTTTAACAATATTGTGGCATCTATTCAAAATGCGCTTATTGTCATCTCAAAAAATATATTGTTAAAGCTTCTGAGGTGCCCTGGATGTCATGTTATCTAAGAATCCTAATGAAAGATAGACAGAGAGCTTGGTCTACATGGAAAAATAGTCCACAAGATAATTGTAATAATAAACAGATTCACTCAATATTAAGATCTGAGGTGCAAATCCACAATTAAAACTAATTCTACTAGAGCTGGCTACTTGAGGAATCTACAGTCAGTACAACTCAGTAGACCAATGCAGTCCTGGCTAACTATCAAATCTGAAAGTAGTAATAAGATGTTTCTAGTGTCCAACATTTCCTTGTTCTTGGAACTTCCTCTTATAGATGCTATCATTTCCAATGTGACCACCCAACCCACTAAGACACCCTGTTTCTTTAATATTAACTTTGCTGTCACCTCCATATTTCCCCTAGCCTATAATATCCATGACTACACTGATAACTAAGCACCTTAAAGACATTCATTATAAATACAGTTCCTCATTCAGTTAGTTACAGCTGAAGATGCTTTATACAAAACCAGACATCCTGTGAAACCCCTAGGTCACATTTTTAACCTATCTGTTTTTACTAATATCTTTCTCAGCTTCAAATATGCACTCAGCATTCCATAAAAATCTCATTTGAAGGATCCACATGACTTCAGGTCTATGCCAAACATCTGCCTACAGGCTAAAGCTTTTTGACAAACTAATCTGTGAACAAAAATTTAATATATTTAAAAATATGATTTTATCACAGACAGGCAACAAAGTTTCCAAACAAAATATTATACTCAAAATGCTATTTTTGCCCTCACCTCTCTGACATTTCTTTGAACAACCAAGGCCATTTAAAAATGAAACTGTAAATCACAGTCTGATGCTAAACCAACTTTCCTGTTATGGCTTTGAGTGTCTGTTTGTCTGAGTTTGGTCATCTTAGTAGATAAGGTGCTCCCCTAAACAGCTGTTTCAGCTGCTCAGTGGACTACTGCATAGTCATGCAAATTCCTGGCTATTGAGTTGTTAAACCTGAAGAAACATACATAACACTAAATACCATTATTGCACAACAGCACAATTCAGCACAGTGTTACAAAGTTGTGTTGCCACACCATTTGCTATGAATACTGGTCCTAAATGGTACTTATTTGTTATGTATGGAGTAACCATTGAGCTACCTGCAGCGGTTAATAGATAACCTGGTCAAAACTGTCCTGGAAGACTACAGAACACCAATTTAATTTTCATTGGGGTGATATAAAGTAACTTACGTTCTTAAGATTTATTGCTGTGTCATGATATTCTATTGGAATGGGCTTTTAGCTATAATAAAATCTACTGTCAGTCATCTGTCTTGTGGCATTAGACCTTGAATAATTAAGATAAATTGAATGTTATGAATAAGATATTTAATATTAACCATCACAGGAATTCCTCCTTTATATTTTGAAATAAATAAAATTTGTCAGAATAACTCTTCTGAAAGATATTGAATTTATGAGCATAATGAGACCTAACTGTGAAATGCTGGCATATTTTTAACTTTTTTAAAACTAGAAGCACTGTGTAATAACAATTTTGACATGCCTAAGTAGAAGACATCTTATTATCCCTTTATTTATTAACAGGTTGGATCAGTTCAATTTTATTACCATGCCATCTCATACAGCATTTAAAAAATGTGAAATTTCAATAAACAAGTGATGAACATTAAAAAAAAGAGAACAGCTAAAGCATAAATTAGCTATAATACTCTTTATTTTCCATGCAGAATTAATAGCTCTTGAAATGTGGGTGTATGTCTACAAGACGATTTGTAAGCTTATGAACTAACAAGATAATATAGACATCATAAAATGCTTGTAAACCATTTGTCTGTAATTATAATATTACTTCTGTGTCACTGGAACATTATTAGAAAATTTCAATGTAAAATAATTCTAGTAAGGCTCTAATCTAAGTCATACAACTCCACATTTAAATAAATTATTATGACAAATACTGTGGAAAGAGGAATTGCATATCATTCAGATATTAGTTTTGTGAAATCCTCTTTTAACCAGTGTAACACTTAATAGGTGTTCATGCAGCTCAAAAAATGTTCTGCTGTGAGAAGAGTCATATTCACTGAGATCCACTTCCAGCCATACACATAAAAGTTTTTTTTTGCAAGGCTCAAACACTAGTGTACCCCATCTGTCAGGGGAACCCCCACGCATGCCTGACTTATATATGCTAACTCTACGGTTGCATTTCAGTGAGAACAAGCGTAAACGACATTGTCATTGAAAGTGGTTTTCAGATATTATGACTCACGCTATCAGCACTAACATAACTGGCACATATTGAATTTAGCGTGAACTGTTTTGTTGTTGTTGTTGTAGTTGTTGTTGTTGCAGCCCCACACAGATCATCAACCCTTCCTCCTGGTCAGCCACCTGACTCATTTACTCCCCTATGAACCTATGAGCCATCAGGGGTGAAGGCCATCTGCCCAATTATTTCCATTGTGGAGAAGAACTGATCACTGGAAAGCATTCTTATTATCCATGATGGGTTGAAACATTTTCTACAGTAGAGCCCCTAAGCCCTGCACTGTGACTCTGACATCTTGAAATTGCTATGCATGCTTCCACACATGTTGTGCACAAGTGCAGGATTTCATGCTGCCAAGTAAGTTACATGTACCACAGACCACCACTATGGACTAACCAGAGCTCCTCCCCTAAGAAATATGATCCTGCATCAGTTACTTCATTCTTTTTGTCACTTCCACCTCCCTCATGCCAACTCTTCGCTTACTCATAAGATGTGAATAATGAGTGTGATACACTATTAGTTAAAAGTGTTAGGTGTGTGTGTGTGTGTGTGTGTGTGTGTGTGTGTGTGTGTGTGTGTGTGTGTGTGTGTGTGTGTGTGTGTGTGTGAGTGTAGATATATAACATAAAAACATAATTAACTAATATCATAGACTGGTTGTATCCTAGTAAAGTAGATGCAAAACCACAGGAGACCTCTCATAGTAGATAAAAGATTAATGCAAGATCACTTTTGAGACTTGTGAAAATCATATCTTACCACAGGATACTATGCAACTGACACCATGGATAGCCATAATCTCTCTACATTTCTTTTCAAGAGAAAATGGATTTTCTAAAACCACCTACCCACATGCTGAAAAAAATAAGTGTATCTTATTCATACAAAACAGAAGACAGTGTTTACCACATTAAAAATAAGTGTATGTTTTTTCACTTCTTAAGCTTCTGCAGCACCTAGTAAGGCTCATTTTGATGATGAGGATACAAACACATATCCCTTCACTGAATAGGAGGATCCTTCTGCACTATAATAAAACTATGTTGGAAAGATCTTATAGTGACAAAAGCTGTCAAAAATTAGGAGCCAACACAAATGTAGTTGTAGTGGGCTTAGTCTGAAGAAGCCATGCTTAACAGCTAGGCTCATTTACCATTGAAATCCCTGTGCCCAGCTGACCTCAGGGTGTCCAGCTGAAGCTCATCTAACTTTGAAACCTGTAGGTTCAATTGAAGTCTGATACTATATTGCATCATCCAGCTTTGAGTTTCCTATATACAGATAACGGGGATACCAACATAGGTACTGATGCAGGAACTTTAAGGTCTTTTTTTGGCGGTACTGAGGTCAGTGAGACATTTGATACTATCAAAAACTCCTTCAGTCCCTGTATTTTTGAATCATTCAGCAAACAGAGCACAATGTGAGGAAAGGGGTTTACTGGTATGATGCCACAGGTTTTAGCTCAATCCCGTCCTTTCTACTATCTTTTTATATTGGATAGCATCTGAATGGAAAAGTGTATCCTTTTCTGCAGATTATATAGAGCTCTGCAACAGGATGGATTAAAAAGGGCAAGAACAAAGCTAATAGCCTTGGAGCTTTGATTATTCATTCTGCAGCTTAAATTCAGTGTAAATAAGTTAACCTAATGTTGTGTCTTTCGGCTTTTCCCGGTTAGGGGTCACCACAGCGGAACTCCGGTCTGCTAATGATTGGCAGTAGATTTTTACGTACCAAGTTGCCAGCTCTGACGCACAACCTTCAACGAAGGTACACCCATTCACGCATGTCTCCACACAGAAGACGCTCTAACTGAGAATCAAACAGGACAACATCTTACTGTGAGGCAAAATGCATCTAGGAAAACAGATGTCCCAGACTCTGTACAATGCTTAAGGGAAAATAACAACAACAGTAAGAATGATTCAGAAATCAGTGGTGGTAATCATCAATATCTTACAATCAAGAATGTAAAAAAGCAGTGGGGATGACCAGAATTAAGTAGTATGTATAAAACCAATAAATTAGTAATTTTTGTGTGGAGACAACTAGAAAGCCTCCCTGTGAAGCCTTGCTGTTAGTTTTGGAAAGTCCATCTCCATAAAAGTCAGAGAAGAGATGCACAAAGTTTAGCAAACTGTAATAAAAATGGTAGAGCATCAGCTTCAGAATTGGTGTGAAGGGAAAAAAGAACTTATATTTATAACATCTACATAAATGATTGATCATGGAAGAAACATATGAATGTTGCAAAATAACTTTTACAATACAACTAGGTATATCATTCAGAAAGGCAAATAATAAATGGCACAGTTTTATGGAAGAACGTGAACAGCTCTGAGGCAGTAAGAGTAAGTATTTTTATACAGAGGGTGGTGATCATTTAAAATTCTTCTCTGCCGAATCAAAAATTTAGGGTTGAATTAGTTTTATAGGTTCATAAGGCTCTATCAATTATTCAGTAAGTAGGGAAGCCATCTGCCTAAATGGGCCCGTCTTTAATTGATATATGCTTTGATATACTTTATGTTACAATGTTGACTTTCCAGCTGTTTATGACAAAGTTTAAGGTGAATTTTAGCCCATTGAACTATATAGACTTAGGACATCCACCAAGATGATACATGTTGAAGGTTACAGTAACTGTTATTTTTTTTTTTTTAATAAATAGTGACTGTAGGAATGTAGTAGCCGACAAATGTTTTTCTTTACTGCATGACTGGTGTATGTAGTAGACAACAAAGAAATAACCATTGTATACAGTAAGAAGAAAGAGAAATAATAGTGAAAAGGCTTTTTAAAATGATGAGTGATGTCAAAAGTATTGCACGCTTTTGAGGCTATTGCATTACATGACACCAACAATGTCAATACCACAGGTGAATTTACTGAAGTATTTGAATTTGGATTTGGTATGCTGGGTGGGTCAGTGTATAATCTGAACATCTTTCTTGAAAAAGTGTTTGTGAATAGGATGCTAATGAGTATGGATATTGTAGTTTTTGTAGTATGTACACTGAATTATATAGTTCATCTTGAACTGCCACTGAAATTATGTGTTCCAGTTTTCAGGTAGTATTCTGAACTTTGTGAGTGGGAATCACTGGGCATGTATATCCTTCTGACTATTGTTTCAGCTGATGTGCTCTCCTCTGCTGACTGTCTGATTTCATTGTTCTGAGGGTGCAGTGGAAGAAAAGACCTCCACATTCAGATGGTCACTATGGTTACTGATTGCAAACTGCAGTGAATGACTACAGGCAAAGGCCCAAGTTAGAAATCTGGTCACTGTGATGACTCATTGTAAATAGCAGTGAAGGACTAGAAACAAAGGCTCATGTTAGAACAGACAAGCCTGCTTGTAGTCTTCCTTTGATATTGACCACATGACACTTGGTACAATTGACAAGCTTAGATATAGCCTTTTCCTCAGGACTCAGATATAACCATCTTCTTGGCATATTTTCATGAAGAAAAAACAGTGTGATTTTTTACAAAAAACTGCTGCGTATGGCAGTAAGTAAGGCCAAACCTAGAGTGGGTGGAAGGGTGTTATGAATGTGGAACCTCAGGAATACTGATGAGTATTGCAGAAAGCAATACCAACAACTTGGGGGGGGGTATCATTAATGTGGCTCTACATGGATACTGAGATTTTTTAAACTAGTGATGAATTGCAACAGAATATGATACCCCTTATGGCTACATTTCAGAAGTCTGAAATTGAAAATGTCCATTTCTACATACATCAGTCCAAATGGAGTAGTTCACATCCTGCATAGCTTAAGAGGATATGGCTAGGCATTGATAAAATTTGACCCTTTGCATTCTTAACTCTATTGTGTAGCCATTACTTCCATGAATAATGTGAGGAGTTATCAGACATAGCGGCACTATGGAAGATTGTCTTTGTATGCCGTTTTTGCATTTAAGCATATTCAGACTGAAGTAATATGTTTAGAAGATTACCCCTTGTTCACTGACGAAATCCTCCCCATAGTGACATGTGGGTACACTTACTTGAAAAAAGAAAATATACCTAATAGAAAAAAACATCTCTTCAAAAGGATGCTGTCTAAAGTTTGAAGAAAAGAAATGGCCTTGTCTTTCAAATTGTCTGAGCTGTTAAAATACAAATTATCGTCAATTGAAATGTATACAGTTACTATGAAAGCCCATGTAAAGTACCAGTAAAAACAGTAATAATAGCATGAATTCTGTACTCTGTGAGTAATTGTACAGATGTACTATAGAGTCTGTTCAAAGAAACATTCATTCCCACAAATGTCAAATAAAACTTGAAAGTTATAAAAATTGCTACTATTCTTTACTGTGATTTATCCTAATTATAACCCTTTCCAGTCTGTTTTATACCATCTGTTTGTGTTATTCTAAGAAATCATGTACACCCTGAGCCTCCTTAGAAAGCTGCATTACTACTATATTTTAAACTGTAAGGCATTACAGAAAATTCAGAAAGAACATTAAGATGTAAACTTAGTGTAATGTGAGTGAATTTCATAGCTGCAGCTTGCTAATTTTACAGTCCTGGTAAACCATTTACAAGAACAATAATATAAGTGCATCTTTATAAAAGGGTTTAATCCATAGGTTCATAAGTTGGTACTAGGCTATCAGCCCAAGGACCTATACAAGCCTAGCCATAACAATTCCCTGGCTATTTCTTCCCACACTATTTACTTCCCTGGACCCCTGTTTAGCAGGGCAACTGACGTGATCCCTGGGGTGAATTTCCTTTCTCCCATCCAGTCATTAAGGTTCCTTTTGAAGTGGGCCAAAGAGGCACTCTGCTTGACATGTATGGGCAATCTATTCCAGAGTCTGGGGAGTCTCTGGATCAGGAACCTATCCCTCCAGCATGTTTTGTTTATTGTGATGACAAGGTTTAGATCTCTGGAGTGTGTGGCTCTGAGGGATTGGGATTTCTTTAAGTGTAGCATGTCCAACAGCTCTGGGTTTGGCATGGCCTTGTATGTTAAGCAGAGATCGCATCTGAGTAGACGATATGCAACAGACTATAGCTGGAGTTTTTAAGGAGGTCAGCGTAGGGCATCTGCTTTAGGCCTGTGATTCTTTTAGTGAGGTATTTTAGCAGCCTTTCCAGTTGTTGCAGATGTCTTGAGAGGTACATACCAAACTGGGCGTTGTATTCTATAATGGGTCTAATGAGGGATGAGTACAGTGGGACAATGACCTCCTTTTTTCTGGATGAAAAGCCTTAGTGATGAGGTGTGCCATATAGAAGGATTTCCTGACTGTTGTGGCGATGTGGTTATCGAAGGTGAGACCACTGTCCACCTGTGTCCCTAAGTCTTTTATCACACTTTCAGTGTTTAGTGTACTGCCACCTATATGGTAATTCACGGGTACATGTTTTTCCCAAAGGGGATAACTATACATTTCTTGGCATTGAGCTTGAGCCCATGGCTCTGGCACCAAGCATCTGTTTCTGTAAGGCCCTTTTGTAGAGTATCCACATCATTTGGGGATTCAATAATGGCTCCCAGTTTGCAGTCATCTGCAAACTTTGTTAGCCAGAGTCCCTTAGTGTTGGCCTGTACTTCAGAGAAGTAGATGCCAAACAAGAGCGGTCCCAGGACTGAACCCTGAGGTACTCCACTTGTCACTTGTCTGGAGCTGGATTAGGAGTCGGCTACTTTTACAGTGTTGGTTCTATCAGTAAGCCAGTTAGCAACCCATTGGGTGATGTAGGGATTAATGCCCAACTTAGTAAGTTTATCTATGATTCCAGAGTGGGGGATGGTGTCAGAGGCCTTGGCATTGTCTAGATAGGCTGTGTGGACCACTTTACCCTTGTCCATGGCTCTGGAGACTGATTCAAAGAAGTCAATCAGGTTCAGGAGACAAGATCGGCCCTTCACGAATCCAAACTGGGTGGGGTCCAGTGTTTGAAGGTTGCCAATGTATTTGTTTCTAAGTTCCATGACAATACACTCCATGGCCTTGCAGATAAGGCTAGTCAGACTGATGCGACAGTAGTTTCCAGGATCCAAGGTGGATCCCCCCTTGTGGAGTGGGATAACTGTAGCTCTGCGCCACTCAGTGGGCACGAAACCTGAGGTGAGGCTATGATTAAACATGACACTTAGGTGAGGTGCCACTTCATATTGTAGTTCATGTAGTACACAGCCCGGGATGTCATCTGGTCCCATGGATGCTGTATTCTTAGCTTTGGAGAGTGCATTTTTTACCTGTGTGGCCGTTATTACTGGAATTTGGCAATCTTCCGGTATTGAGATGGGCCATTTAGGGGATGAGTGGGGGGGTGAAGTTGGCACTGAATCGATCTGCCAGGATATTGGCAATATCCTTGGGATCAGTACATTTAATGCCATTATGTTTTAGCTCAGAGCAGATCTGAGCATTGCCATTTAGATTCTTGACATAGTTATAGAATGCCTTGTGGTTGTCTTTGGAATCTTTGGCAATTTTATTTTTGTAACTAGCTTTGGAGGATTTTATGAGGGATCTCAGTTTCTTATTGAAGCTGGTAAGGGAGTTTTTTGCATCCTGGGATTTTCCTCTTTTCTGCAACAGTTTCTTCCTTTTGTTGTAAAGTTTGTTTATGGCAGGGGATCACCAGATTGGCTTCCTTTTTTTGGATGAGAGCATCTTGGTTCTATTTGGGATGGCACGATTCATGCATGTGTGGATGTGCTCGTACAGTGCCTTAGTGTAGGATTCAGCAGTTGAACTTTCAGTTCCCGTCTGCATCGGTGTCATTAAGTTTGCCACTTCTGACTTGAGTAGCATGAAGTTGGCTTTGGAGAAGTTTTTTATGGAGATTTCCTTACTGGGGGGTGGGGGTGGGATGTGGATGTTAAGGGTGATTAGCTTATTGTCAGACCTGACTAATGAGGGGGTGACCATAGGTGTGGAGCATTGATTTCCCATGTTGGTAATGACCAGGTCTAGGATATTGGAGCCATTGGTGGGACTATGGATTAGTTGATCCAGGGCGTTGGAATTTATGAATTCCAAGAACCGGTGGGCAAAGGTGTTGGTACATGAGTAGTTTTCCCAGTTAATGGCAGGGTAGTTAAAGTCACCATTAGGGTGTTTGGTTCTATCTTAATATTTTCCAGTATGTTTAGAAAGGTGTAGTGAGAATCTTGGGGTATGGTGGGGGATCTAGAGCAAGCTACAATTTGGATTGCAGTCTTACCTAGTGTTAGTTGCACCTGGAGAATTTCAGACACATTGTGTTGGGCAACTAGCCTGGTGGTGTGAATATCCTTGGTGAATATTGACACTCCTCCACCTTTAATGTTTCAGTCCTGGTTTGGTGGCCGAAAAGTGTGGTAAGAGTTGTAGCCTGGTATTGCAGGGGTGCTCTCTGGAGCCTTGAACCAGGTCTCAGTTACTGCACAGATATCGATGTTCTCCATTTTTAGGAGTGCCAAGAGAGAGTGCATTTTGAGGTTTAGACTTGTAGCATTGAGTAGCATAAAACACACTCACGCACGTGTACACAAACACACACACATGCGCTCACGCACACACTCACATGCACTTTCTTCATTTTCTCATTTGTTTCGCTACAGCATGTAGTGGAAGTTATTTCTCAAGTGCTTGATACTTAGCAGTGTACTAAACAGTAATGTTTGTTTTTTGCTGACCAATTAAGCACTCTGCTTAAACAATTACTTATTTAACTCATCCTAAAATGATCAAATATATTTAAAAAATGTAAAGATAAACATCATCTTCATTAGAATGGTATTAAAGTATACTACTACTAGTTGTGGGCCTTCTGAAAGGTGAACATTCTGCTGTAAAACAGAGTATTAGAAATTGCATTTACGGAGTCACTGAGCTGCACTCCCAGGCAAAAGCTATGTTCTTAATGTTCTCACATATTTTGCTGTAATGGCATTACAAAGAGCCTAGGTTCAAGTCCCATGTGAATTATTTCTTATCTGTGTCTAGTTTCCATAATGTGCATGTCATACTCCTGTCTGACAATGATTAGCAGCTGTGTAGCCACTGGGCTGTACACAGAGTGTTATGGACGAGTAGATTTCAAGTGCCTCAGTAGTGTGTATCATGATATGGCTGCACCTGGGTTTATAAGACACTTATTTTTTTGTTCATTTCTTGTACATATGCCATAACAAATATGCCATGACAATTAGGACTGCTATTATTATGTGTGGCATGAAAAAATGTATGCACTTTGGAATGCACAGGTTTGAGTTACCTCAGTAGGACAACAGGTAGCATGGTTAAAACAGAATGCAAAGGGAATGCATTCAAACTTCTGCCAAGCCATTTATTCATTTCTCATGTTACGCTTGTATGTGTTTCAATAACTGTATACCTTTATTACCACAATGATTAATTAAAATCCACAGCTACTGTGTGTGAGAGTATAAGCTTCATGGCCTGTTTAATAAAACAAAATACCGATAAGAGTTAATGGGCAGATGACAGATGACAAAATAATATGTCAGCAGATGAACATGCAGGCAACAAGATAACTATACCTGATCTGCAATGTTATATTAAACAAGACATTAAACTAACTTCTCAGTCAAAAGATCACAAAGCAAGTATTTATTTGAAGCAGAGACATTAAATTAAATTAAATGGGTAAATATACAAGTGTAGATGGAAGGCGTGATGCAGACCAAGGTGACAGCTGGTAAGACTAGGTGCTAGGTACAAATCTAAATGGCTGTAAAGGAAACACAGAGAGGAATCTAATGAGCATGCTAGCTAGAACAGAAGGTACTCATTTGGAGGAAATTGGATTGAGTTGGGGTAACATGCCTTTTGAATTGCATAACATTCCTAAGTAGTTGCAACAAACATTACACTTGCATGTAATCTGGTCCATCTAGCAGCTTCTGCATATTCTGTTCCTTACTGGGGCATAGTAGCTGTTTGGTGGAGCATATGGAGCACTCTGCCTCTGATTCCTACCACCATCAGCCTTTTCCCTATATCATACTGAGCACCGATTGCATTAAAACAGATTACTGTGGAATAAGCACATTGTTAATGGTCTGATCTACTGTGCTCCTTAGCACCAGCTGATGCACCATGTGATATCCAAGTGACACCGCTATGCAATGATAAGGCACAAAGGTGGAACTTGGATACCACTGTACCACCACTGTGTAATGGTAAGGCACTGGACTCCAAAGAACAGGTATGTGTTTTTGAAGTCCATGCGCCCATACTATTGACTGGCATTTGGCACAAAGGATGAAGCCTATCAGCTGTTAAGAAGCTACTCCCTGTGGTAAAGGGTTTGATTCCCTCTGCCTTCTTTTACCTCCTGTATGACTTTGAGCAACTTACTTAACAAAACAGTGCTTTGGGGCAATTGTGAATTTGGACCTAGACTCCTTAATTGTCTCCTGGACTTCATGCCTAGTAACTACCTATGAAGCTAAATGTGCATTTTAAATGCACATCCTGCAGAAGAATAACTTGTATAGCCATATTCTGAGTGTTCACTTGTCATAGCTGCAGTTGACTCACCAGCACTTCCACAAGGGTACCAACAAGGGCACACAATTTCACAGCTGGAGCGTATAGATTAGTACGCCCCACATCTAACACTGCTTAGGCCTGTATGACTTAAATTAGCTTATCAAGAACTTTAAAGGACTGTATATATGTGCATGCAAACTTACACATGTATAGCTCACAGGCAACAATTATTTTTTATATAGAGGACCTTGCTATATTCTCTCCATGTTTATGTACCAGTCTCCATAACCAAACCATCACTACAGTGGAGAACTTGCATAAAGGCCACAATATTCAAGTGAATCTTGGTTATGGATGTTGACTAGAAGAAGAATCTGTCATGCCAAATGATAGATGTACAATATGATTATGGGTTGAACAAGCAGAGCTCATCATATTAACTGTTCCTTCATGAGCGAAGACATGTGAAGTAGTCCATGTAACAGCTTCTAATATATCTTGTGTAGAAACATTTGTTCCATATGTTGCAGATGACTCTACCTAATACAATATCTTAGTTGTCTATGTTCATGATGGATTAGGCCAAAGTGATACTTTCATTATGGAAAGAAAACAAATGTGTTTTACACACAAGGTTCTTTAATTCTGAAATACTTTTTATGGATGTTGCAAGTAGTAAAACTGTGCCTTCCATGAAAGGTATTTTAACCATGCTGTAATACAAAGTGCATGTTCAAAGGGAGGTAAAGTCACTTAATTGGCCCACAGGTAAAGTATCTGTTTTACATTGTTTTCGGTGCCTGTATAAATTAACACATTTACGTGGCTCATGACTGATTCCCACAGAAATCTACAATGCTTGGTCTCCTTGTCTACTTCATACAAGTGATTTCTTGTACCCTGTGCCACCAAGGCAAGTTAAGTTCTTTTGAATTGAAAACTGCACTGTCTCATATTATATAAGCAGATCATTTGTGTGTTATTACTCTGTCTGTTGAATTGAATTGAATTGCTGTATTTACTTGTAAAAAATGCATTTTCCTCCCATTGTCTTGCTGTTGGTCACTTGGTCCAAGAATTGCTTTCAAAAGGTGATTTAATTAGTCATTTTAAGTTTGTTGGTGTAGCCGTGCACTTGCATACTTCACCTTGTGTCTTTTTATATTAAGAAGTCTGTGAGGATTCATCTAGAGGCAGAAGGTGATTCACCTGGTCTATCTGAACTGAGAAACACACAGAAGGGCTCCAAAAGTTGTTACTTTATTGGCCAGAGGAGATAGTAGCTGTTTTACATTGTTTTCCTTGCCTGTATAAATTAAATGCATTTGTGTGACTCGTGGCTCATTCCCATGGAGCTCTGCAATGCCTGGTGTTCTCACCTGCTCAACATAAGTGATTTCTCTGCACCCTGTGCCATCAAGGCAAGCTAAGTACTTTTGAATTTTAAATTGCACTTCCTCATAGTATTGAAGCAGATCACTGCTGTGCTCACGCTCTTTCTGCTGAATTGAACTGAAATGAACTGAAATGCTATATCTATCTGTAAAAAGTGCACATTCCTGTTACTGTCTTGCTGTTGGTCATTTAGTTATGGAATTACTTTCCAAGGATGGTCTAGCTAGTTGTTTTAAGTTTGCTGTTGTAGCCCTGCACGTGCACAGCTCACCTTGTGTTTTTTACATTAAGAAGGCTGGGGGGGGGGGGGGTTCCCCTGGTCTATCTGAACTGGAAATGCATGGAAAGGCTCTGAGAGCAGTCACCTTATTGGCCAGAGGGAACAGTAGCTGTTTTATATTGCTTTTAGTGCCTGTATAAATTAAACGCATTTGCACAGACATGCTCAATGCATAGTGGCAGTTAGCAGTGCCTGTACAGACTACCCCTGGAACTCCAGTCTGTATCTTAGTGAATCTAAAACAACTTCACTGCATG
This sequence comes from Protopterus annectens, assembly GCF_019279795.1. Lineage (NCBI taxonomy): Eukaryota > Metazoa > Chordata > Ceratodontiformes > Protopteridae > Protopterus > Protopterus annectens. The sequence continues at coordinate 1,190,969,905 of NC_056725.1, read as the reverse complement.
GAGACAAGCTTAGATCAGCTCACTCCCACATTGTGCAGCACTACTGTTAAATCCCAGCACAATCTATCCTAATGTAATGCCAAACCCCTAGTAGACCTCTGTAAAACCCAGTCTACATCCTACAGTAGTTATGGACAACATGGATATTCAATTTCCAAATTTCTCCATAGCTAATTTGGTAGATATTGACATCCTGAGACAATGTAACATTTGTCTCATGTTCAGAGACAATATATTAATCCTTAAAGAAACAAGCAGAGCATGAGAGAGGTGCATATACACAATTCCACTGTAGGCAAAAATCTCACATATAAACAAAGTTGTCAAGAACGCACACACCAAATCCACCACACACAGTGCCCACCTCACACATGTACCAACTTATGCTAAGGTACCTAAAAGCAATCGTCCTATACCTCAAAGAACTCCTGTGCTTATAAACAGCAATGCCTATCCTCAGCAACCTCCAAGGCATTCGTCAAAGGCAATGCTAGACACCATGCATATATACCGACAACCACTGGAGCCCCAAAAGCAAAACCTGTAAGGCAAGCAAATGCATTACCCTGAACTCTTGTCATAGGGGACTCTATTGTATGACACAAAGATAAGAGAGTCACTAGACTGAACCAGGAGAAGATAATGATTAGTTCTTTATCAGGATCCAGATCCACTAAGTTACACATGCACTCAAGTCACTATACTACAGTTGCGGTAAATGACCTGAGACATACCTTCCTGGACTATATGAAGGGAGATAAATTATTTATTTTTTTATATTTATTTTACATTTGTTAACCGGGAGAGTCCAATTGAATATAAGTTCATTTTCGGTGGAGGCCCAGGGGGAAAAGCTCCAAGAGATAACAATTTTATAGTTAACAGATAAGACAATAAGTATTACAAAAAGGCACATTTGACAACATACATGAGACACATTTCTTACACCTCTAGAGAAATTGGATGTACAATTTGTCTTCCTGTCTAAGATAAGGCTGTACATCTGAACCTATGGACAGTAAATGTCTGTAGCTAAACTATGAACTTAGCTGATAATAGGAAAAATACTGAAGTACTAGCCAAGGGTAGTACAGGAGCATAGTCTGTTATTCAGGAAGTGAGTTTTGAGTAGTTTCTTGAATTGGGTTGAGGAGTAGTTACTTGTTATATGGGCAGGAAGGGGGTTCTGGATTTAAGAGATATAGTGGCTGTAGACAGATTTACCTGCCTTGTTGTTAAATTTGGTTACTTTAAGGAGGTTTTGAGTGCTAGATCTTAAGGATTCCAAAGACATGCATCTGGAGCATTTCTCCCCGGGCCTCCGCTGAAAACAGGCTCTGTGGAACCTAGTCGGACTTTCCCGGTCAACAAATGATAAATAAAATAAATAAAAATAAAATAAATAAATAAAGGATCTGGTAGTGGTGTAGGGTTGAAGTAGTTGTTGTAGAGCTGGGGTGTTGTCTGAGTGATGTAATAATTTGTGTGTGAGTGATAGCTGATTGAATTGAAGTATTAGTGGGAGTTTTTTGAGGCATTCACAGTGGTGTGTTCTAGGGGATGAAACTGTGGCAAATGTAGCTATCTTATAACAGCTGTCAAGTTTGTTTAGGTCAGTTTTTTGGAGATTGGTAAGCACAGGGGAGGCATAAAGTAAGGTGGATAGTAGGTGTGTCCTGGCTATTGTAATTTTGGAGTGGTTGGAGAGAAGTTGTTTGTTGCGATAGAGTAGACCAAGTTTTTATGAACTTTTTTTTATGGTCTGGAAAATGTGTATGTTAAATGAAAGGTGATTGTCAATTCCAAGCCTAGCAGTTTGGTGTGATTGGTAGGGATGATGGTGGTATTGTTATATGAGGAGATTGTAAAGCTATTTGAGGGGATAAAGATTTGTGGAGGATGAAAATGAGTAATTTTGTTTTAACTGGGTTAAAAATGAGGTTTTGATTGGTGATCCAAGTTTCGGCTAGGGAAAAGCATTCTTGTGTTTGGGAGAAAATGAGATCTAGAGTGTTGGCTGTGCATACTATGGTGGTATAATCTGCATATTGGACTATCAAAGCTTTGGGAATGTTGGATGGGAGTTGATTAGTAAATAGGGTGAAGACCAGGAGACCCAGGATGGAGTCTTGGGGAACCCCTAGGAAGACAAGCAATATGGGAGAGAGAGTTGGTTTTGCCATTTTACAGCTTGCTGTCTACCATCTAGATAGCTCTTAAACCAAGAAATAGCAGAGATGCTAAGGTTTAGGGTGGATAGTGAGTGAAGCAGTTTTTCATGGTTGACCATGTCAAAGCTTTGGATAAATCTAAAAATGTAGCAGATACGAGCAGTCTGTTATTTCTGTGGTTATTGATGGTGTTAGTAAATGATGTAAATGCGGTGGTGGTGCTGTGGGAGGGTCTGAAGCTGTGTTGCTGTGTGGATAGCAATTTGTTTTCTAGGAAGTACTTCATCAATTGCATGTGAACAACTCTCGAGAAGTTTTGATAGGGCGGATAGTATAGCTATAGGGCGATAGTTACTGAGTTCAAGAGAGCTACCACTTTTGTATAGTGGAGTTATATGAGATATTTTCCAAAGCTGGGGTACAATGCACTCAGAGATAGATCTGTTTATTAGGATAGAGACAGGATAGGCTATAGCTTCAGCTGTTAGTTGAAGGTATGCTGTGGGTAATTTATCGGCAGCTATGGAGGTTGGTTTAAGTTTTAGGAGTAGTTTTTGTATGATCTTGGTTAGTACTGGGTAGAAGCTGAAGTTGGGGTGATTGCTTTTTATTTCAGGTGGAAAGGGAATTTTTGTTGGAGTGGGGTTGTTGGGACTTGGATGGTTGTTAGCTAAGGTTTGGATAATTTCTTTTAAGAATTTGTTAAACTGTGTGGGGATATTGTCTTGGTTATTCACTATTTTAGGAGTGGGGGTGGATGTTTTCTCTGGTTTTAATACAGAATTGGCTGCTGCCCAGAATTATTTTGGGTTGTTTATATGTTAATTCTGTATATTTTGGTAGTAGGAGATTTTGTCTGTTTTGATATTTTTTTTTTGGCTTTATTGCATAGTTCAATGTATTTTTTGTTTATCTAATTGGGAGTTGCTTTTACGATAGTTTGTCCAGGCTTTGTTTCTATTTTTGAGGAATGTATTAGTATCTAAAGTTAGCCAGGGGGCATGTTTAGTTTTAATTCTTGTGGTTCTGGGCGGAGGGGTGTGATGGTTAAGTATGTTAGTGAAGGTAGTATTGAAATATAGTACTGCTTCATTGAGGGCTAAGCTTTTTAGGGGGGCCCAGTTACACCATTTTAGGTCATTGTTAAAGTTGAATAGGTTAAAATGTTTTTTGTTCCTAATTTCACCCACAGTTACTTGGGTCAGTTGGGGAGTTTTGCTTTGCTGAGGGCGTCTCGCAGACACCCAGCTTGGGATATTTGGGAATGATGGGATACGAGTATCCAGTCTAGTATAGACTGATGTTTGGTTCTCTTGTCTGTTCTAGTGGAGGAAGTTATAAGTTGGGTTAGTCCATGTAGGTTGATGTGGGAGAGAGGGTTTTGACTGGAGCAGTTGTGCCAGTCAATATTAAGGTCACCTAATAGGATGTTTTCTTGTGGAAAGGAGTTAGATGTCCAATCTAGGAGTTTTTCTGTAATGGGAATATTGTTGCCTGGAGGGATATAGCATCATATAATATTGATATATTTATTTGGGTTAAGTTTTAGTTTAGTAAGGGTGAGTTCAATGTTTTCTAGGTCTGGTGTTGTGCTGTCTAGTTTTTGTAGGATGAGGTGATTTTTGTAAAGTATGGCTACTCCCCCACCCCTTTTTCCTACTCTGTTGCTACAGATTATTTTGTAGCCTGGTGCTGTGATTTCATTATCTTGGATTTCTGGTTTAAGCCAGGTCTCAGTCAGTATCACAATATCTGGATGATAAAATGAGAGTAAGGCATTGAGGGCATGGACTTTGTTTGAGATGCCTCTAACATTTAGATTTTTGATGAGGAGTGAGTTTTTGGGTCTGTGGAGTAGGGTGTTATTCAGGTTGGGGATTAGTGCGTTTGGATTTAGTGGGCCTGGGTTGGTATGTGTGTTACCACAGAGTATGAGTGCTGTTTGCAGGTGTAAATAAAATCTGAATAGCTTATTGATGTTTTTTATGTGCTTTAGAGTAGTGTAGAATTGTTTGTGTGATGTGTGTATTTTGTGTATGAGATGGTGGATAAGGATGGTTTGGTAGAGGTATGGGGCTAGTTGAGTATAAGGCTTGGGGTTTGGAGAGTTGAGGGATGTAACCTTTTTTGGGATGATTAGGCTGTAATTAAATTGAGTTTGATAGCTGGTAATGGAGGTCAGCAGTAGTAGGGAAGAGATACAAATGGTATTTAGTAGGATTTATGGATGTGAGGGTTTTGATGGCGGAATCATGATTTAGTTTACTTAGGTTAGTAAGAGGTGTTATAGGGAAAGGGTAGGGGGTGTTGAAGAGTGGTTTTAAAAGGTGTACTTAGGGTTAATTGGATGGTTGATGTGATAGGTTGGTGTGGTGTGACAGAGGTGGGAGTGGTCAAGTATGGGTGTGTTTATAGGTATAAAGGTAATTGATGTGGGGATGGGTGGGAATGGGGGCAGGGTAGGGGAGTGGAGTGAGCCCAAGGGCAGTGAGGGCGAATGGAGCGGGCACCAGCCGAGCCTCATGTGAGGAAAGAAAAATACTTCCACAAGAAAAACTGTCAGAAGCTTCAAATGGTAATTTGCATTCATTAATACAACAGATTTTTTAAAAACAGTATATAGATCAAGAAAAAGAAGTATCTGAAGAAGTTGAAAATGTAAACAACAAAGCATGAATATTTTTATAAAAAGAAATATGGACATGGGAAATAAAGAGAGATTTGATATGGTGCAATATTTATGCAAATGAGAAAGCCAAATTAATCAATACAATGAAGGCAGCCTCAAAAATATTCGAAGAGAAATACAGGCAAAGGCATCCGGATATGGAAAATTTCACAATAAAAAATAATATCACAAAGATGGAATGTAGAAAACAAACATTAGTAAAGTAGAAGTTAAAAAAATACAAGTTGAAGTTATGGAGTGCTAGCAATGTGAAGGATTTAATGTAGAAGGTCTAACACAAATTACATCACAGCATGATGGAGTGGGTCCCCAAAGTAAGGAGAAGCAGGAAGATCAGGAGACACCTGAAGAAGAAGTATGGACACGGGAAAGAAAAAGAGATTTAATACAGTGTAATATTTATGCAAAGGAGAAAGCAAAACTAACCAATACAAAAAGAGCAGCACCAAAGACATTTGAAGAGAAATACAGGCATAGGAATTTGGATATGGAAAATTTTACAATACAAAAAGTAAGAAGACAAAGAGGAAAAGTGTAAAAGGAGATTAGAAATGGAGAAATAGAAACTGAGGTTATGGAGCACATACAAAGTGAAAGATTCAGTGTAGAAAATCTAATGCAGAAAATACCACAACAGGATAGAGCAATGGATATCCAAATTAAAGGGAAACCAGTGGAACAGGAAGCAATTGGTCAAGTGCCATATCAAGATATTTTGGAATGTTCCACAGGAAATGAGTATAAAAATTCACTTGAAGCTAGACAGCAAGGGAAGGAACATGAAACTATGGAAACTCTAATGCTGTCAGTGTTGAGGAGTGATAGGCCAGTGAGTTCCCATATGACAGAACAAGGGATGGCACAGGATGAAATTGAAGAGAAGGTGCCACATGAAGATGATGTAGAACTTTTTATAGAATGCCCACAGGAAATGGAAAACAAGGGATGTGCCCTCAGTTTTGAATAAAATGAGCTGAGAGAAGGGTTGCTTGATTTAATAGAGATAGATAGATATATTAAGATCAATGAAAGAAATAGACTACAGAAGGTCAATAAAAATCCAAAAGTCAGAAGTCTGATAAAACAAATGAACATAGTAATTAGGACTGTCCATAGAGATCTATGCGATATAACAGAAGTAAACAGGATACATTACTGTGCAGCTAAACTAATAACTGATGAAGTTCTACCACAAGGGTAGTGAAGGAAAGGAAGGGAGAAATCAAATACCATCATGGAAGGATCGAATAGAGAAATATACAAAGCAATTAAGACAAGAAGTTTCATTGTTAGAAGATTATAGAAGAGGGAATATATCAACAAAAATGCTAAAAAAGATAGATGTGATAAAAGTAATGCACGATATTAGAACAGACCAGGATCTATCATTCAGTATTGCAAATAACAAACTAAAAATGTCAGCACAGGTGGAAAAACCTAGAAGATACGCAGATAAATATAAAAGAAAAGTGCAAAATAAGCAATTTATTGATGACCCAAAAAAGTTTAATAGAGAATTGAGAAAACAAGGTAAATGGAATTGAAGGACCACCAAACAAAGAAGAAATAGAGGCATTTTGGAGAAGTATCTATGACAATCCTGTGTAACACAACAAAGATGCTAAATGTATAAAAGAAGTAAAGGAAAGAATAAGAAGTTTAAAGGTACAGGATATGAAATGGGATGAAATAACAGCCAGAGATATTGAAACAAAGTTAAGAAAAGCCTCTAATTGGAAAACCCTAGGCCCAGATGCAGTACCTAGCTTCTAGTTAAAAGTATTAACATCTTTGCATGAAGATTTAGCCATGAGTAAGAAGTATTTATATGTGCACCCCAAGCAGACACAACTTGACTAACAACAGGTAAAACAGTGCTTCTACTTAAGAATGAACCTGCAAGCTTCCCCAAAAATTATAGACCAATAACTTGCCTTCTGACTTTGTAAACTATATACAAGAATTGATGCTGACAGAGTTATAGTCATTTAGAAAAAACTCAATTATGGCAGTAGAACAAAGGGGCAATACAAGAAAGATATACAGAACAAAGCATGATTTGTTGTTAAATAAAGTCATAGTCGAGAACTGTAAAAAGGGGAAGACTCTATGTATGACATGGATTGACTACAAAAAAGCAGTTGATAGTATCTCACATTCATGGATAAAAGAGTGCTTAAAAATGTATAAGAAACACCCTACACTGATCAACTACATTACAGTGACAATGAAAGAGTGGCAAGCCATTTTGCAATTAAGCTATGATAAACGACAAATTATTATCCCAGGGATAAAAATTCAAAGGGGGATATTCCAGGTGACTCTGTCACCATTGCTATTCTGCCTTGCCCTTAACCCATTAAGCTGTCTACTTAACAGCTTAGGTCATGGCTATAATTTGTCTCCTAGAAAACAACAAAGTCTAAAGATGTCTCATCTTTTCTTTGTTGATGATACAAAACTGTATAGCTCATCAGACGAGGAAGTGAAAGCACAGCTGCAGGTTGTCAAAACTTTTTCAAATGATATTATAATGTCATTTGGTCTTGATAAATGTGCAAAAACAATCTTTAAAGCAGGAAAACTACAGCACCAGGAAAACTTCAGTTTGGGACAAGAATGTGATATAAAAGAACTTGAGCAAGAGGGAGTGTATAAATACTTGGGAACTGATGAAGGATCATCAATAAAAGATGAACAAATATGAATAAAGCTCAGTAAGGAGTACTTTAGATGGTAAATTAATCCTGAAAACAGCACTGACATCTAGGAACAAAATCCAAGCTATAAACCAATTTGCTCTTCCTGTACTAACTACAGATTTGGAGTAACTGATTGGCCCGAAAAACATGTTGGATAGATTAGATATTAAAACAAGAAGTATGCTTCATGCTCCCCAAATGATCTATAAAAATCAGTGCATACCAAAATTATATATTCCCCGTTCCGAAGGAGGGATGGGCGTCCTTGAAACTGATTACATGTATAGATCTGCAATCGTGGGACTCCACACATATCTGCTGACCTCACAAGACCCAAACATAGTGAAAGTTTTGAAACATGAGGGGAATAAATCTAAGATGATTTCTCTGCTTAACCTAGCAGAAGTATATCAACATCAAGCAGGAATGGAAATCAAACCAGAAGTAGATAAAAAAATCAGGCAGCAACTGAATGTGCCAAAACACAAAAGAAAGAAGTTAAGGTGAATGACTGGGTGAAAAGGCAAGAGATGTAGAAAATGCATAAATATAGTTGCAAGTATAAAAAACTTCTGGAAAAACCTCATGTTGATCAGGATTGAACACAGGAATGGTTAAGGAGAGGTGAATTCAAACCAAGATATGAAAGGTTAATATTGGAGGCCCAAGACAGTGGGCTACTTACACACTGGTTTACAAAGTCCATTGAACATGTAAGAAAAACAGATAAATGTAGGTTTTGTAAAACCAAATTGGAAACAGTCGTACACCTCAGTGCTGGTTGTGACATACAAATGGTAGAAGGACTTTCTACTGAAAGACATAATAATGTGGCAAGACTGTTGCACTGGGGATTGTGCAAGCATTATGGTACTGAAGTGGCTGAAAAACACTGGAAACATGAGCCACAAAGCATCATAAAAAATGATGAAGTCTACATCACATGGGATCATCGATTACCAACAGTACAAAAGACAAATGGAAGAAAACAGGATATAGTGGTCCAAGAAAAGAAGACAAAAATAGCATTGATCATTGAAATTGCCACACCCAGTGACTGCATCCTCAGTACAGAGAGACACAAAGTTATAAAATATGAGGATTTGCAAGCAGAAATGAGAGTAATGTGGATAAAAGATACCCAGATAGTTCCAGTAGTAGTAGGAGCAACGGATCTCATAAAGAACAGTCTACAATCATATTTAGATATGTTACCAATACAGGTAACTCAGTACAAACTGCAAAGGAGTCATTACTGGGCACATTGCAGGTGCTGCAAAGAGCACTTTTGGCTGACATCAAAGAGTGAAACAATAATAATTTCATGAACTTTAATCATAGTTTGAGTTAGGAATGGGAGTCCATTCCCGTTATGGTATTAGAACTCCAAACGATTTGGAGAAATTAAAAATGGAGACATTATCGATCTCTCAGAATAAGTGCCTCAGGTAGGTGTGTACCTTACATCGAGTAGTGCTCTACCTTCACCGAGCATGATGCCATAGTACAAACAAAAGATGGATGTATTCAATAACTGGCTTAGTTCATGGTCAATTTTCAGGGGGTTTCAATATTTGTCAGTATGGGAGAACATGGTTAACAATCCACTTTGCTTTGCAAAAAATGGTCTGCATCTTTCCTCTCTAAGCTTCTGAATATTGGCTAAAATTTTATTCACACACTTAGACAAACCTGCCAACATAGTAAATAAAACCCAAATAAACCTAAACCTAAATTAGACAGAACTCACACGGTAAGAATAGTGGGCTCCAGGTCCGACTCTAAACCAATCACAAGTGGTGTTCCACAAGGCTCTGTCCTGGGACCCCTACTGTTCAGCATATACTTCTCAGAAGTACAGGCAAACGCAGGAGGACTATGGCTAACCACGTCTGCTGATGACTGCAAACTGGGAGCCATAATTGACTCTCTTGAATGTCTTGGTTTTTGTTGCCATTTTTGGTTGATGCTAGTCAGGTCATATATCAAGGGTTACTCACAGCTTTTATTTGTATTTAATGCTGTGATAGTTTTTAAATCAGTGCTATATTAGATGTCTTTGACTGTTGATGTTAGTCAAGTTGATGCTAGTTAAGCCGTACATTAAGGGTTACCTATAGCCCCTATTTGCATTAAATGCTGTATTAGTTTTAAATTAGCGCTATTTTAGATGTCATAGACTGTCAGCTTTAGACCCTTAAAATAAAGTACAACACTGTAAATAGTAGGTGTTTGTTTGTGACAGTGCGCATCACCACTACTTATTTTATTTTATTTTATTTTATAGTTTTTAAATCAATGCTGAATTAGATGTCATTGATTGTTGATGTTTAGTCAAGTTGTTGCTAGTCAAGCCGTACATTAAGGGTTACCCACAGCCCCTGTTTGTGTCAAATGTTGTGATAGTTTTAAATTAGTGCTATTTTAGATGTCATTGTCTATTGGCTTCAGACCCTTTAAATAAAGAACCAACACCGTAAATAGTAGGTGTTTGACTGTGATGGTGCGCATCACCACTACTTGTTTCATTTTATTTTTATTTTTATTTTATTTCATTTCCTTTGGATTCTAAATTGTCAAATTGTGAGTTTACTGATTTATTATAATTTTAGATTTAATCCTAACAAATTTATTGTTAGATTCTTAAAGAAAGCTAGGTCAGTTCATGTACACTTAATTGTTTTAACATTTGTATTAATGCCGGTTTTCAGTCCGACATTAATTAAATGAACATGTGATTTTCAAATCCAGTATTTAAGGTAACAGTTAGAAGGAGACACTGTTTTTATTTGTCTTTTCTGAAGAAGTTGGAGTGTGTCCAATGAAAAGCCATTATCAGTGCTTAAAATAAATTTGCCTATTTTTTGAATTTACGGACTGTGGTCTTTCACAATTCAAAAAAACCCGTGGGTATTGGAGCGTTTACAGTTGTTTTTTGAGTTTACTATTTTTAACTGAGTTTATTTTGCAGGTTTCAATATTTGTCAGTATGGGAGAACATGGTTAACAATCCACTTTGCTTTGCAAAAAATGGTCTGCATCTTTCCTCTCTAAGCTTCTGAATATTGGCTAAAATTTTATTCACACACTTAGACAAACCTGCCAGCATAGTAAATAAAACCCAAATAAACCTAAACCTAAATTAGCCAGAACTCACACGGTAAGAATAGCGGGCTCCAGGTCCGACTCTAAACCAGTCACAAGTGGTATTCCACAAGGCTCTGTCCTGGGACCCCTACTGTTCGGCAAATACTTCTTAGAAGTACAGGCAAACACAGGAGGACTATGGCTAGCCAAGTTCGCCGATGACTGCAAACTGGGAGCCATAATTGACTCTCTGGCTGACATGGACATTATCCAAAAGGGCCTTACTGAGACAGACACCTGGTGTCAAAGTCATGGTCTCAAGCTAAATGCCAAAAAATGCATAGTCATCCTGTTTTGGAAAAACAAAACACCCATGAATTACCACATAGGTGGCAGCCCCCTTAATACAGAAGAGGTAATAAGAGATCTGGGGACCCAGGTAGATAGTAATCTCTCCTTTGACAATCATATTGCCAAAGTAGTTAGGAAATCCTTCTATGTAGCCTATCTAATTACTAAAGGGTTCGCATCTAGAAATAAAGAGGTTATAGTGCCCCTCTATTCGTCACTCATCAGACCCATCATAGAGTACAATGCCCCATTTGGGAAGTACCTCACAAGACACTTCCAACAGCTGGAAAGACCACAAAAGTACCACACCAAGTGGATTACTGGCCTCAAACATATGTCCTATGCAGCCTGACTGGAAAAGCTCCAGCTGTTCTCAGTGGCATATCACTTACTCAGAGGTGATCTCTGCCTGACTTACAAAGCCATGTCCAACTCAGAATTGATGGACATGCTCCACGTAAAGAAATCCAAGTCACTGCGAGCCACTCGCTCTAGTGAGCTAAACCTCACCACAACAATAAATAGAACATTCTGGAGGGATAAATTCATGTCACAGAGACTCCCCATGCTTTGGAACAAAATTCCTAACTACATTAGGCAGAGCCCCTCACAAACACTCTTCAAGAGAAACCTTGATGAGTGGATGGGTAACAGAAAATACACCCCTGGGATCACTTCATTGGCTCTACTTGACAGAGGCTCAGTTAATTAATCAATGGGGTGGCGAAAGCTGACACACTCTGGCTAGGCTTATACATGCCCTCGGGCAGATAGCCTAGTACCCACCTATGAACCTATGAACCTATAAAGGTATTATTGTTCAGTGCTGGAGCATAAACAAATAACTCCACACCCTAAGAGCTCTCCTTACACTGGAAAATATGGACATCTGTGCCATTACAAAGACATGGTGTAAAGCTGCAGAAAGTATGCCAGTAGTGCAAGCTTTCAGTGCCTTCCGCACATTTAGATCATCAGGTGCACAAATAGGGGCTAAAGTGGAAGAGTCTTGATCTACATTAGAAACAAGCATGACTGTAGGTATACTTGTTAAACAGTATGATGCCCTGGGGTTTATCCATGTGCAAATCACTGCAGACAGTCCCATACCATATCCTAGCAAGCTATAGGTCACCTTTTGTGTCCCAAGAAACCCACAGATCATACCTAGGCTTACTGGAGACACTCATCATTCAACCAAATACTCTGGGCATGGGGAATTTTAACTACCCCTCCACAGACTGGGAAACCTACACTGGCTCAAACTTGCAGGCACAATGATTCCTGGATTCTAAAATACCTTTGGTGAGATAGTGTGCACACCCACTAGAGATTCTAACATACTGGACCTGGTGCACATCAATATGGGAGAGTGCCTTGGCATTTGATAATCTAATTTGTAAACTTGGGATGTGATCTGTTGAAAGTGGATCTGCAGTAATATTCTATTCCAGACATAAACTGGCTTTCTGCATGGTTGGGACAATGTGTTCGTTCTTGTTCATCTACAGACCACATTGTTGTGCCAGTCATTGTTTTGACCTAGAGATGTCCTTGTTGAAAACTATCTTAAAAGGCTGTTAGGGCCCTGTAAACTGCTTTCACCTACTTCAGGCTAATGTATTATTTTCTGATGAGACCAGTTGTCCTGCACGGATAAGAGGTTCCTCAAGTGAAGGCCTCAAAAATAACTCAAAGTCTGCTGATAGAGATTGGATTTCACATGGGGAATATTTCAGTGGATATATTTGCGACACCTGTTCAGCACAAGCAAATCTATTTCTGCTTTATGAATTAAGGAATGGGAATCATCATGCCAAGTGGATCCATGGATTGCTTCCATATATTTCTGAAATTCTCACAAGTCTTCCTTATTATGGTCTCTTGAATGTGAAACTATGAAAATGCAAGAAGACGTGTACCTTATCATTCCAACAAACTTTTTCTCTGGGATGGCTTATTGCTAAGAGAAATACATCAGAATATTCTGACTCTCTGCATTTTTGCCCTAAGTACAGAAGATTTCCACCACCACAGAGTCTGCTAATGCACCTAGCAAAGTTATTAGAAGGAGTCAAAGAAGACTTTGTGATTAGCTTTTATCTCAAGACTGGAAGAGTGTAACTATCATTTATGTGTATTTGTTGCCTTTGCTCTTCTAAAACATGATAATCCAAATAGAGAAAGCAATGACTTTGAGCATTCTGAGTTGTTGAAAGACTGGGATCAACATCTGATATACTCTGTAGGGCTGAATATAATCCAAATGGCAGAAATGAAAAATGAAAGTTGTGCTGAGCTGTCTGGAATCTGAAGCATTTTCAGTGAGATGGTTTCAGTGGAATGAGAAGATATGCATTTTCCATATCCTGGTTTCTCATGCAAGAATCTGATTCTATGAAAGGAGACAAAGTCTTCAAAGTCATAATCTGGAAAAAATTTTCTGTCAATGAAACTGGTCATATTTGATCATTCTAGAAATTGTCTTGAGTTATTGTCCTTTTCTGGAGCTCGAGACCTCTTTTACTGGGAGATACCCTTTACATTACCTTTTTATATTAACACCTGACCCATCATGTGTAAAACTGTAATTGATGTTGAGTTTGTCCGTATAACAAGTGACATTTGTGTTGTGTTGGAAAATTGTATAGAATAACCCTAACATCTTGTTATGAAACCTGTTTATCTGTAGTCGTCTCCTGCCATACAGAACAATGACTCTGAAATATACAGCCTCTTGGTATCATAGTTGGTTATATCTGCTTTTTTCATACAAAACTTCACTTCTTATTGGATTATTTCCCTTTATATTAATTTTGTTGATGAAGCTGTTGTGGTGGAATTCCTTTTCTAGAAAATGGCTTCATATCTGTAGTACAACTCATCTGGTATTGAGTTGGAGGTGTAGATGTTTCCTTAAATGAAGTTCCCAGTTAACTTTTCTTTTATAAAATACTAATAATACCATCTTCTGGTTGATTAACATGACAAATGTTGTTTTAATGGTGCATTAAGCAATTTACCCCCAACTAGATTGGACTAGAGTTGCTGGACACTGCATCAGAAGGAGACCATGTCTAGGAAGGGTAGTACACCAGAAAGACACAGCACCTCAGAAAAGTCAATCATCCTACCACACTATGTCCCACCTTGTGACTCCTGCTGTATTTAATTAAAGTGATAGGATATAGCCCACCAGAATGACACAGATTCCCACAATGGAAATAGAGCCAGCCGTGCAATTCACCTGTGGCCCATTCCTCTTATATCCTATCAGACATGATCAGCATCCCTCAGACTGCTTCACTTCTCTAAAATGTATTCTACTTGTCTTACTGAAAACTCTGTGCCTCCTTGATTACCCGCCCTTTGTCTATTGCATGCAACATACATTCCAAATTCACCAGGTCTCATGACACCAGACATGATCTCAGGGCCCTAGTAGTGGCTTAGTAAACTTTTAAGGGTTAAGAATGTGTGGCTGCATAGGCTAGAGAAAGATAAGGCTCTAATGCATGACACCACAGCATAATCTACTAGTATTAAAAATGCCCCATTCCTACCCTTCTGAGCACAAACCAATATGTACAGACTGGATGTTTTTGGCCAGTTCATCAAAGTACCCTGACTGGCTGGAGGTGTGTAGGTTGTGCAAAAAATATAGGGTACTATAAAAGAACTACTTACCAAAGGCTTCTATAAAGTATAGAACTGAATTGTTTTAATACCTATTCCCTAATGCTGAAGAATGTATCAGCCCAGTCATTTGGATTATAAACACAAAAGGGACAAAGTCTGAACTTTGAAGAACTTAAGGGTGGCTAGACTCATATGTATACTATGCTAAGAATCAGTAGTAATCATATTATTGTAAGGATAACATAGCAATTGGCCAGTACGTGGTCCTGTCTCACAGCATGTGGTCACCTATTCTAGTCCTCTATATAGAGCCATAACCAGGGTGGGACAAAGCAAGTGACTGCCATGGGCACAAGCAGTCAGGAGCAGTTTGAATGCAGTTTGTTTATGAATGCTTCTATAGCATTTCTGGCACACCTCTGAACTTCTTTGCTCAAGAATTATGGATACAGCCAACTATAATAGAGGAAATGTCCAAAATGAGGGGATATATTTAAATATTACTCCAGTTCACTTACAAAACTAATAGAACAACATGATTTGCATCAGCATGCAATTCATAAGTGATACGAAATATGACACCGCATAGTATAGCATTGCTGACTGACTAATCATCATCAGTTTACCAGAAAATCTAAATTTCTATGAGGAGCAGACCAACATCAAGGATATTCTACAAGTAAAGGGGACTCTTGAGAGATATGATCAATGGCCATGGCTGAAGCATTCAGTGCATGGTCGTTTAACCTGTTACGTTTGTAGTAAACAGCTTTCTACACTTCACTTTCAAGTAGAAGGGCTTTATTTTGGGGGGGGGGGGCAATTTTTTTGTTTGCTCCTCAGCTGAAGTTGACAGGAACAAGAGCTCAGGAGAAATGCACATGATACCAGATGTGCTATAGACAGTTCTGCCTGTAATGTTGACTTACAACCAGGAGCCTAAAGCCAGTTATATATTCTCTAGATTTAATACAGAGTATTTGAGTGCAAAAATAAATGTGCTTATCAAATATAAAACCTTCTACATTTCACTTAATGCCAGATATTTGATATAAATTTTATGACATCTGTAGCATATTGGTGTAGTTACTCATAATAATTTTTTAATGACATCTTAAGGTCTGTACAAGTCACATCACAAGAATGGAGTCTATGTCTCTGAACTCCTGTATAGTGTACAGTAAAACTTAATCTCCTCCCCGCAAGATTCATGTTCACATTTCTTTAGTGTGGGCATCCTTTCAGTGCATCTCTAAAGGAGATTTCTGGATTCCTAAAAATATGTAGTCTACTCTGAAACCTAGCCCCTGCAGGCAGTGCTGTGACAATTGTTTGGTGAAGTCACACTGTGGTCTGCTGAGTCATTCATTGGATGCATAGTGTTAACATCCAACATTTGCTGAGTCATTCAGTGGATGCATCTGATGCATTGTGTTAACATCCAATGTTTAAGTTATTGGTTCATTATGAATACAGTTAGTAATGTTACAGTCATGAGACAATATTCCTTATCAGTGAAAGGAAGCCCCATATATGCATACCTGTGTGCTCTTGTACATAATAATTTTGGCAGAAGGGCATTGCAAAAACGAGCAGGTGTTTATCACAGCTATGTAAAGCAGTAATATTAGTAGCAGCTGACGAATGAATGAATGAATGAATGAATGAAAAGAAGTTGTGTACAAGTCCCTGAATACTGAATTCACAGGCAGACATACTATCAGGAACACATGACGATGTAACTCTGAACAAATGCATATTAATGCTTTAGCTATATAGGTAGAAATACTAACGACTGTTAGAGCAAGCTTCAGTATTTGTTCCAAATACATAATAAAGCAGTATATATAGAAGATATTCATCTAGTATGGTATGAGCATAACACTAGCATACAAAATCAGTGTCTAACTTAAATAACAAAATTCAAAGCACTCTAACACCAGCCGTTCCCTCCCACAAAAAAAAAAAAAAAAAAATTATAGGGATAGAAAATGGTCATTATTGTATAGTTGTAAAATTATACACAAACTAATACCTATGAGCTACATTGTAGGAAGATACTTGTAGATATACAAATTGAAGTAGATTCCTTTCCTTTAAAATGTGTCACATTACCATTAAAAATGCATACTCTTCAAATGTATATATTTGTTTACTTCACTGTAGTATTTATTTCACCAACCCAGCTCCAGAACAGACATAACTTCATACATTTTGCAATGTAGTAGATAGCAGATACAAAACCTTACTTTTATCACTAATTTGTTAAATGGGGGAGGGTCGTTTAGATTGTTGAGATGAAAATGTCCTGTGTAACAGTATCTACGGAGTAATACAATACTTTTTACAATTTGTTTTGATTTCAAGTTTACTACAGCTCTATGTTTATCTGGCCATGTTTTCTGCTAAACCTATTCACCTACGATGCATCTGAATGTTCTGAAGCTTGTGTGCCATCTGACTAATTGATGACTAATCCATCCCGTGCCTGCACTGTTAGGTAGGAAGTATTTGTAGTTTATTATATGCCATTGTGTTACATCTAATAAATCCAAATCCGTAGCCTGTCTTAGCTTCTAGGTTCTACCTCAGTAAAAGAAAGGAATGCGCACTTGTTTCTAGGCAGTGCTTTGTTATGCTGACTTCCCTAGAGCTTCAAGAGTGCATGAAACAAGAAGATGTATATTATGTATAGTGGATGAAGTACAACCAAAAATCTGTATATTTATAAAATATTTACTTAACTTTCTTTACTGGTGCATAGCATTGATCCAAAAGTAAGGATAAGCCCATGTGCAAATCATGCAAACATAAGATATTCATATATAAAGGTACATTTGTAAAGGCAAGTTGAATATTTAAATAATGCATTTCTTATGTGTACATAGACATGACTTTCAGAAAAGAAATAAAGCATCAGTCTAGTAATATTTATAGTATGGGACAAGCTTTGAAATACCTCATTTGGAAATGATGTAGGAGGGGAATTTGTATTACATTGCAGCAATGAGTTTTATTGGGTTTCTTTCATTCTTGCTTGCATAGTGATTAGGTTTATTGTGTTAGTTAATACTACTCCTCCCTTAATTTCAGTATTCAGACCTCCTTTACCTGAACTTGAGCTTACATGTGAGCAGGTTGTACTACCTTTGTAGGCATTTACAGTAGTGATGCCTGCCCGCTCAAATTCATGCAAAGTTAGCATTGTGTTGTAATGCTTTAAAAGACTACAATGTTTATCTAACGTCTCTTCAAAGTGGCTAACATATAAAATACTGTATGTATCTCCCAAGTTTTGAGATGCCCATTTCTCACTCTTTTACTCTCGTATGAGTCACATCCAACTCCTAAAGTAACTCCGTGGACAGTCGTGCTACCAGCAGAGTTTTCACAGCAAGGTGGGGCTGGGGTAGAATAACATGGAAGTAGGTTGCCAAGTTTTTGTTCCATATCACACATGCATGCACTCAAACCTACAGGCAATTCTAGAGTCTCCACTTTGCTTTACTGCATATTTTTGAAATGTGGGAGGAAACCCACACAAATACAGGAAGGGCATGCAGGCTATGCAGATGAAACGCCCCAGCTAACAACTGAATCGTAGAATCTTTTACTGCAACCATTGCTAAAGACTGTTAAAGGATATATGTGGTCAGTACTGTCATTTTATTTTTCAGTTATAGTTCTATAGCTAATTTCCATTAATAACTGATGTCAGTATAAGTGTATAATGATGAACCGCACTCAATAAATGGAGTTGTGGCTCTGTGTTGTTCATCTTAATATATCTTGTGTATTACATGCATTAACTGACAAATTTCTTCCAGACAAGAAGAACTGCAGGATACAACAGACCAGAAGAATGCTGCTGTCCCTAAGGATACAGCTCCACAGAAGTATACGGCTGTCTGAAAGGGCAATATAGCTTGCAGTGCAGTTCATCTGTGACCCCGTACTAGGTCTGGTAAACATTCTTTGATCTGTTTCTCTTCTTCTGACTGTTTAACACCTGACACTGTAAACTCAAGGCACCTCTAGCTTACTATGTGCCTTTTTTCCATACTATAAGCAGTGTACACTTCAGTAAACACTATTGACCAGATATCTTTGCATCACACTATGCTGTTTGGCTCCTAGCTGGGTCTTAGAAAGCTTTGGAGGAGCTTGTCTGTCTCTCTCAGACTTAACTGCATCACCTAACTCAGCAGTGCTAAGTATCCTTATATACGGCAAGGGGGCGACTCCCTAGCCAAAGCAGTTACTACCTTCCAATCCAGCATCCTGTCAGAGTACTATGTTACTCAGTAAACTAGTACTATGTAATCCCAAAATTACTCTAATACCTTTAACCTTCTGGCTCGTCACTTGCTTCTTGAACCTTATCCAACCTGACACACGTATAATCCATAAAAATTTACTTATACAAATTACTAGTTTTGCATTATTCTAGTAAATGCTGATTTATCCTTGAGAACTGTGAATTTGTGATGCCTGATAGCTCGTATTTCATGGTTTTCTCCCTTTCATTACAGAACACTGTTATGTATGAATTAAACAAACTGTTCAGTTATGTATTCATTTATGTTTATTTTGTTGACTGAATAAATAAAAAGAGAAAACAGTAAAAACTAAATGTGCTACAATATGTTGTAGTATTTGCAACTAGTTTATATCCACTATGTATAACAGAGACAAAGTACTGACAAACTGAAAAAGGTTAAGATCCAGTATAAGATCCAGTATATGTATTACACACACACACACACACACATATATATATATATATATATATATATATATATATATATATATATATATATACATGGGAGTTTATAATGGTTCTTCAACCCAATAAATAAGCGCAAGTCAGCGTATAAGCCAAGAAAAGAAATGATTTATTTAGCTAGCAAGTAAGCGCTTTCACCAAACGGCTTTATCAAACTTCAACAACAGCTTTAAAATCATACATAATTATATATACAGTGGAATAAGCTGATTGGTGTAACTAAATTGATTAATTAATAACCAAATGTATTCCCTCATTAAAGCACATTACATAAAAAAATATTATTTAAAAACAATCCATATATATAAAATAAATATAAGCATATATAAATATGCACAAAAAGTAAAATATATATATATATATATATATATATCATACACATATATAAACTATTTACTTCCAATTGTTTCGAAACAACAATAATATTAATTTAATGCATAGGGAATAAACCTAAAATGTATATACTGTATAAATATTAATACTGTATAAATATTATAAAAATCCGACTTATACATTTATAAGGGTCTGTATAATCTCTTTCTATGCAATAAGGGTTTCACCTGTATCTTATCGTTTATACCAGGGAACTTGTCTGCTCTTAAATGGATTATCCATCTAAGCTCACATTCCTGTAGGTAGGAATCAATATCCCCACCTCTAATACTAGGAACAATCTGTTGTAACACACTGAACATGAAAAAATGGTTTGGTCCTGTACTCCTAACATGTTTAGCAAGAGCATTATGCTCAGACGCAGTCCTAATACTGTATACATGCTCCCTGATATGTTCTCTAAGCTGCCTGCAGGTCTTACCTACATAAAATGCTAAGCAGGCGGTACACTTGGCAATGTACACTACATTAGAACTAATACAACTAATACAAGTATTAAAATTGAACACTACCTTAGTTGAGGGAAGTTAGGAAGGAACTTAGTCCTTTATTCAGGACTTCTTCTTCAAAGGGACTCAAAGGTCTACTGGACAAGTTAACCACTAACGTCCCCCTGTATTAGATTGTCCCTTTATTTTACTAGAGATGTGGATAAGATAAGGAACATTATCTATAAGCATTGGGAAATCCTTGAATTAGACAATGATGTACATAGGGTGGTGGGTACCAGTCCGAGTTTTACTTACAAAAATAAACAAAATCTAAAAAGAACTCTATGTCACCGCTCACTTGTAGGACATATGAGCAGAGTGCAAGGTGATTGTAACACCCTACCTTGCTTGAAATGTAACCAATGTCAGCATATAGATAGTAGTAATAGTTTTTTACATCCCTCAACTAAGGTAGTGTTCAATTTTAATACTTGTATTAGTTGTATTAGTTCTAATGTAGTGTACATTGCCAAGTGTACCTCCTGCTTAGCATTTTATGTAGGTAAGATCTGCAGGCAGCTTAGAGAACGTATCAGGGAGCATGTATACAGTATTAGGACTGCGTCTGAGCATAATGCTCTTGCTAAACATGTTAGGAGTACAGGACCAGACCATTTTTTCACGTTCAGTGTGTTACAACAGATTGTTCCTAGTATTAGAGGTGGGGATATTGATTCCTACCTACAGGAATGTGAGCTTAGATGGATAATCCGTTTAAGAGCAGACAAGTTCCTTGGTATAAATGATAAGATACAGGTGAAACCCTTATTGTGTAGAAAGAGATTATACAGACCCTTATAAATGTATAAGTTGGATTTTAATAATATTTATACAGTATTAATATTTATACAGTATATACATTTTAGGTTTATTCCCTATGCATTAAATTAATATTATTGTTGTTTTGAAACAATTGGAAGTAAATAGTTTATATATATATATGATATATATATATATATTTTTTATTTGTGCATATTTATATATGTTTATATTTATTTTATATGTATGGATTGTTTTTAAATAATGTTTTTTATATAAAGTGTTTTAATGAGGGAATACATCTGGTTATTAATTAATCAATTTAGTTACACCAATCAGCTTCTTCCCCTGTATATATAATTATGTATGATTTTAAAGCTGCTGTTGAAGTTTGATAAAGCCGTTTGGTGAAAGCGCTTACTTGCTAGCTAAATAAATCATTTCTTTTCTTGGATTATACGCCGACTTGCGCTTATTTATTGGGTTGAAGAACCATTATAAACTGAGAAACATTGAATATCTGAGGCCATTTCGCTCCTGCATGTGGATTTTTGTTTTGATTATATATTTATATTGGATGCAGGAGTGTTCATCTCTCTATCGTTGCTTAGTGTTTTGATATATATATATGGGTCCAATTCACATGGTCAACTTTTCACAAAGTTGATTTTCATATGGCCGAGACCATATGATCAACTTTTGAAAAGCCGACTATGGGGAACCACTATCTCCATGCAGTGCAGAATGGGAAAATTTCCCTCTTCCACACTGTAGTGCGATCTCGGAGTTGGTATATTTAAGTTACAGGGGTGGGGGAGCCCCCTTTTGCTTTGCTAACAGTTTAAAGTAAGTGTTTATTGTGTTTTTTGTGTTTATTTTACATGGTCGGCTTTCCGAAAGTCTCGGCCATATGAAAGTCGACCATGTAAACTAGATCCATATAAATATATATATATATATATATATATATATATATATATTTATTTATTTATTATTGATTTACAGATGAGACAATAATCCAAGACCTCATCTACCTGAGCTGGTTGGAGGTCAGGTGGCTGAAAAAAAATCCTACAGCTTTTATCAGAAAGATAAATATCTCTTTACTAACATTTAAAATGTTAATGTAATTTACATCCAATAAATATCATTTAAAAAACTTTAAGATTTATACAGACATTTATCTAAATAAGATTTTCTACAGTGTTATTTTCACAATTCATCCTAAACCTTTCTTAATGTCCTCTGTTTACCCTTTAAACCTCCCCAGACTTTTCACCATAACCAGAACTTTATGTGCTTATGATTTCTGTAGCGTACCATTTTTGTTACATATGTTTCCTTGCTGCCCTAGACAGATTTCTCTAGTCAATATAAATACTTGCTCATTCGCACATGAAGAGAGACTGCTGTCAACAAAGCATAAATAACAAAATAAATTTGTTTTATATATTTATTTATTTATTCATGCACTTTTGTTTTCCAGGAATGTCTGATTGGGCAGCAGTTTGCCCGTTTTCAGTGGAAGACAAGGAAGGAAAGCTCCACGCATAAGTGCAGTAATACATGATACGTACATTTTAAGGGATTAAGTAAAATATTAATATACAGACTTAAAGACATTTAGGATGCAATATGTGTACAGACAGTATGCAGTCACACAAATAAAAGATACAATTAAACTTACATTTCTGCCTATAGACAAGGAGAGTGAGTCTTAGAATGAAGTAGGTACATATAGGAGTTGGATATGTTTCTAGAAGGTGCATGGAGGTAACTGAAATGTGAGAAGAGGAAGAGTCATGAGGAAGTTAGTATTATAGAGGTGGGAACAAGTATGGTAGAGGATAGGACATGGGAAAAGAGGATAGTGCTATGGGAAAGGTATGGCAGGAAAACAAGGACCTTTTTGTTTGTTTGTTTTTTTTTTGGATGATATTTCTTACCCTAGAATTGAACATTAGCAGCACCAGAAGCCAAACAGATGTTGTTGGAGGTGATTTTTAAAGGATTGTAGGTGGATTTGCCTTAGTGCTAAAGGAACAAAGTTCCATGGCTTAACAACATAAGAATAGTAGAGACTGCTCCTCTGTAGTTATTTTGTTTGGTTATACTGCGGAACAGCTTGTCATCTAAGCATAGGGAATGTTTAGGTAAGTAAAGCTTACTAATTTATTTGTTTATTTTCTGGGATAGTATAATTGGGATGATATAATCCCTTTTCAGTGGAAATCAAAAAGAAAAGCTCTGCAAACAAGATTGAGCATACAGAAATTAGGTGATGTGTATTTACAGTGATTAAGTGAAGGATATATTAACACATGTAAGGAAAAAAAACACATAAATTACAAAAGATGAACTTGTATGGTCAGCAAGCATCAGGAAGGATACATTTAAGACAGTGGCAGCTGGTGACTCCACAGCAAAGACATTACAGCAGGTCAAAACATGTTAAATTGTGATAAACCAATAGCATGGGTCAGTCACTTTCATCCATAGACTACCCTAGTCCCAACTTATTATAGATACTTTATTGTCAATGTTCACCTCAAATGTCAAATTGTAATCAAATAAAAAATAATGAAGGTCACAGTAATGTATTTCAGCTTGTTTTACTCAAACTCACAGTAGCCCAGTCAAGCAAGATCTATGGCAAAAAAAATAAATAAACAAACCGTAAACCAGCGACCTTTAAATAAAACAAGTAATTTACTGAGAATAACCAAAGCGCTTTTCGACAAGCCCAATGCTTGCCTTCTTCAAAGGAACTAACACAACAAGATCTATGGCAGTTTAACTGTGTTCAAATGACTGCAGAATTACTGAATAACTGGCAGAACATTATCTCCAACTCACCAGCAAATGGCATAAATCTGCATAGATATACACAACTCATTTCAAGCCCTACATGAACATTAAACAAACACACCAAAAGAACCTTAAACTGGATCCTAGTTTTACACCCTGAAAAATTCTCTAAGACAGATACCCTACCTGATGTCTTAAGCGACCACCTACCCGCCTTTACTCACAGAACCCAAACACATTTGGCCAAAGCACACTCATATAAATCATCCAGAAACCTTTTAAATTTCAACCAAAACCTATTTGTCAATACTCTAAAAGCCCACAACTGGACTCCATTAAAAGCTTTACCTCTAGAAGATGCTTTTGATTATTTCAACAACATCTTTCTAAATATACTCAACAGCCCAGGACCTATCCACACCAAAAGAATAAAGCATAAAAATGCCCCATAGCCAAGTAAAACAAAAAAACATGCATTACCTTACAGATAGAGCTTGGAGGGAATGACAAAAAATAGGACCCCCCCAAAATGAACTCAACTACAAGCAACTTCAGAATTCTGCTAAAAAGATAGTCCTTAATGATAAAAAAGCTACTTTTCTTCACAGTTATCCTCCCAAAGAAATAACCGTAAAAAGTTTTGGAAATCTGTTTCTAAACTCCTCAACCCTGGAACCCTGCACAACTCTTCACCTTCTCCTCACAAAGACTGCCTAGAGATTGCACAAATGTTTAACTCTCACTCTATTGATACCATCAAAAACAACATTAAGGACTCCACCATTACCACAAATCTCAACAAATCTCTCTCAAAGTAACTCAAACATTCTTTCTCCCCTCACTGGAGAAAATACTATCACGTTCCTCTCAATACCAGCCTTTACCATCAAACCATTACCCACCTCCCTAATCCTAAAACTACTCAAGAAAATAAAACCATGCTTCCCCTCTGCAGATGACCTCCCATCAGAATATCTTAAACTCTCTGCTGAGGCTATAGCGTGCCCCATTAGCATTCTAATTAACTTCTCCATCTCTGAGTCATATGTTGACCAAATCCATAAAGTCGCACAACTTAGCTGGCGACTCTGTATTCACTAATACTATGGGTAGAATATGGAATTTGCTATCTAGGGATATAACTCTGATTACATCCTTACCTCTCTTCAAACAAAAAATCAAACTGTACTTTCAAAATCACTGGCTTTGTTCATGTAGTACACCAGACTAACTTCCCTCATTACCCTTTTCTCTACCTTTAACCCTACTCTGTGCTTAATAGTTAAGCAAATACCTAGTTTTTCGTTTGCCCTTTGCAGTCCTTCTATGCTCTGACCTACTTCTCTCATCTCTCCCATCTCCTCTCTTTTGTCTTCTTTTCTTTTCTCACTTCTTGACTACTGTCTCTTCCCTCTTTTCTAATCTTGTATTACTCCTTCAACTTTTCTAGTCACTTGTACTTTAACTCTTTTTTTCTATATTGTAGAAGCTTTTTGGCGTAGCCTTTATCCGTTAATTAAGATGCTTTGTAACTGACCTAGCATTATTCATGACTACTGTAGTTTTGTGTGCCTTAACTTTTTGTTGATTTTATTACTAATTTTATATTCTTATTTTTATTTTTAATTCTTTATTATTAACATGTCTCATTGTTATGTTTTGTGTGGAGCTTTTCTCCCCGGGCCTCTACTGAAAACGGAAATATATCCAGCTAGACTAACCCGGTCAACAAATGTAAAATAAATAATAATAAAATAAATAAATGTTCCACAACTTTGAAAAAACTCCATAATAACTCCTTTACATAAAGGCAGCAGTCCGAATGAACAGACTACCTATTGGCCCATCTCAATACTTTCACCCTTATCAAAAATTTTAGAAAAATGTGTACATATACAATTACTAAAGCATCTCTCTGACAATAACCTCTTCTCCCTCACACAACATTGCTTTCACCCTGGACATAGCACCACCACAGCATTACTTTCTTTTACCAATACAATAAATAAAGCTCTTGACACTGGCTTGTCCACCTCTGTTATCTTATTGGACCTATCTAAGGCTTTTGATATAGTTTCACATCTAAAACTTTTACAACAACTTCAATCTATTGTTTGCTCTTCGTGTACTCTCACATGATTCTCCAACCATCTAAACAATAGGAAACAATCTGTTAAATGGCTTAATATAGAATCTGAATACCTACCCAACAACACAGGGGTCTCCCAGGGATCTATACTTGGGCCTTTTTAATTTTTTTATCAATAACCTTCATACAGCTTCCCAACAAAGTATACTTGTCCAATACGCTGACGATTCTACTATTATCCACTCTTCTAATAATGCAAAAGGCCATTACAGCATAACTTAAAAGGCCTTTACATTTATTGAAACTCAGTTGAACCCCCAAAAAATCTAAGCTCCTTCTCTTTACAGCTAAATAACCATGTGTAGACTTCAAGATACTTTCTCAAAACTACATTCAAATCGAAATAGTAAAGTCTGCTAAACTACTAGGCTATATGATAGACAAACTTTCCTTTTAGCAACACATTCTCAGTACTATAAAAAAACCCACTTCAAGTTTGGTCAACTTTATAGACATAAACTATATTTGGACAAGCCCACTATGATAAAACTTGCAAATACTATGCTACTTCCTTCCCTCCTTTATGGTATGTCAGGCATCATCTTGGCAGAATTCTAATATTTACCCCACATTTGTTAGAGTTCTACAGAAGTAACTGAAAAGCACAAATGGAAAAGGATGACCTTAAACCCTTTGAAGTGAAAACATCATCAGGCATTCACCATAATGACACTGACAAAGTTATTTACTTTATTTATGTTTGGTTACCAGGGTGTCCCAACTTAACCATACAGGACCTCTCTTCAGTGGAAGCCCAGGGAGAAAAGCTGCACAAAATTACACACTGTTACAATAAAAAGGAAAAATATAGACAATACAGAAAAATAAAATACAATACAATATGTCAAAATTAATGACTTAGCACAATGATTGTTTTCAGGAAAAGGGAAAGAAATATTTACAAAGCAGTGTAGAATACTTAGTTTATAAAAATGAGAGGTATGGAGGGGCTATTAAGGAGAGTGGTAAAGATTATAATTAGGAAGAGACAGGAGGGAAGGAGGCATTATTAAAGGGAATGTTGTTGGAGCAGTTTGCAGAGAGGGATTTAGTGTAAGTGAAATGGTAACAGAGATGGAAGAGAGAGTAATATTGGAGATTTCTAGGAAAATAAGGGGCAGACAGCATAATAAGAGGAAAGAAAGGAATTAAAGAAAATAAAATTTGGATGAAATATATGAATAGATGTAATAGAAAACCAAGAAATATAATGGTGACTTTAGTTAGGTGAGCTGGAACAAAAGTGCTGGGAATAAAATAGAGAGTCCTTTAGTTTAATTTCGACACAGGAGAAAGAGGATATTAGTCATGTTGGGGGTCCACAATTTAAGTACATAGGTGGAATATTGGAAGTCACCCAAGGAACGGTATGATATTTTTGATCTGAAATCAATTTTCGTCTGATGATTGAAGAGACCTTACAGTAATGTACTGTTGTAAGAGTGGAGTAAGAGAGGGACATTTGACAGGAAAGAATATCTTATGTGCCATTTTTAGCTTTTTTTTTTTTTTTGCTAATTCAAACCAGTTTAGTTTTTTGATAAGATAAGTTGGGCAATTTGACAGCAAATTTATTGATTTTGTTGTAGCATTGTTAAAATCATATTTGTAAGGCTAGGTGAAGCACAGTGTAAGCTTGATTAGTACAACAAAATCCTGGCTGCTTATATGCATTGTGTTCCACATCTTAGCAGACCTACAAACAGTTCACTTTTCTATATGATATTAAGTATATTATACAAGCATAATAAAATAATAGCAATAAATCCTTCTATCTTATCATAAAACAAACATCAACCCATTGCAACAACTAAACAGCTGCAATCCATGGCAGATCAATTAGTTAACTATAGGGCCACAGTGGTACGGCGGTAGCATTGTTACCTCACAGCAAGAGGTTCTCCCGTTTGATTTTTGGCTTGGCCAGGGAGTGCCTTCTGTGTGGAGTTTGCATGTCCTCCCCACGGTTGGGTAGCATTCGAAAGACATGCGTGCATAAATGGGCGTGCTTTCGTTGAAGGTTGGGCGTTGAGCTGGCACCTCGGCGTTTTGTAAAAATCTACTGCCAATCATTAGCAGACCGGAGTTCCGCTGTGGCAACCCCTTACCAGGAAAACAAACAAGTGTTTACACCAGTAAAGAAACCAAAAAGTTCAGATACTGGATTTCAAGAGACCAACAATATATATAATCTCTGTTAGGCAAAATGCATTCCTTCATCCAGTAAGCTCCCTATGAAACTTTAAAAGCTATATTGAATGTCTTAGTGCTATTGGTATGATTTAAAGAGGTACACACTTCCTTATTCACCTTTCTTGTGTCATTCATCTATAACCACAGCCCCTCTCCATTATTTAAAATAGCATGAAAAAAATCAAAGCTTTGCACAAAACGTATTGAGGCACCATAAGTGTTTAAAAAGTTACTACTCATTTAAAACTTTACAACATTTCTAATAAACAGTATAGCCAAGTCAGCCTATTTCAATAAAATGTTGATTTTCATCCAGTACTACACAAACAAAGAGGTTAAAACTCTTGAACATTCCCCATCTTTCAAGAAAGCATTTAGTTTTACTGTCTGAAATCATTTTACCTCACGTTTTCCTGTTGAAGGAAAATCCTTTGAGTTCTGCCAGGAAACAATTACTCTACTGTAGAAGCCCCCGCCAAAAAAAAAAAAAGCATGTCAAAAAGTCCTTAAAACTTGAATAGAATTTACTCCACTGAATTTGTTTCACTTTTTCTCAAAAAAAATGACAATGACATTGTGTGGCATACACCAAGCTGAAAAAAGATCTGTGAGTGGTGTTAGTAGCACAGACAGAATCTGTCTCAAGTTTGAAGGTTGTTGATTTAAACATAAACCTTGCATGCCCACAAACCAAGTGGCTCATGTCAACTGAATTCCCAAGCACAAGAACACCATGGTAACCAGACAGTAGGGGAAAAGAAGGCTTATGGGCACATCCAAATTATTAAGTGTTTGTTGGTGAACTTGCTGATTTGAGTCAGAAATTGGAATAAACATGCCACTAGTCAGGAAAATGAGAGGGACAGATAATTTGAATGCTATCTCAGGAAATCACAGGGAAATCTAAACAAGTGAGCACACCGACTGGATATTTGCAGCCGGATGGTAACTGAGGAAAGGGGTCTGGTGAATACAGCATGTAGACAAAAAACCTGAAATAGCTTGTAGTTAAGTATAACAGAACATATTGTACTACCACTAAAGGAATCCATGGATTCTTACTCCCATATCTGTCTGACATTTATGAATGGCTTTCTCTGTTCCCAATTAACTTATAAGTCTCAATTGAAATAAAAAATATTTAAAAAAAAAGAAAAACTTAACTTGTGCTTAACACAGCTACTGCTCTTTTGACCTCTACAACCATTCCCATTAACCTTCATAGTTAATATTCATGGTCTAGTGAAAAGCCTGAGAACTGATTGGTTAAGTGTACTGACTTCTCCCACAGGGCACCAGTTGCAGCAGCTTTCAAGAGGCTGTTATAAACTACCATATAATCTCAATCCCTTCGAGCTACATGCTATAGGGACCTAAACCTTGTCACCACAATAAACAGAACATGCTGGAGGGATAGATTCCTGTCTCAGAGACTTCCCATATTTTGGAACAAATTACCTATCTATATCAAACAAAGCTCTTCATTAGCACTCTTCAAGAAAAATCTTGATGATTGGATGGGAGATAGGAAATTCACCCCGGGGATCACTTCTATGACTCTGCCTGACAGGGACACAGGAAAATAATTTTCTTGGGTGGCAAAAGCCAGGGTACCATTTGGTGGCTTATATAGGCCCTAGGGCCAATAGCTTAGTACCTACCTATGAACCTATGAACCTATATTTGCATAAAATAAAGTAAATGCAAAACTGTTCATGATGCCTCCATTTAAAACAGCTGTAGTTCTTGTCATGGGCTCCCCTGGTGGTGTGGGTCCCAGATGGCCACCTAAATCTCCACTATTCTAATCCACCACAGACTGCCTTTGTATATAATTCTCCTTAAGGAACATGCCCATCTAAACTGAGTGTTCTAAAATGCCATTGCTAGAAGACATTGACTATAAGACTGGATGCTCTCTTGCTTGCTCTATACCACAGTACTTGGCTATAAAGTTCTTGTTTTCAGAATCAGCTTCAATGATGAGACACCCAGGAGAATAGACATAATTTTCTTTCAGTTGATGTGGGGACTTCTTTGCAAAGGTGACCATGAACTCTGAACTTTCAGTGTGCCCTCCAAGAAATTTCTAAAGCATCTTCTATAGTTTTCTGTCTTTCAGATAAAGAGAGAAAATGAAAATTATGTTTGCTTGAAATCCATGAGTACTGCTAAAGGAATCCATTGATTCCAGTAAAGCTGAAAAAGGGCATAATCCAATGGCTGGGATCTCTCATTTGGCAAATTCCTCAGAAACTACTGAATCTTTGATATGGTACTTAAAATTGCCACCAATTTTTCAAAGCCTGACTGGTCAAGACTTCCAAACCTCTGAAAAAAAAATCTATTTATCCTGACATCAAAGTCTCCCTGCACCCCCTACACAGGGGACCATACAGCTCTACATTCTTTTAGCTAATATAAGATCACCAAACACCAAGGGAAAGTTATAACTCACTTTTTTATAAGCTTATTAAGTCAGGCTTAACTGATTGGGCTTCAATAGACTTGGAGACAAGTCCATTAAGTACCCTGAAGTCTTCTAATATGTAGTTTCACAGAAGATATCTTCATAACACTCAACTATTCCTGATTTTGCGTCATATTTTGGTCTATTTCTCATAAAATTTGCAATTTTCTTGCCAAGCATGGAGGCTTATAGTCACTTAATAAGGACAGCTATTTAAGTTTCAGACTTCATATCCTTCAGAAAATGCATGTTAATGCAAAAGCTGTTATTTGATCAACTTTATAAATATATAATAGCATTATGTAAAATATGTCCCTGATTTGGGGCCTTTGCCCTCATTATTTTTTGGCTGTGTTCATGATTTTTGAGCTAAGTGGTTGAGAGATACAGGATATCTTTGCAATAGAAGACTCCCTTTGCATGGGAGAAAGAATTCTGTTAGGTGGGCATTTAATTATGGCCACTGAAAATCAAGCAAGTAGAATAATGTAGAAAAATGATGTAAGTTGTGGCGTTCAGTATAGCCCCCCCCCAAAAAAAAAATTTCCTGGTGTAGATGAGGTAACAATCTGATTTCCACTCACTAAAGGTAATACCCATACTTTGAAAATACTAAAATGTTAGTTGGAAAGAACAAAGTTGAAGTAAAAGTGAGTGTTTCTCACACTGAAACAGCCAGTGATCTTCATAAATAAAGAGATGGAGGAAGGTGATAGGCATGTCTACTGAGAAACAAAATAGCATCTAATTTATTCATGAGTACAAAGTCTTCACTGTTAGTCTATTTGTAAAGATATTTTTTTTTTTTGCAATACGAAATCTGCACATTTATGTTCAACTTCTACGTGGAGTCATTGTTTAACATTTTTTCAAGGCTTCTGCTGGAAATGAGCTCTATAAACAGGTGGCTATCCTGGTTAACAAATGTCAGTAATGAATGAATAAATAAATACAGCGACTAAGATTTTAGTGACTACATTTTGTACCTTTTGTTTTTAAGAGCAATTTTTAGTTTGTGAGCTGTAAAATAAATCTCAAAAGAATGCCTTTTCTCGCACAAGAAAGAGCTTTGACTAAAAGACAAATGTCTTACTTGTTCTTCTTGGGGGTATTGACAATAGCCTTTCAAAAAGCACTGTCCTCAGGGGAGAACCAGAAGACTATGTCATATCTCACTTGTGAAGTAGAAGCTCTCCCAAGGCTAGAGGCAATTTCTCATTCTCAAAAGTAAAAGACCCAGTAAGAGAGTAACAGGCAGTCCTACCTCCCCTACTAACAGCTCCAGACATTAAAGGCTCAGTCTGAGTTACCTATCTTAGTCACATTGGTCAAAGAGAAAATATTTCTTAGCAAATTGTCCATAGTAAGATTTTTATTGTTTACCCTCATCCCCTCTACTGGATGCCCATTCATTCCCCATTGGTGGGAAATCCTTGCTCAATTTGTGTGAGAGCAATCCAGGGGTGGGGGTGGGTGAGGGGCTGTCATAACGGCAAACATTAGGGTTGTTTGTGCCCTCTGTGGCATCTCAGTTATGATGGCATTTTATTGTTAATAGCCTAACCCCTCCCCTGTAGGAATCACGAGCATCTATATCATCACAAGGACCACCCTTGTCCATCTGTTCATACATGCCTGCATGTTCCTCTACATATATGGAAAAAGTCTATCATCACCAGCTTACCTGGTCAGCTCATGTCCTTCCTCCTACACAGGCTACCCACATTCTGACAGGCCTAGGTCCACCCTACGGAAGGTCCCAACATTCTGACATGTCTCTGTCCTCTCTAGATAAGCTCCCCACATTCTGACCTTCCCATGTCCACACTATACATGCTCCCCACATTGTGACATGCATGTGTCCTCCCTACAAATACTCCCCACATTGTGACATGCCCATATCCTCCTTACACAGGCTCCCCACATTGTAATATGCCCATGTCTTCCCTAGCCAGACTCTCCATATTGTGACACTACTGTGCCCCCTACTCAATCTTCCCACATTCTGACATGCACATGTTCTCCCTTCACAAGCCCCCCACATTGTGACATGCCTATGTCTTCCCAACACAGGCTTCTCAAAGTCTGACATAATTATGTCCTCCCTACATGGGCTACCCACATTGTGACATGTCCATATCCTAAACCAGTAAGAACACTCAATATCCTCCCTACACATGCCCCCCACATTGTGACATGCCCAAATCCTCCCTATACATACTCCCACATTCTGACATTCCCATGTCCTCCCTACACAGGCTCCCCATATTGAAACATGCCCAAGCCTTCCCTACACATGCTACCCACATTGTAACTTGCCCATATCCTCCTTAAACAAGCTACCCACATTCTGAGATCCCCATGTCCTCCCTACACATACTCCGGACATTGTGACATGCCCATATTTTGTCTACACAGGCTCCCCACATTGTGACATGGGTATGTCTTCCCTACCCAGACTCTCCACATTGTGACATTACTGTGTCCCCCCTACTCAATCTTACCACATTCTGACATAATAATTTTCTCCCTAAATATGGTCCCCACATTTTCACATGCTCATGTTCTCCCTACACAGGCTCCCCACATTGTGACATGCACATGTTCTCCCTTCACAGGCCCCCTGCATTCTGACATGCCTATGTCCTCCCAACACAGGCTTCTCACAGTATGACATGACTATGTCCTCCCTACACAGGATACCCACAGTCTGACATGCACATGTTCTCCCTACACAGACTCCCCACATTGTGACATACATATACCCCCTCTATCCTGGCTCTCCACATTCTGACATGGCCCTAACCTTCAGCAGAGGCTGTGTAAGCAGAGCAGCACAGTGAGGTGACGGTACCACCCTTCCTCCCTTCAGTGTAGGCATAACCATTATCTCTGTGTGTGTTGTTAGTTGCCTTGGCCACTTACTGAATTCAGGTCACTTAGCCATAATAAGGCCTTTATCCAGGTTCATCACTAAGGCAAGTAATAGATTTAAGAGAGGATGAAGCTGATAACTTAGTTGACAGCATCAAGTCTGAGACCAAAATAGAATCATATGTGCAGTAGAAGATGTTTTTGAAACAGAAGAATGAATAGCAGAGATTTGTAACTCATATGTCCAGACTTTAGGTAGCACTTTTAGTACAGTGGGAATATCCTACTAAAATGATCCGTATGATAAACATTTTCATTCACAAGGAAATGAGTCTTCAATCAGGGTGGGTAGTATTAGGACAATCATACTATCTCTAAAGTGAATACAAAGTTAATAAAATAACGTAGCATTTTATATGCAAATACCTGTTGATTCCAAACTGATGCCAGCATATAAACTGAAATACTTTCAAGGACTACCAAGATGTCCTTCAAAGCTGATCAAAATAAAACACTTATTTTATGGATAGCTGTCATCAGAATCCATGTAGATAACTTGATGGCAATAAAGACTCACTTCTACACACCACAGCTCATGCAGTGTTAAGAACCTAAGTCTTAGAAGGCTTTTGGCTTTTTAGGAGTATTCAGGGGTATTGTTTGCACTGCATCTCTCCTCAGTAGTCTAGGTACTAATATAGGTCTGGTAAGGAAAGGGTGAAAAGAAAGCTGTAACAGATTTTCATGCCCTCATCATTCTGATGAAGGGCTATCCACGAGATGAGAAACTGAGGTGGGTGCACGCATTCAAATACCATGTGATGCTGAAGAGTGCCAATTATAGGAAGATAATTTAGTGCACATACTTATTACACTCTGGAAAGAAAGGAGCATACTGCACCCATACAAGTATCGCAAAATATGACATAAGACTAAATCAGATGCACACTAGGTTATGGAATAAGGTACTACAGTACAGCTTTTTGACACTTTAATTAAAATACAGATTTATTTATGCAAATCTGCTAGAGCAAGTATCTTATAAATAATCACTTTAAATGATAAATAGTAAGTCTGTTTGTGCAAGTTCCCTTTTAAAGTATTATTCCAAATAAAGATGTTTTTATTTCTAAACTAGTTTTGCAGATCTAGAGATGTTATTGTATTTAGACAATATGAATGATTTAACTGCTAATGAAAAAAAATTATACATATATATATATATATATATATATATATATATATATAGATATATAGATACATATATATATATATATATATATATATATAGATATATATATATATATATACACACACACACACACACACACACACACACACACACACACACCACACAGACACACACGCACACACACACATACACACACACACACACACACACATATATATATATATATATATATATATATATATGTAGCTGGTTATTAGATTGCTAGAACAGCAGAGGTTTTGCTATGAAGTTCCAAAATCTGTAATATGCCATATTGTTATTTTTCATCAATGCTGTTGAAAGCACTTGTATTCCAGATATTTTTTCTACTCAGCAGCTGTAACATACTGCCTATACACTGGGTAACATTTTCTATTACAGTATTCAGTAGCTGGCACAATTTACTGCACACTTCAGCACTAATTTATTCATATGATCTGACAGTAATCAG
The DNA here is from genome assembly GCF_019279795.1 of Protopterus annectens. Lineage (NCBI taxonomy): Eukaryota > Metazoa > Chordata > Ceratodontiformes > Protopteridae > Protopterus > Protopterus annectens. Next base: position 1,190,934,661 of record NC_056725.1, on the reverse strand, counting down.
AAAGAGAGGGATCAGTGCTGCTACAAGCCTTGACGTTTACTCATATTTTAAAATCCCAGCTGACCTTGAGCTGTAGTTAACTAGAACTGAACCTGTCACCAATGCAATAAGATTCCTGCATTCTTGGCAGACGCTGTACCTTGGGGCTACCGCGGTGATGTCAGTGAAATTTAATGTTGCATTCCAAAGCACACTTGCACTTGGGTAAATGGGGCAAAGAGACTTAAAAAGAAAAAGAAATCATAGCCAATGATTCAAAAACATTATTTTGATTTTTTTTCCTCACTGAAATGTCAGTTTTCTTCAGATGGAATCATATTATGTTCCATCTAATACACTAAAATTATTTAATGATTTTTTTCCTTAGCTTTATACTTATTTTACACCAAGTTCAGCAATGTGAGAAAACTAAAAATATTTGTTTTTCTCAATTAAGTGTTATTTAATTCTGTGCTGAGTATTAGCCAATATCCTCTATGGTGTTACAAACGACTCCATGTTAGTTTCTTTATTAAATGCCCTTTCTGGGACAACAAGGAAATTACCTCTGCTCTCTGAATCAATGACTTAACGTTCCTCTACATGGAGCCCCACTGCTCTGCTATTTAAAGTTAGTGACACTGGCAGAGTCTGTAACAGATTTAATGAGCACAATTTACTTTATAAAGATTAAACACATGCAGTGTGATAACTCTGCTTTGCAAAAAAAAAAAAAAACTGTCAGTTCCATTTGGACCATTCAAATTTTGGGAAAAGTAAGATCTGAAAAGTGAAGTTACTCTCCATCATTTAAATGTGTGGTTTGTCTCACTTAACAACTTCAAAGAGCACCTTGATAAAACATCTTCCCACTTTATTCAGCAGTTCTATTCCTGCAGGAAGTTTCTATACCTTTTAATAATAAAGGAAATAATCAGAATGTAATTGTGTTGGGATTCTTCTATAATGATGGTGGTGGTGGTGGTGGTGGTGTATTTCTTGCATAGTTTGATCATAAAGTACATCTGTCTAACTTCTTTGTTCTCCCCTTCCTTCACTTTATCCAGATGGTTTATTCCAATGGTTTACATGCATGACCAATACTGTCTGCTTAATAGATTGCTGAAATAACTTCTAGTTAAAGTGACATCTTATTCTGTCTTGTGAATTCTCACATATTATCTACAAACATTAAGCATGTTTTCTTCCTCATAGCTGCAGACAGGGAGCTTTACAACCATTGGGGGAAACAGAGACAACTAATGTCTCTTAAGAAAGATTTAAGCTATGAGATTACATTTTTTCCTAAAGCATAAAATTCCTTAACTATCTTGTACCAAATTCTCATGGAACTAGACCAGAAATGTTTTAATGGCCTCTTCTTGTACTCTGCATCCTGTAAAGAAATCAGAGGTTTATAGGTTTTTAAGCACTTATTAAGCTATTGATCTGTGAGTATCTTAAGAAGCCTAGTCCTAAATTCTCATGGTAGTTTTTAGCCTTTATATTTTGTGTATGAAAAACCAAGAGATAGGTAGAACAAGAATATGCTGAGGCATTTACTTGCTGTCCTTATCTGTTAGTGACAGGGGTGCTAGGCTAGAGGTGAATTTATGACTTCCCATCCAAATTACATTTGCATAAACTAAAATAAGTCTTCTTCTTCTTCCCAGCTAGTGGTCACCACAGCAGATCACTGTCCGCTCTTGATTGGCAGTGGAGTTGTACAGTGTTGAGCTGCCAATCTGGCACCCAACCTTCCACGGAAGGCACACACACACCTAGGGCCAATTTAGAGTATCCAATCCACCTACAGCATGTCTTTGGGAGGAAACTGGAGCACCCAGAGGAAACCCATGTGACCACAGGGAGGACATGCAGACTCTGCACAGAAGGCACCCCAGTACGAGTATTGTTTTTCTTGTTGTTAACCGGGCTGGTGTCTGTTCGGTGTGCGCATATAAATAGTTCTTACTCATGGCTAAATCTTTATGTAAAAATTTTAATACTTTTAGCCAGAGGTTATGAAGTTAGAAGTTTTCCAGTTAGGAGCTCTTCTTAACTTTGTTTTTATCTGTCTACACAATACTTTACCCCATTTCATATCCTGTACATTTGAACTTCTTATTCTTTCTTTTACTTCTTCTATCCATTTAGCATCTTTGTTATGTTCCACAGGATGGGTGGCCACGGTAGTGCAGTGGTTAGCATTGTCGCCTCACAGCAAGAGGTTCTCTGGTTCAATTCTCGGCTGGGGTGCCTTCTGTGCGGTGTCTGCATGTCCTCCCTGTGGTTGCATGGGTTTCCTCTGGGTGCCCTGGTTTCATCCCAAAGACATGCTGTAGGTGGATTGGCCCTAGGTGTGAGTGCGTGCATGTGTGTGCCTTCTGTGGAAGGTTGGGTGCCGGGCTGGCAATTCTACACTGTAAAAACTCCACTGCCAATCATGAGCAAACAGGTGATCTGCTGTGGTGACCCCTAACTGGGAAAAGCCAGAAGAAGAAGTTATGTTCCACAGGATCGTTAGATATTTCTTCAAAATGTATCTATTTCTCCTTTTTTGGTGGTGTTTCAATTCCTTTTACCTTGTTTCCCAATTCTCTATAAAACGTTTTGGGTAATTAATAAACTGCTTATTTTTGTACTTTTCCTTTATATTTATCTTCATATCTTCTAAGTTTTTTTCTGCCTGTGCTGATATTTTTAGTTTATTATTTGTGATAGTGCATGACAGAGCCTTATCTGTTAGGATACTGCACATTGCTTTTATCACATTGCTTTTATCACATATATCTTTCTGAGTATTTTTGTTGATCTGTCCCCTCTTCTATACTCTTCCAATGGTGACACTTCTTGTCTTAATTGCTTTATGGTTTTCTCTATTCAGTACTTTTTCCCCTTGCTACCATGTATTTTTGAAGTAAGACTTTATCTGTTATTAATTTAGTTGTACAGTAATATATCCTAGTTACTTCTGTTACATTGCATACATTTCTATGGATAGTCCGTTCATTTGTTTTATCAAACTTCTAACTTTTTGGATTTTATTGACTTTCTGTAGTCTATTTTTTTCATTGATCTTAATATGTCTGTCCATCTCTAGTAAATCAAGCAACTCTTCTCTTAGATAATTTTTGTCTAAGCTGAGGGCACATTCTTTGTTCTCCATTTCCTGCAGGCATTCTATAGAAGGTTCCAGAGCATCTTCATGTGCCACATAATCTTCAGTTTCATCATGTGTCACCCATTGCTCTTTGATATGGAAACTCACTGACCTATCACTCCACAACATTGATTGCTTCATAGTTGCAACAGTTTCCAGTTCTTTCCCTTGCTATGCAGCTTCAACTGAATGTTTGTACTGCGTTCATGTGGAAGGCTCCAAAGTATTTTCATATGGCAATTGATCAGATGTTTTCCACTCCACTGGCTTCTCCTTAATTTGGGGATCCATTGCTCTATCCTGTTTTGATGTTATCTGAGTTAGATTTTCTACACTAAATCCTTAACTTCGCATGTAACCCAGAACCTCAGTTGCTATTTCTTTAACTTCTCCATTACCAATTTTCTTTTCTACTTTTCTTCTTTGTTTTCTTATTTTTTGTATTGTAAGAATTTCCATGTATGGATGCTTTTGCCTGTATTTATCTTCAAATATCTTTGGTGATGCTCTTTTTCTATTATTTTTGCTTTCTCCTTTGCATAGACATTACACCATATTGAATCTCTTTTTATTTCCCATGCCCATATTTCTCTCAGATGACTTCTGCTCTTCCTGTTTCTCCTTACTTTGGGTACGTGCTTCTTCATCATGTTGTGATATAACCTGTGTTACACTTTCTACACTGAATCCTACATTTCAGAAGTATTCCATAACTTCAACTTCCATTCTTTTAAGTTCTACTTTACTAATCTTTTTTCTACTTTACCTCTTTGTGATCTTATTTTTTTATTGTGAAATTTTCCATATTTGAATACCTTTGCCTGTATTTCTCTTTGAATATCTTTGGGACTGTTTTTTTTTTTTTGTGTGTGTAATAACAAATAATAAGACTGTATCTCTTTTCTATAAGCATGCTTTTTGTTCAGGACATCATTGGAACAATAGATTGGAGAAAGCTCTACAAGCACGTCAGAGTATTTAGAACCCTGTGGCGCTCAGGTATCTAGCAGCGCAGAGACACCCAACTTAATTTAGATATTACAGGGTAGTTTTGGTCAGTTAGCTTGTGTTGAAAGGAAGCAGGAAAAAGTAAAGTTGGAGAGTAAGTCTGAATTTCTTACCTAAATCATGGTTTTCCTTAAGGCCATCATTGGATGAAAAGGTTGTTTAAAAACTCTAATAAAATGCATCACAGAGCATCTGGAAACCTCATGGCTTCTGGGAGTCTGAGGAACTCAAGACCCATCTTAATACAGTTATTTCCACTGCACTTACTACTGTGTAGTCTTTAGCAGTTCAGATGTGCTGAAAAAATGCATGAAAACATAATGTTAAAGAATAAGATTATATTTCTTTCTCTGGCCATGTTTTTGATTAAGCTATCATTGGATGAAAAAGTAGTTTACAAAACACTAAAATGCACCTTAGAGCATCTAGAACTCCCATGTCTGACCCCTGGCTTAACACAGTTGTTTCTGCCACAGACTGCAATCTAGCTGAGATAGAACATGTTCAATGAATGAATAACTGCAGGAAAGCTGAAACGTAAGACAGATTGTGAAAAAAGCAGGAAAAAGTAATCTTTATACTGTGAGTAGGTCAGGATGGAATGGGCAACAGTGGGGCATTGGGCACCATGGAGCCTTTTTGCCAGGGGTGCCAGTTTACCAAAGGCCAACCTTGAGTCATTGTAACACTAAATCAAAACATTCTGGTTTTACCAACCTTGTTTGTGACTTCTCCTAGTCACAACGTCTAAAAACAATTACGTCTTCCCAGTGATTTAAAATCATGGGTTTTAATCAAGCTTAGGTAGTTGTGAGGCTACCCATATATATCCCATGTCACTCCACTTTCCTTTTAGCTCATATGGACAGGGACAAAATAAAAGAAGGGCTATGATAGGTAAATAGCTGTATATCTCATAATAAATTATATAATGTCATAGCTAATATAATGACAGCAAATGATCATATGTATTATAATATTTCTAATGAAATGGTTATTTATTTAGTTATAATTAAGAAAAATAAAAAAATGTTTAAGAATAGCTTTTAAAATATTTTTGTTTTTGTAGTACTCACCACTTTATATATAAGGAAAAAAATGCAGATTAAAATGACCTTTACTACACAAGAATAAAACAATGTAGTTATATTATCTGCTGAAAGGTAATGAAACTTTATAGATGAGCATTAATCTAATAATAAGCAGAAAACATCCTAATGGGGAGCAAAAGTAAATAATAATGTTCAAATTATTTTCCTGAAGTACAAATTTAAAGTAATAGATACATAATGTAAAACATAAAGAAATCCCAAGCTATGAGAAATGTTATTTAAATGATCAAAACAATAACATTTTCCACTGAAAAACAGTTTGGAAATGAGGTCAGTTTATGTACTGTTCTTCCAGCTGAATTCAGATGAACACCTTTGAACCAGCATCTGATTATGAAGCACTGGTCATTGACAAAAGTAGTCTCTGAATCGTTTAGTTAGATGTGAAAATAGATGCCATGTTTAGTTGCCTGTGCTTTTGGTAAACTTGTCTACAGAATACTACAGTGCAATATGTATGCAATTGCACTGTAGTCATGATTGTATGACAACAGGATCGGTTATATATAAGTAAGGGGGTACGGAGGTAAAACCGCTGCTTAAGTAATGCATTTATATTTTACTATGGGTGAGAACATTTAAGTTGCATTCTTTGTAACTGTGACTTTCTGATGTTCTTAAGATTTACAAATGGTACTGGGCAGAGCCAGATCATGGTCAAATGGGGCCCTAGGCAGGGTAATGGATCCAGTCCCCCCATACACAGCACCCCCCCCTACAGCCATTCCAGTGCCCTATTACTTGGGTATTTCTCCCCAGTTACTGTCAATACTCTTCAAATCTCTCAGTGTACATATTTTTTCTTGTTTTACTTCTGCAATAATTATGGATATTTCGATTTGATTTAAAAACTTTCAATTCAAATTTTATGGCGCAAACACAGATAGACATTTGCTAAACAAAGTAATACAGTCTCAGAATGAAAACAGACTTAGCATTAAAACTTTTCTGCCCTTGAAACTCACATTCATTGAAACCCACATTCAAAGAAAATGCATCTGGTCAGGTGTGGATAAAGTTTACCCTTTAGGCTGTTTTCAAATCATAGGCCCCTTGCCCACATTTTTAGGATCATGCATACATGTATGTGTTTTTTGATTTACCTTCCTGATTGTATTAATTTCTATTCCTTGTATAAAAAAGCACCACTTGTTAGAGCATGTTTTAATTTTGTAGTTGTGAACATTTTCCCAGTAAGCAATGAAACAAAATGTATGAACCAATAATGACAAAACTGCCTGATTCAGAACAGTTAAACCATAAAAGTCCACTCAAACTTCTGCCATTACAATCCACCAATATCAGTCAACACGCACAATCTCTGCAGAAGTAAATGCCATCTGGATAATTCCACATTAAAGAGATTTATAACTAATGAAGAGGTTGCTGCTAGCAAAAACTTTATATTTCAGTGTTTCGTCTACAAATTCAGTGCCTGTTGCCCTTGAAGAATACATTGCCTATTTTACATTAAAAAAGTGATAAGCTTTAACACTGCAATAGTGAATGGATGGCAAATTTACAACAGGTTCACAGTTACTATGCATCTGACCCAAAGGAAGACATACTCAGGACTGCAGCACCCCACCACCCCTTAAAGTAAAACACAGTATCAGCAATCCATCTACATGCTGTGGGAGTAGAACCCACAGCCTTTTGCATCAAAAAGCAAAAATTCTACCTGTTGTACTGCTAACAATACAGTTAAAGCCTGTAGCACAATAGTGATACCATTTGCTAAACAAGACATTTGCACATTGTAAACAGACAGCATAAACAGCAGTAAACTTTAGAAAGTCTTTGAACATGCACTTGAAACTCAATTCCTTGAAATTGCAGCTGCAATTCAGTTTTTGAAAAATGCACCTGAAACTCAATTCCTTGAAAATGAACTTGAAACTCAATTTTCTCAACAGCTTGGTAGTTGGTGTAGAGGATTCAGGCTCTTGCTTCTTGGAACTAAGGTACAGGGTTTGAGCAAATTAATTAATCACCTGCTATGCCTAATCACTAACTGGGGCATTACACACACACACACACACACACACACACACACACACACACACACACACACACACACACACACACACACACACACACACACACACACACACACACGCACACACACACACACACACACACACACACACACACACACACACACACACACACACACACACACACACACACACACACACACACAAACACACACACACACATACACACACACACACACACACACACACACACACACACACACACACACACACACACACACACACACACACACACACCCACACATGCACATGCACACACACACACACACACACACACACACACACACACACACACACACACACACACACAAGCACACATGCATAGCTTACTTGTCCATCCGTTCTTCTGTAGAAGAACCAATGTCCAAGCGAGCCTACAGTCAACATTCCATGGAAGCAAGCAGCAGCACAGTACAGGAATGTTTTCTTGTATCTTAATTTAGTGTGTACAGAATGGAAGAAGTAAACAACTTGAGGTCTGTGTCGCATGAACAGATGCAGCAGGTGTGCGCTGCCAGATGAAGAGGGCATTCTTAAAGAAGAACACCCTTATCTTAAAAAAAAAAAAAAAAAGCACATATTTTTTTTTATTAAAAAAGTAGATGTGACAGTCCCTTGGCAAGTGGGCTCCTTCCCTGGTGGGGGCGGGGGGTCCCCTGCCAACCAGTAGGCCCTAGATGACTGCCTTGGTCACCTAGTGCTAGATCCAGCTGTGGCACTGGGTATATATTGTATACACTTATTTGCTTTTTGTCTTTGTTTGTGTTTATATCTTTCTCATGATTGCTGTATAGCCAACTAATGCAGGCATGTTGATCATATTTTTCAATTTACTGTGTATTTAGCTGCCAAACAATAAATCCATTTTTTCTGACTATTTGACCACTGAGGAATGTCATTTTAACTATCATTATTACACTACAGGATTGCAATTCATTCTGTCAATTGTTGACAGACTATACTGATGTGTTTTTATGTCAAACATTGTTTTTTCCAAGTATAGAGATTACTGAATGCTGTAATATTGACTTTTTTGTGCAATGTATAAGATGTACTTTGGGTTAAACTGATCAGTTGTATGTTAATGCCAAAACTTTCAGATATACTGAAAGGTTCAGCATTTGGGTTGGAAGTGTGTGTCTGCAGGATTTTGCAGGTTAGGATTAGAGTAAGTGTACTAAATGCTAAGTAAGGGGATAGTTTTAGTGTTGTGCATGTGACCCAGTGTACTACAAATGTATCCAAGTGTGTGGTGTATTGATACTGTTAAGAAAATGTTTTTTTCACAAGGAAAAGTGTAGGGCTGGGAATAGGGGCAGGGGTTGGATGGTGGTATTTTTTTAGGATCCTCTTGGGTCTTTCTAATTATTTGATATAATCCAAAAGAGAAGTACAGGAACAAACCAAGGCTGGCAACAAAAATCAGCATAAATCTAGCACATATATAAAAAAACTATAAACAATGTAAGATAATCATACACATTTTAGAATGTTGACTTAATGTTTTATATTTGTCTTTATACACAGATGTGCATTTTTTTATATATATATTTATATATATATATATATATATATATATATATATATATATATATTGTTTATAGTTTTTATGTACATATTTTTTATATATATGTATTGTTTTTGCATACTGAAAAGTTTGAATCAGGAATAAGAAGTGATGTCATCCCTATTTCCTTATAAAATGTGACTTGATTTTATTCAGTGTTTATTTCTTATGGTTTGAAAAAGCCCTTACAGGGTGAAAGCGCTTACCAATAAAACGGCTTGGATTTTACCTGTTTTTGCTACTGATTCAGTCATTGTTTGAACTAGCATTTATTTTTGCTGCTTGAATAAACCTTGAGTGACTGCTAGATTTATGCTGATTTTTGTTGCCAGCCTTGGTTTGCTCCTGTACTTCTCTTTTGGATTATTTATTTATTTTATTAGTAACAGGAGCATTTGTACCATGATAACATTTACTCTTATAGTATAATTATTTTATATGTCTAGTGGTGATTCATCCTGAAGAGTATGTTGTACTTTGCACTTGGTGTAATTAGTGCTGAATATACAGGAGAAATTACCACTTTACGTCTGGATGAGATTTTCCTGATCACTGGCATCACATGATGACATAAAGAAAGGAATTATCAACTCATGTTCCAAGGTAACTAACAACATTCTAATGCTCTTATTTGGATTTAATTTGAGATCATTTTTGTACACTATGTATTTATGAGAATAAGATTTCTGAAGAGTCTTGGTGTGAGAGTTGGAGTTGAAAATTCCTCCTAGTTTGCAGCCATTAGTAAACATAAGTCAGAGGTCTTGGTTCATCATCTTGAGACCAGAAAAGCAAGTGCCAAAACAAAACAGGTCCCAGCAGTGAGTGCTGTGGGACACCACTGGTTACCCTTCATACTTGCTGATGAGGAACTTGCCACCTGCACCATATGGGTTTTGTCTTTTAACCAGTTTGCTATCCATCTTACCACATAGACATCTACTTTTACAGCATTAAGCATACTAACTATGCTAACAAGTGGGATAGTGTCAGAGGTTTTGTCCAGGTCAAAGCATGCCATGTGAATAGCATGGCCACTGTTAACAGCCTGTGTTACCCCTTCAAAGAAGTTAACCAGGATCATTAGACAGACTCTACCCTTGACAAAGCTAAGCTACTCCAGGTCTAGTCTAATGATACTTTTCAAGTCCTAGTTTATCAGGTCATTTATAATATGACCCATGCCTTTGCAGGTTATAGTCATCAGGCAGATATGCCTGTAATTCCCATGGTCTTTGATTGACCAACCCTTATGAAGTGGTATCACTAATGATGTGTGCCAAACCACAGGGACAAGGTCTGTGGCTAAACTTAAGTTAAACAGTTTGATAAGTAGATCTTCCAGGGCTTGTTTTATACTGTTTATTAAATGTCCAGGTTTATTACCAGGCTTTATGGAAAAAAAGTATTTTTGCTCTTAGAAAGCAGTACTTGCCCTTTATTGATGCTGGGAAGTATGAGTGATCCAGTGATATGTGAAGTTTGGATGTCAGTTTCTAGGGTAAAATTCTCAATTAATTTGTTTGTTAGTATGTTGACAAAATGTTTATTGGGGCAGAATTGGAGGGGCATACCTCTCAACTGTCTAGATTTTCAAAAAATGTCTAGATTTTTGTCTTCATATTTTTGGTTTGTTTATCATAAAAGTTGTGGTTTTCTGGCAAATCACTGAGGATTGAAGTCACTAAATAATGACATACATGAGTTTCAAACTTCATATCTTTCAGAAAATGCATGCTAACACAAATCATGTTATTCTAGCAACTTTTTACATTTCTAAGAGGCACAGAGGATACCGTTGTCACCTCACAGCAAGAGGTTCTCTGGTTCAGTTCTTGGCTGGTGTGCCTTCTATGTGGAGTCTGCATGTCCTCCTTGTGTGCACATGGGTTTCCTACAGGTGCTCAGATTTCTTCCTACATTCCAAAGATATGCAGTAGGTTGATTGGACACTCTAAACTGGCCACAGGTGTGTGTGAATGCGCACATGTGTGTGTGTGTGTGTGTGTGTGTGTGTGTGTGTGTGTGTGTGCGTGTGTGTGTGTGTGTGTGTGTATGTGTGTGTGTGTGTGTATGTGTGTGCGTATGTGTGTGTATGCACGTGTGTGTGTGTGTGTGTGTGTGTGTGTGTCTGTGTGTGTGTGTGTCTGTGTGGTAAGGAAGAACAATCGCTGCAGGACTACCCACCTGGTGGTGTGAACCTTGGCTCTAGGTTATTGTCACTGATGAAATGACACCCTGAGCCCATGTACAAAAATGGGAAAAAGGGGTTGTAGTTGGATGGATGGATTTAAAATCCAGATTTTTTTCAGTAAGAGGTTAAGAGGTATGAGGTGGAGCCATTTTCAGTAAATTCAAAGTAATACTGGTGCAGCGGTAGCGTTGTTGCCTCACAGCAAGAGGTTCTCCCATTCAATTCTCGGCTGGAGTGCGGGGACTGCCTTCTGTGTGGAGTCGGCATGTCCTCCCCACGGTTGGGTGGGCATTCGAAAGACATGCGTAATGGGCATGCCTTCATTGAAGGTTGAACGTCGAGCTGGCACCTTGGCGTTCGTGAAAATCTACTGCCACTCATTAGCGGACCGGAGTTCCGCTGTGGCGACCCCTAACCGGGAAAAAGCCGTAAGACCAACAACAACAACAACTGAATGTTATTTCTTAGTTTCGTAATGTAGCTAAAAAAGGATTTGCAATTGTCCTTATCTTCTGATACTAACGTAAGCTCATTGGCTGTCTTAGTAGACCTAATATTGATTGTTGAAACAGATAACAAGCATAGGCAAATTATACAACAGAAATAACTTTGTCAATAAATTCCTCACAGAATGTAAACCAGGAAACAAAGCCCTGTAATAATTCCCAGGCTTGAATTCACATGGTGCTGTGAGAGTTCCAGACACACATTCATATGATTTACTAAATCTGAGCAATACTCAAATTTTTGGCAGTTGGCCTCATACATAAGCCATTTCTAATGTTAATTTGCTATCCAGCTTAACACATGGGCATCTGTTTTTAAAACATTATGTTTTTTAGCAATGCTAACATGGGGGATGGTATAACATAACTTGCACAGATCCTAACCCTAACAGGAAATCAAAATTACGATTAACAAATTCACTTATTTATTTATTTTTTTATTTATTTTATTTTACATTTGTTGATGTATTTTATTCTTACTACTTCTTCTTATTACTTCATTGCTAGGTACGGATCCCCATCAGTACCCTCCATGATCGTGGGAATTGCCTTCATACCATTGAGGTGTAAAATATCAGACCAACTACCTTCTTGTAAAAGAATTTCAATTACCCAAACATTAACTGGCATGCCTGCCCCTTTAAAAATGGATGAGCTCAGCATTTCCTGGAAGTGGTAACTCAAATGCACTACAGCAAATTGTAAAACTACCTACTATATCTTTGACCTGGTCCTTACCAACCTGGCTCATGCCTGTACCCCACCTCAAATCACCTCATTGCTTGTTAAATCTGACCACAAGCCAGTCATCTCTTTCAGTCTTAGGGTACTACCATATCATCAAATGAGATTTTCTTTAGAAACTTCACCAGGGTAAACCTATTTCAGCCTGTAGAAGACCTATGAAAAATTTGTAAGCAATCTCCTTCAAATGGACCCAACTGACAGGGTCATCACTTTCACCTCTGACTTTTACCATCACCTAAATAACTGCATCTAAATCATTAGTACCTGTCTTCCCTAAATATAATGGCAAACTCAGGAATAAACCCTTCAGGGGAACTCCCTTACTACTAAGTTGTACAACAAAACAAGGAAAACGATTAAGAGTTGTAAGAAACCCCCATCGCTTATCCCAGTACCGCAATGAAACATACCAGCAATTAACTTAACAGTGCTATTAGAAAATATAAAACAAAATATGAGCTTAAAGTCACTACAGATATCCATGGAAACTATAAATCTTTCTTATTTTATGTCAGAAATTTATGAAAAAATGTCCATGGATGCATTGAGGTCTTCGCTTACAATATTGCATATTCTAATCTCAAGGATATATCCAATTTATTTGCAAAGAAATTTAGTGCTAGGTTTACCCTACCCACATTTTGCCCCAATATCCCTCCATCTTGAAACAAGTCTTAAATTCCCAGTCAAAGATTTAAATTAATGTTTCCATGGGACTAGACAATATACCAGGATGCATTCTGATCAGTGGCAAGTGTGTACTATCTGAGCCCTTAGTTACACTTTTCAGCCTTAACTTATCTACAAGGTTTGTGTCTGATGCCTGGAGATCAGCCACTGTGGCTCCTCCATACAAGGGTGGCCCCTCTAAAGAGCCATGTAATAACTCATCTATCCAGACATAGGGATACTAGTTCTAGGCACCGAACTCTGGAGCATCAAATAATCCTAGCTGGAGATACAGGAACCTAACATAATATATCCCCAGACTATGGAATAACTTGCCACTGCAAGTCAAACAAAGTTCTGTTTTAGTCACCTTTAAGGCTAATCTTTGTGACTGAAGGGGTAGACAACTTGGGAAGATCCCAATCAGTTTGGTTTTATAAAGAGCAGTTCCTAACTCCTGAAACTAGTAAGCTTCTTTGAAAAGGTGTTAAAGGCTGTGGACGGAGGTTATTCAGTGCATATTAATTATCTCAATTTGGCTAAGGCTCTTGACAATATGCCCCATTCCTATTATTATTAAAGAAATTAGACAAACTTAGTCTAAACTGCAGTGTTATCCAGTGGATTTCAAACTGACCATCTGACAGAAGCCAGGTTGTGAAAGTCACCAGTACCCTCTGAATGTAAAACCATAAGTAATGGTGTGCAACAGGAAATGGTGTTGGGCACTCCCCTGTTTGGAATTAATTTTATGGACATCCAGTCCAATATCCCAGAAGTGCATCCCTGTATAAAGAAAAAAGATGGCGATATTGCTTTAATATTTCCCAACAACTACCACATTTCTCTGGACAACAAGCCAATCCCAACATTCAATTCAGCAGAGCTTCTTACTGATTTCTTGAAATTAAACAATTACAAACAAATATGTATTACTGTTCTTTACATCTCTCCTGGTGACTATACAGCTATACTGGAAGATAACCTGCATTGGATATCCATAACAATTCTACAAGAAAAAAATACAACTACATGTTGTGAAGGTCAGATGTCTGGACATAAACTCTAACTCTCTTATATCTAGTGTAAACTTATTTGGTTTCACACAGTTAATAATAGCTCCACACATTATAACAATACATCAAATTTCCTAATAAACTGGATCCTTGTATCAGACTCTAGCAAATACTCCACCTCAGGTACAATGTCAGACTGTTTTGTGATTGTCTCTTAATCTATACAACGGAGACATCTCACACATCCACTTAAACAGCACGTTTATAAAACAACATGCAACTTTTCCAAGTTGAACCCAGAAATGTTCATTACTACCCTATCATCTATTAACTAGAACTTCCTAAAAATCCTCCCCTTAGTTGATGCTGTCAATGAATTAAATAAAAACGTTCCTTAATATCCTTACTAGCCTTGCATCTTCTTGAAGGAAGACACTTAAACAAATCCAAAGAGAGTAGAATGCTAACTCAGGATAGAGACAAAGCAGCACAATATCTTGAAAACTTCAGAATGCTTCGCAATCATACTAAAAAGTAACTCAATGAAGACAAAAAACTATACTGTAATAGCTTACAGAATAATAGTAAGCACAGCTCTACAAAATTCTGGACAGCCATTACAGAAATGTTGCATCCCGGCCATAAATTCAAAACTAACCCCCCATGGAAGTTTATGACCTTCTAAGCAAGTAACTTAAAAAATCAGCCAATAGCTGATAGCATTGCCTATCCTGTCTCAGTCCTTATAAATTAGTCATTCCAGGAATCCCGCATTCCCTATCTCTGGAAAACTTTGCAATTATTCCTCTGCACAAAAGAGAAAATTCAACAGACATTACTAACTTTAGACCTATAGCAATTGTATCTCCCCTCTCCAAAATGTATTGAAAAACAAGTGCTAAACTATCTCCTGCAGGAAGAACTCCTGTCCCCAACATGATATGTCTTCCATCCTTCTCATAGCACTAACACTGCACTTCTAACCTATATAGATACTATTAAAAAAGCTAGAGATAATGGCAGAGTGGTCTCCTTCTGATTTCTGGACTTGTCTAAAACCTTTAATAATGTGCCATAGCAAATTTGTACTTTGAATGTCCTCATTAGGTCTCTCTCATCCCACTCTTGTTTGGTTCAAAAGCTATCTATCCAATAGGTATCAATCAGTAAAATGGCATTCCACCCTCTCTCCATACCTCCCAGTCACCACCAGTGTACTACAAGTTTCTATCCTTGGTCCCCTCCTCTTTAACATTCTCACTCTCCACATACACACAACAGGCCTCCCTAGTACATCACATAGATAATTCTACACTCATTTGCACATGTGACAACATGGTATAACTCCAGAAAAATACCCAGAAAACTTTAACAGCCACTGAAACATGGCTTTGTAGCTCACAACTCATGTTCAACCCTAAAAAAAAGAAAATACTACATTTTTTTCTCCAAATTCCTCTCTTGTGAAAAAATAACATTTAAAGTCATAAGATCATAGGAAGTTACTGGGCTAATGGCCCAAGACCCCTTCAAGCCTAGCCAAATTTTACCCTTGTTACCATGATCAACACCTATTGCTCCTGTCCAAGAGGGACACAGGTGGAACCCCAGAGGTGAATTTACAGTCACCCATCCAATTGTCCAGACTGTGTTTGAAGTGGGCCAATGAGGTACTCTGTTTGATGTGAAGTGGGAGTCTATTCCAAGGGTGTGGTAACCAATGGGAGATAAATCTGTCCCTCCAGCAGGCTCTATTGATGTCACATACCAGGTTTAGTTCTTTAGAGTGAGCAACCTGTGTGCCATTTGACTTGTGGATATGCAGCATTTCCAATAAAGCGGGATCAGAGATTGCCTTATATGCAAGGCAGAGATCACCACTGAGTAGTCTGTATGAAACAGAATAAAGTGACAGTGATTTCAGCCAATCCACATAGGATAGACGCAGAAGACCTTGACTCTCATTTGATATTACAACCATTGAAGTCACTTTTCATAGCAAATTATTAGGAATGATAGTGGATTATAATCTTAAATTCTAACTGCATATACACAGTTTCAAAAGAAAAACTCATCAAAAACTAGGGATGTTTTATAGAACCAAAAACTTTCTTACCAATTCAACTAAAGCGCCACTTGTCACTATTTATCTCCTCCCCGTAGTTCTCTATGGCTTTCCCATCCTTACTGACCTTCTACCATCTATCCATCCTTCTATTCCCAACCTCTTTTTCCCATTTTTGTACATGGACTTGAGTTGTCATTTCAACTGTGGCGGTCAACTAGAGCCAAGGTTTACACCACTAGGTGGCTAGACCTGCCACAGTTGTACTTCCATACTACACACTCACACACAGACTCACACCTATGGCCAGTTTTGAGTGTCAAATCCACCTACTGCATGTCTTTGGAATATGGGAAAAAAACTGAAGTACACAGAGAAAACTCATGCGAACACAGTGAGGCCAAACAGACTCTACACAGAAGGTACCTCAGCTGAGAATCAAACCACGGGACCTTTTGCAGTGAAGCAACAATGCTTTCCATTCACAACCTGAGCAATGCTTTAACAAAGTTCTTACATTTGCAACAAATATCACTTTCAGAATCCACCACTGTATAGCACTAAAAAGCCAAAATTGGTTAGAACTACCCCATCAACTAACATATATACAGCTTCTTACTAACTATAAAATTATCCAGAATCCATCTGCTTGTCTAGCACTAAATAACATTCTACACAACTTTGTTCCTTGTCCATCATCACTGTCCAATGACCAAAAACTCCTATCTTGTCTACAAACCTATGAAGTCTGATGTGCATTGTCTATACTCATGCAATGTTGCTAAGACCTGAAACTCCTTAACTGTATCCATTAGGTCCATACCCTTCCTCCCATTGTTCAAAACCATTCTGAAAGGCTTCCTTGCCAAAATATGGCTCTGTTCTTGCTCTACATCAGGATAAACTATATCCCTAAATGTGATCAAGTACCTGTTCATATCTTATATCTCTTTACTCCCCCTTATTCACTCACTTTCTTACTTCTACCAATTTCTCTTCCCTAACATTCTCTCTAACTATACCATAAGCCTGCTTTTCTTTCACTTTGTATTGCAATTTCTATATGTTATATAAAAACTTACCTTAAGTGTCTCTATAAACTGGCTAAATTTCTCAAAATATTAAATTATTGTCATATAACTTGTATCTATTCATAACCAATGTTTTCATATTATGTCTACTTTGATATAATTATTTAAACTGTAGTTGTTTTTGTATTATTTTTAAATGTGTAAAATTATTGTTCTTGAAATGTTTTGTAATACTTTGGAGCTTTTTTTCCTGGACCTATGCTTAAAATGGGCTCCTACACAATCAAATGTCCCTGGTAATCAAATGTCAATAAATAAACAATAAATAAATAAAGGGTCAGGAGTCACTATGATCCTGAGTACATACATAGGGCATTTAGTCTATCAGATAGCTAATGGTACTAAGACCAGAATTGTTTTTTGGTGAGAAAATGATCAGACCTCTGGAGCTGGTTTAGATGCTTAGTGTGATACATGCTGAAGGAGGCATTACATTTAATGATGGGCCTAATAATGGGGGAATAAAGTGGGACTATAACTTTTTTGTACCTTGAAGTGATACTATGAAAAATAAGTTACTCAAGGCAGAAGGAATTTCTCTAACCATAACAGAGATATTGTTATTAAAGGAGAGAGCTACCCAAGTCTCTCACGACTGAGTCAAATATAAGTGGAATGTTATATTGAACAGATAGTATATTTACAAATGAACTAATACTACATTTTTTGATGTCGACAGTAACACCATGAGTAACATAACAGACATATGTTTGGTCCATTTCTTGCTAGAGAATGTGAGTATTAGAATAGGATTTGATAAACACACCCAGTTTGCAATCGTGAACCTTGATATCAGTTTTCACATCAGGGATTCATATGCCAAAAAACAGAGGCCCTGCCAAAGTGAGTGATGCAGAAGGATAATGCCTGACTACAGCCCAATTGAGAAGAGTTAGATTAGCAGCTAGGTGCTTGATGGATAGGGCAAGGAGAATGGACATAGCCATCCTGAGCAGAGGGCAAGTCAAAGCAGGAGGTGCTTGGCCACAGTCTCATGGAAGAAGGAGAACATTACAGTGGGCATTATGAGGATATGTTTATGGCTCCCCAATCTACCACCAGGTGGTAGGTGGTAGCCCTCGCTGGAGAGCATGAACTCCTGGTGGTGCATTGTGAATTCGAATAGAGTTTCTGGTCACCCATCTGAATTACACAAAATGCTATCATTGCCAGGATGGCCAAGAAAGCACAAACTCCCTGATGTCTGCATGAATGACAACTCTCACCTTAGCAGATATGAGGGTCCCCCCACATTAGCAGATTTGAGGCCCTACCCCCACAGCTAAAGAATGAATAGGCATGAGTCTAAGTGAAGCCATGATGGCTGGCAGGCAGAAGGGGAAACCACTTACATAAACAAAAGCAAGGAGTGGGTTCACTACATAGACCTGTGTGACACTGCTAACAGTGTTTTTTTCTGTCTAGGCAAATTGACCCCATCTTAATTTCAAGGGCTATATAAGGCTGCCAGCTAGCTGTCCAATGAACTACATATGTATTAATGTTAAACTGCAAGAGTTTGTCAATAATCTGTGCATGGGGGATAGTGTTAAATGCTTTGACAAGGTCTGTTTAGGCAGCACGGATAGTATTCCCTTTATTCATGGTCTTAGATATATTTTCAAAGAAAGCTAGAGTGAACAGGTTGCATGGGCTATCGTTAATGAAGCAAAACTGATGTACACCCAGGGATATAATAAGATCACTTGGTATCATTATTTACAAATTCAGCTATAACATATTCCTTAGGCTTTGAAATATTACTAGCAAGATTAATTGGCCGGTAATGTCCATGGTCAGTAGAAGGGCCACCTTTATGCAACGCCACCAGAACAGCTATTCTCCACACCTCAGGGATATAAACAGTGCACAGGTTCAAATTAAAATGATGATGGAGTGGTTTTGCTAGGTGGGACTTAACACTTCTCAGCCAAGTTTGTCAGGACTTATAGAACTAGTAGTAATTCTAAATAAGGGAACTGCTGAAAAGACTTTTTCTACAGTTATTTTGTGCAGGGTATTATCTTGGCGAATGGGGAGAACAGAGGGAATGATGCATGGGATGAAGTCAGAAGATAATTTGTCTTCAAGAATGCTACCAATTGCTTTGGGGGTCATAGAATGAAGTCCCATTAAAGACAAATTCAGTATAGATCTCTTGGTTACTTTTAGGCTTCTTTATTACAGCAGAAGGCGGCCTTATGATTGTCTTTTGAAATGATAGAACTCCTAACAATAAGCTTAAAGGGTTTATTTTGTCACTTTTAAACAACTTTTATATTGCTAAAGTGGAGATTTTTGATAGAGCGCCATGAGCTTTTTCGTTTTGTTATACAGTCTGTTGATGAGGGGGTTCAAGCATATGGGCTTAGTTTTAAACTTGCCATTATGATTACATGAGATTCATACAGATGCCTCAGTAAATCTAAGATGGAATAAAAATCAGCAGTAGACATCAGTGTCTAGTGCAGGATTACTAAGGAAATGTCCCATTGGGATTATCAATAACACTGGTAAATGGCAAGTAGCGAACTATAAGTCACCAATGGAATGTACCGCCAGACACTACATGGGTATTATCCATTGCACATTCATAACAGGACTTCTATGAATCAACAAGAAACACACACTTTGTTTTCTCTCCTAAC
>NC_056725.1:1190817339-1190912339 GCF_019279795.1 Protopterus annectens | reverse complement strand
GAGGCTCCCTTTACTGGGTCTTGACTAAGCTTGCAAGGGTTCTTAATCCATTAGCCTAGTAATCTCCCTCTCCTATTACATTTCACATGCTTGCCATTAAATTCATGCCTGTGTCCTCTTAATATCAGCAAGTCTTTAATGTAACAATACAACAGAGCAGCGAGCAAAAAAAAAAAAATCTGGAAGCTTGTATGAACTTCCAGTTTCAGTTTCACCAGTGCTTACTGGTGAACATGATAATTTGTTTATTCCATGATAAAAGAACCTACAAATTACAGTGTAGCAGATGTTCTGCCTATTAACAAGTTAAAGACTAGAGTTCCATTCCTACAGCCTCCATTTAGACACAGGCATACGAAGAACGAATCAGATCAAATACTTCTGGTCACCACTAAAAATAGATAATTCTGCAGAATGTAAATGGTGGCAGTACCTCAAGGTTAGGTCAGTGATACTTAAGGTATGGCCAGGCAATTCAGGAAGCAACTTCAGGGCACAGATTCATCGGTATTCTGAATTGATATTTAAGAATCCTTCAGGGAAAAATCCCTATAAAGTATTTATGGGAGAGAAGACAGTACCCTGAGGGATCTTAAGGTGGGAACAAGAACTTGACTACTGACTGACTGAGCTTCAATGGAATGAAATTCTGTCATGAGCATCAGACCTCAAGATGTGAATGACCTCTGATTTTACTATCTTGAAAATGATATACAGGTGAGGCTGAGTAAACCAAGATACCTGTTGGAGATGTAGGCAACAGACAATGGGGTATTTCCATATCACCTGGAATTATGACAGGCTCAAAAGCATATGGGGAAAAGCAATTTTAACTTGAGGAACAGCTTTCTGGGTAAGTTTACCAGAAATCATCAGTCCTTTATTTTGTCATCTTGAGTATGGATATAATGTGTATTGGGTTTATCCAGTTAGTGGTTGTTGGTCTTTTCCCGGTTAGGGGTCGCCACAGCATAACTCTGGTCCGCTAATGAATGGCAGTTGGTTTTTATGGTGTCATGTTGCCAGCCCAACACCCAGCCTTCAACAAAGGCACGCCCATTCAACACATGTCTTTCAAACACCCACTTGACTGTAGGGAGGACATGCAGACTCCACACAGAAGGCACTCCCAACCCAAGCATCGAACAGGAGAACCTCTTGCTGTGAGGCAACAACACTACCGCTGCACCACCACAGAAGTACTATTTAACAGCTCAACTGGTTCTCTTCTAAACCAGAAATACTAATTAGGTATACATTTAGCCAAGTTTAACACTTAAAGCTTTACACGAATTGACTATATTGAGTCAGAAGAATACAGATGTATCTTTTTTCCACTGGTTGTTTAGAGTGGTTGAAGCAGACATGCACTTTATCTTACTGTTCTGAAAAAAACCTTATAATAGGACAACAAAACCTTTTTGACCTTGTTGAAATTGATAATCTTGAGTGTCTCTTCCTTTCATTGCGTGACTTTGTACTATTAACCTGTTTTCTATTTGTTATGAATAATTAATGGAGATTTGTGGATACTATGAGTTTGTATAATGTTATTTGTTTTCTTGTATATGGACTAAGTACTGTTACAATATGTTGATTTTTGAATATAATTGAGGTTTTTCTTGATTTCTTTTCTTCAAGGAAAGACACTTCTGTTTGCACACAACATAATGAAAAAAAAAAATGAAAATGAATAATTAACAAGTAAAAAGTAAAAGTCATTTTTCCTTTTTTTTTTTTCCAAATACTTGATAAATACTTTACCTTATTTATTACATATTAACTTATAACATTAACACTGTTATTGTTGATAATTTCAAGCGAAAAAAACCCGCAAACCTTTCTGTTTTTTTTTTTTTTCTTTTTTCCAACTAGATGCCAGAAACTTCGAAGATGAATTTTCTTTTTGAAATATATACAAACAAACCAAAAAAGCCTTTCAAAAAAAATCTTTTCCAAAAAAATCTTTTTTTCAGCTTTTGACAGTAACAGTGGCAAAGTCCTGAACTGCAAGTCTAAGGTCTGTTAATAGCGTTTTCAAAGTTGTTAAGGTTAAAGTAGTTATATCACAGAAAATCATCCCTAGATTTTAGACTCAGACATGTCATGGAGCTGATCATAATAAGATGAATATGCTTCTTACTGACTGGACATTCAATAAGCCAATACCACCCACCTGACCACACTATACTATACTAGCAGATTAAATTAGGATTGTCTTGTCTTTTTTTGTTGTTGCCTAAAGTACTAGTATATCCAGAGGTTCATTTTGTTGTCATTTTCTTCCTTCATTCAGTCATTCATTAGATAATTCAGGGTCAGACTTCAATCTATCCATCCATTTACAACCCCTTTTTCTCATTTTTTTTTCTCATTTTGCATATGGCATATGGGGTCAAGTCAACTCAAAATTGATATGAAATTTAAGTCCCTGCAGGTCATCTATGGATCATCTGATCCATCAATCTGATCATCACCTCTAACTTCCCCAGGAAAAAGATTCTAAGAATAAGACTTTATTTGGATGGAGCACACTGCAGTGGTGGTGCTGTGGTAAGTGGTGCACAGTTGGACGCGACATTGTCCTCATTTTCAGAGTTTGCGCTCTTCTGTGTGGAAGCGTCTTCTGTGTGGAACCTTGATGAAGACCACCTTCCAGGGAAGGTTGTGCGCTGGCAGGGTAACTGCGTCAAAAAATGGCGCGGACCGGAGTTCCGCTGTGGCGACCCCTAACCGGGAAAACCCGAAAGACTCAACAACAACACCAAGCTCCTAGGATATTTCCTTGTCTCTTGTATCCTGCAAAGTCAGGGCAGGTAGGACTGTGTTTCACTGATCTGTAGCAGTAACTGTTGCACATATCTGCAGCAATCATGCATGTGACACGCATTGATGTGTCCAGTAGTTTTCACTTAAGGTATGTTATTTTAATTATTACTAGTATTATTGTCACTATACTTATTTACTTGTTAGTTTGTTAACTGGTTGAGGGAAGTATTTTTTTCTTGGACCTTTTTCACCTGAAAGGCACTGGGACAAGGAAGCTGCACCTGCATCAGAATAACCTGGGACACATTAATAAATTAATCTTCTAGTCTGTCTCACCTTGGCTGGACTCAGCATATTCCTTTTAAGATTTCACCTGTACTTATATTGATCTACTTTGAGGTGGCATAAATGGATTCATAAATAGAGCTGCGACACCAATATATTTACAGATTCTGAGCTTGTTGCTTATCTCCTCTTGTTTATATCTGTTAAATTAGCCTTAATATGGGCAAATATCATGTTTCATAGCCTGGCTGGATCATTGTTCTGATACTACATATTTTTCCTTTTTCCCTGATAATGCCCCCCCCCCCCCATGATCCAGTACCTGCAATAAACATTCTCCAATATTAATGCAGCAAGAACAAAGACTTGCATTTTATTAGCACATCATTTTCTTTCTGATTTACTATTTAATGTAGCCCAGGCATCAGCCGCAAGAACAAATGTATTGACTGAAAAATTCCATCCCTGGCACTGAAAAATCTTCCTTGACTTCACAGATGTTTGTATATAATGTTATACTTGGACAAAGAGTAGTGAAGAACATTAATGAGTTTTGTTTTAGCGCCGTCTATAAAGAATACTGTGGCTGGGTCATACTGACTTTGTACTGCAGTGACTTATGGGTATCACTAAATTTGTGTTCTGTGGGTTAAGAACTCATGACCTTCCAATCTTCTGATAGATATACTAGAATGAAGTTTAATGACAAAGCTGCATTACTCGGATAGTATTCACACACTAGATGCCAATGACAACTACAAATAGAGAATTCACAATATGCTGCACCAGTTCTCAATACATACTTCATTCAGAATACAGGCATGCACTAATTAGATGCTCCAAAGGCTGAAAGCCAAGGTACACAGATTTGAAATACGTTCTAATACTATTATTATAGTCACTGTGAAAAGTTCATGTCTCTTTGTAATTGTGGCTTGTCTGCTGTGCCAGGCAGCCTACATTCCATGGAACGGAAAAGCTCTAAATTTAACTCCAGTGTCTCCTCTGTGATGACCCAGCAGGATGTGACTGTAATCACTTAACTTGGACCACTAATGACAGTAAACCCTGCAAGTGATGTGGGTGTTGTACTGACTCAGAGAGCATCAAGTCATTGTGCTACATGTATGACCTTCATTTAACTCAATAATTAGTAAGGCTGTGCATTTTAGTAGACATCATAGATGTCATGGCTTCTATTATTTCTTAAATTGATAGGAATAGAATCTGAAACTCCAGTAAATTAGGGGAAAAGTTTTACACAGCTATCCATATTTATTTGTTTAAAAAATCACATGGTAGACCAGGAGACATTCACTTACAATTTTACTTTTTAAGTTTAGTGTTTTAAAGAATTATGCAGCTTAGCTGTCTTTGTTAGAGTCATAGAAGTACCAAGCTGAATATGGTGCATCAGACTTCTTTAGTCTGACAAAATGATGGTCCTTAGGTCACCTTGTAAGATCTCCAAGTGTTTCCAGGTAAGATGAGTAATGTAATCACTACAGGTAAGATCTTACACCTCTCTTCACTAGTCAGTGCCTGGTACACCATCCAAAGAAGATGACCAGGTGACATCATCACTCATTACCCAAACCAAGTCAGCTGACTCCTCCCACCCCAGAGGATATGTGGTTTTATTTTTATATACTTCTAGATTGATGATTTCTCACTCTATTTAACACATACTCTTATCTAATCATATATAAAATCCAAGCTATGTTTAGATAAATTACCTTTTTTCTCAATTGTGGTTATGTTTCTTTATATATTATGATTTTTCTTCTTGAAAATTGTAACCATTATTATAGCTATATATGTTTTTCTTTTTCTTTGACAATTGTAAGCAATATTACAGCTAAATATGTTTTTCTTATAATACTGCCCTAGCATATACTTGTAAAAATTTCAGCTATGATTATTCTCTGTAATGGGCTTTCCCCCTGGGCTGCCACTAAAAATGGGTCTTCTACCCAGTCAGACTATCCCAGTAAGCAAACATAAAATAAATAATAAATCAACAAATAAATAATATGATAATAGCAGCCTTGTTCCTTATTTCTGCCACTTGTATTTGTGCTGTCACTGCCAAAGCCCATGTCTGTAGATGATGACAGGGATTGAGACTGATCTGTAAACCCAGAGCTCTGTCTTATGACTGAGTTCTCAGTTTATCACCACAGTCCAGTATAATGCCTGCAGTATAGTCACCATTGCAACTATCCACTTGTCAACTTATTAATCCATTCTGTCCCCACTTCTGAGGTGCATAAACTCCACTTCTTATTGTTCCTGTCCCTCACCCGTTTATTTAAACAGGAAAGAACCATAAGTTCTGATTTGGAGGGGCCAGTTTTCTCCCCATTTCCTTCACAATGAGCAGTGAACTCCTTTGTATGTTGGACATGGCACTGCTTGAGGCAAATGGGGCAATACTGTCTACAAATAAGAAAGATACAATCATCACTTATCAAGTGTAAATACTCCTTATATCAGCTGCTTCTTGATAGCTTGTCTATGAAAAACTGAACATGCATTGTTAAGGTGATTGAGAAGGTTGCCTAAATGCACCTGCTCATTCTACAGGAACACCAAGTTTAAGACCTCCTGAATTGAGGGCATCACATTAGAAACTGTACTTAATGGCCTTCTGATGAAGAGGAACAGTGTTATTAATGTGTTTTGATCCTACTAAATATCTCTGCTGCATTTGCTATGATACACCATAAAATCATTTTATTGCTGTTTATTTATTTATTTAGTCGCTTGTTTACTAAGCGAACTGGTCCCTCCTGGACACTTTTCAGCCATGATGTTCTCCATGGCAACAGTAAGATGAAAACATACACAGACAATTCAGCATATCCAATCACCCAGCATGTATTTGGACATGGGAGGAAACTGTGGTAGAATGAGAAAATGTTTGCAGATAAGGAGAGAACATGGAAGACTCAAAGGGGAAAGTGACTGGAGGTCAGAGTTGAACCACTGATACTGGAGCTGTAAGGCAGAGATAATCTTCTCATTAAGCCATCCTTCTACACTGGCATGTTTCTGGACTGTCTGTAGACTTACAGTGAGGCTTCACGTTTAGTTCAGAAGAAGTCTGAATCCTACATTTGCAGAAGTACCTATCATTTAGTGTCAGAAACTAGTTCTTCCTATTGTCACCCTGTTATCCTCAGCACCTCACTGGCCTCTAGTCTGCATTCTTTAATGTGCTTTGCATGCATCCTTCCACTGGGTAAATGCATTACATGGAACATTTCCTTTCACCAAGACAAAAAATATTTACTGTGTACTCCTTTATAAAGCTTTGGAATGCATCTAAAATGGGGTGACTGCTAGTGATAAGGGGCTGAACACTTGTAAGATAATGTCCATGGTTATACACTCCACCTTAACTAACTGCAGTTGTCCAAGTCCCAGCTCCTAAGTTTATAGGCAAATACTAGGCTATCCATCTGCAGACTATTACAAGCAAATAATGAAAGATCAGAATCAAACATTGTACCTCAAGTCTAGCAAATAACTGATGGTCAGAATCAAACGCTGTACCTTCTGTGTGTGAGGTAATGACCCTAAGCATTATGCCACCCCAAATTTACACTTTACTGTAGAAAAAATATCTAGAGTTTGTGTATCAGAAATCTTGATTTGGTTTTAGAATTGCAGACTGACATTTCAGGGTCTAAGTGTCAGCTGTTGCCATGTCATGTTTTGACATAAAGATCACAGACCACATTACTCAGATTGTCTTACTTCCTCCTACCCAGAGGAACTTTCAGTGGTTGTTTAGGACCTGTTTTTTTCTCTACATGGTTGGACTACTATAACCCTCTGTAACTAGGACCTGACAACTCAAAGCTTAAGAGCAGATGGTTCTGAACTCAGCATCTGTTTACTTACAGTGTAGCTGTATTACTGATTTTCTGCTAGACCTGCACTACCTGCCAATTCACTTCTAAATATTTAAAATTCAGATGTTGATGCACTTAACTTGCAAGATCTGGGTCTCACGTATCTGAAGAAGCTCTATATGCACAGTTAGAACTCATTATTCAACCTTGCAGTAGTTCTTGTGGGTTCCAGAGTAGGTTTTGAGATTTCTGGGATTCGCTCCTACTTTCCCAAGGCACTCTTTCGTGGAACCTCCTTCCTTCGGTAGTTGAGAAAATCATGCACTCTTAGTAAGTTTAAGGAGTCAGGGGAGATGCACCTTTTACTCTGGCATTCAATCATTTAAGAACATTACTGCTTTTGTGTATTTAAACTTTAAACATCAATTATTTATCTTTTCCAAATACGTGCCTTGTTTTGCTCAACTTAATTGTAGAGTTTTTAACACAAACACTGACATAAATTTGAGTGCTAAATTTTACACAAGATATTCTCTTGGTGGAGTCCTATGGCCTTCTTGAATATAGATGACTTAAGACCAAAATAAAGGCACAGCTCTTGTTATATGAAAACAGGGACCAAATAGCATTCAGAAGCAGTCCTAGTGCCTTCAACTGCTGAACCTCACACAAGACATTTTGGGGTAAGGTTAAATATCTCTTCTGCAGATCCACAAAATACACATAGCCCGTACTTGAAAATGCTCACTATCATTGTATTATCTATATCAGGACAAGCAGTTGATCCACTGTTCCATGATCAGGATGGAATCACAATGCTCCTCCTGCATCAACGGCTCAGCTATCAGATGGAGGTCCCTTCATGCATTCCATGCCGGGCTTCTCCTGAGAGGTTGATGACTATAATTTATTTGCATGTGGATCCTTCATTCCTATCTCCTTTTTATAAATGGGAGCCATCATCCAGTTTGATAGTCCAGAAGTACTGTCACTGTCTTCCATGCAACATTGAAAAGGCACATTATTCACTGCACCCAACACTGTCCATTGTCTTCAGCATTTGTGGCTGAATATCATGCACTCCCATAGCCTTGCCCCTCAGAACTGTTTCACCACTGCACTGATTTCATTTAAAGGTATAAAGTTTTTCTGCTTCTATCACTGACTCCTGAATGGACAGCGTTCCTTGGGATCATAAGACACTGCTGAAAACAACATGAATGATATCTTTCCCAATAGTTTGCTAGAACCTCTATGAGGACACATGAAAGCCATTCTCCTTGGCTTTGCCAAAACGCCTCCTACACCTAGGACTTCACAGACTTCAACATTTCACACCGTTCTAGTTTATTATTATGTCAGTCAAATATGGAGATAATTCCCCAAAACTAACCACCACACACACACATATGCAGTGGATATAAAAAGTGTACACACCCCTGTTAAAATGCCAGGTTTTGGTGATATAAAAAAATAAGACCAGAATAAATCATTTCAAAAAATTTCCCACCTTTAATGTGACCTTTAACTTGTACAATTCAATTGAAAAACAAGCAAATCTGTTAGGGGGAAAAATATACAAAATAAAAAACGTGCAATACGCTGGTTGGATAAGTGTGCACACCCTTAAACTAATACTTGTTGAAGCACCTTTTCATTTAATTACAGCATTCAGTCTTCTTGGGTAGGAACTGATCAGCATGGCACAACTTGACTTGGCAATATTTTCCCACTATTCCTTGCAAAAGTGTTCCAAATCTGTCAGATTGCAAGGGTATCTCTTGTGCACAGCCCTCTTCAGGTCACCCCACAGAATTTCTATTGGATTTAGGTCTGGGCTCTGGCTAGACCATTCCAAAACTTTAATTTTCGTATCGTAAAGCCATTCATTTCTTGATTTGGATGTATGCTTGGGGTCATTGTTGTGTTGAAAGGTGAAATTCCTCTTCATCTTCATCTTTCTTGTAGACACCTGAAGGTTTTGGGCCAAAAGTGACTGGTGTTTGGAAATGTTCATAATTCCCTACACCTTGACTAAAGCCCCAGTTCCAGCTGAATAAAATCATAGGTTCATAGGTGTGTACTAGGCTAATGGCCCTGGAGCCTTTACAAGCCTAGCCCATAGGATTACCCTGGCATTGTGCCACCCAACCTTAGTTCCTAGTGCCTTTGTCAAGTAGAGCCATTGGAGTGATCCCCGGCATGAATTTTCTATTTCCCATCCACTCATCAATATTTCTCTTGAAGAGGGCCAATGAGGTGCTCTGCTTGACATGTATGGGAAGTCTATTCCATAGCATGGGCAGTCTCTGGGTTATGAACCTGTCCCTCCAGCATATACTGTTGATTGTGGTAATGAGGTTGAGGTCTCTGGAGCATGTGGTGTGAAGAGATTGGAATTTCTTTAGATGTAGCATTTCTAACAGAGCTGGGTCAGACATGGCTTTGTAACTCAAGCAGAGATCGCCTCTAAGTAGGTGATATGAGACAGAGAATAGTTGGAGTTTTTTTAGTCTGTCCATATAGGACAAGTGTTTAAGGCCTAGGATTCTCTTTGTGAGATACTTTTGCTGCCTCTCCAGTTGTTGCAGGTGTCTATTGAGGTACATGCCAAATGGGGCATTGCAGTCGATGATTGGCCTAATAAGGGAAGAGTAGGGGGAGACAATGACCTCTTTCTTCCTGGATACAAAACCCTTAGTAATGAGATGTGCAAAGCATGACACTGCCACCACCATGCTTCACCGTGGGGATGGTGTTCTTTTGGGGAGGCAAAGTGTTGTTTTTGCGCCAAATGTACCTTTTAGAATTGTGGCCAAAAAGTTCAACCTTGGTCTCATCAGACCATAACACATTTTCCCACATGCTTTTGGGAGACTTGATGTATTGCTTTGCAAATTTTAGCCAGGCCTGGATGTTTTTCTGTGTAAGAAAAGGCTTCTGTCTTGCAACCTTACCCCATAGTCCAGACATATGGAGAATACGGGAGATTGCTGTCACATGTAATACACAATCAGTACTTGCCAGAAATTCCTGCAGCTCCTTCAGTGTTGCTGTAGGTCTCTTGGCAACCTCCCTGACCAGTTTTAATCTTGTCTTTTCATCAGTTTTGGCGGAACATCCAGTTCTTTGCAATGTCACTGTTGTCCCATATTTTCTCCACTTTTTGATGACTGTCTTTACTGTGTTCCATGGTATATGCAATACTGTGAAAGTTTTTTATACCCTTCTCTTGACTGATACCTTTCAACAATGAGATCCCTTTGATGCTTTGTAAGCTCTCTGCAAACCATGGCTTTTGCTGTAGCAAATGTCAGGAAAATCCAACAAGGGCAGTTGAAATTCATTTGGGGTTAGTCAGAGTCTCTTTAATTGATGGCAAGCGTGTATCCAAGAAGACTGAATGCTGTAATTAAATCAAAAGGTGTTTCAACAAAGTATTAGTTTAAGGGTGTGCACACACAACAAAGTATAAATTTAAGGGTGTGCACACTTATGCAACCAGCGTATTGTACATTTTTTATTTTTTATATTTTTCCCCTAACATATTTGTTTGTTTTTCAATTGAATTGTGTAAGTTATAGGTCACATTAAAGGTGGGAAAAGTTTTAAAATAATTTATTGTGGTTTCATTTTTTTATATCACAAAAACCTGGCATTTTAAGAGGGGTGAGCACACTTTTTATATCCACTGTGTGTGTGTGTGTGTGTGTGTGTGTGTGTGTGTGTGTGTGTGTGTGTGTGTGTGTGTATATAATATATATACATATACATATGTACACACACACATATATATATATATATATATATATATATATATATATATATATATATATATATATATATATGGATCTACTTCATATGACCTAAATTTCATTTGACTGAAATTCGTTTGACTGAGACTATAATACTGAAATTTCAAAATACTGAAAACTCACTTGACTGAAACTCATAAGACTGAAACCTTACAATGCTAATTTCAACATAATAATGGCAGCGTGTAGACTACAATAAGGTACATAAACGGAATATGCCCTTTTTCCAACTTTAGTATGATCCTGGAGTTAGTATATACTGAATTTTTTTAACAGGGTAAGTATGTACTTGGCCAACATAGGGAAATATGCCCTTTTCTCCAATGTAGTGTGCACACCCTTAAACTAATACTTGTTGAAGCACCTTTTCATTTAATTACAACATTCAGTCTTCTTGGGTAGGAATCGATCAGCATGGCACATCTTGACTTGGCAATATTTTCCCACTATTCCTTGCAAAAGTGTTCCAAATCTGTCAGATTGCAAGGGCATCTCTTGTGCACAGCCCTCTTCAGGTCACCCCACAGAATTTCTATTGGATTTAGGTCTGGGCTCTGGCTAGGCCATTCCAAAACTTTAATTTTCGTATCGTAAAGCCATTCTTTTCTTGATTTGGATGTATGCTTGGGGTCATTGTTGTGTTGAAAGGTGAAATTCCTCTTCATCTTCATCTTTCTTGTAGACATCTGAAGGTTTTGGGCCAAAAGTGACTGGTATTTGGAAATGTTCATAATTCCCTACACCTTGACTAAAGCCCCAGTTCCAGCTGAATAAAATCATAGGTTCATAGGTGTGTACTAGGCTAATGGCCCTGGAGCCTTTACAAGCCTAGCCCATAGGATTACCCTGGCATTGTGCCACCCAACCTTAGTTCCTAGTGCCTTTGTCAAGTAGAGCCATTGGAGTGATCCCCGGCATGAATTTTCTATTTCCCATCCACTCATCAAGATTTCTCTTGAAGAGGGCCAATGAAGTGCTCTGCTTGACATGTATTGGAAGTCTATTCCATAGCATGGGCAGTCTCTGGGTTATGAACCTGTCCCTCCAGCATATACTGTTGATTGTGGTAATGAGGTTGAAGTCTCTGGAGCATGTGGTGTGGAGAGATTGGGATTTCTTTAGATGTAGCATTTCTAACAGAGCTGAGCTGGGTCAGACATGGCTTTGTAACTCAAGCAGAGATCGCCTCTAAGTAGGTGATATGAGACAGAGAATAGTTGGAGTTTTTTGAGTCTGTCCATATAGGACAAGTGTTTAAGGCCTAGGATTCTCTTTGTGAGATACTTTTGCTGCCTCTCCAGTTGTTGCAGGTGTCTATTGAGGTACATGCCAAATGGGGCATTGTAGTCAATGATTGGCCTAATAAGGGAAGAGTAGGGGGAGACAATGACCTCTTTCTTCCTGGATACAAAACCCTTAGTAATGAGATGTGCAGAGCATGACACTGCCACCACCATGCTTCACCGTGGGGATGGTGTTCTTTTGGTGAGGCAAAGTGTTGTTTTTGCGCCAAATGTACCTTTTGGAATTGTGGCCAAAAAGTTCAACCTTGGTCTCATCAGACCATAACACATTTTCCCATATGCTTTTGGGAGACTTGATGTATTGCTTTGCAAATTTTAGCCAGGCCTGGATGTTTTCCTGTGTAAGAAGACTTCTGTCTTGCAACCTTACCCCATAGTCCAAACATATGGAGAATACGGGAGATTGCTGTCACATGTAATACACAACCAGTACTTGCCAGAAATTCCTGCAGCTCCTTCAGTGTTGCTGTACGTCTCTTGGCAACCTCCCTGACCAGTTTTCATCTTGTCTTTTCATCAGTTTTGGCGGAACATCCAGTTCTTTGCGATGTCACTGTTGTCCCATATTTTCTCCACTTTTTGATGACTGTCTTTACTGTGTTCCATGGTATATGCAATGCTGTGGAAGTTTTTTATACCCTTCTCTTGACTGATACCTTTCAACAATGAGATCCCTTTGATGCTTTGTAAGCTCTCTGCAAACCATGGCTTTTGCTGTAGCAAATGTCAGGAAAATCCAACAAGGACAGCTGAAATTCATTTGGGGTTAGTCAGAGTCTCTTTAATTGACGGCAAGTGTGTATCCAAGAAGACTGAATGTTGTAATTAAATCAAAAGGTGTTTCAACAAAGTATTAGTTTAAGGGTGTGCACACACAACAAAGTATAAATTTAAGGGTGTGCACACTTATGCAACCAGCGTATTGTACATTTTTTATTTTTTATATTGTTTCCCTAACAGATTTGTTTGTTTTTCAATTGAATTGTGTAAGTTATAGGTCACATTAAAGGTGGGAAAAGTTTTTAAATGATTTATTGTGGTTTCATTTTTTTATATCACAAAAACCTGGCATTTTAACAGGGGTGAGCACACTTTTTATATCCACTGTGTGTGTGTGTGTGTGTGTGTGTGTGTGTGTGTGTGTGTGTGTGTGTGTGTGTGTGTGTGTGTGTGTGTGTGTGCATGTATATATAATATATATACATATACATATATATATATATATATATATATATATATATATATATATATATATATATATATATATATATATGGATCTACTTCATATGACCTAAATTTCATTTGACTGAAATTCGTTTGACTGAGACTCTAATACTGAAATTTCAAAATACTGAAAACTCACTTGACTGAAACTCATAAGACTGAAACCTTACAATGCTAAATTTCAACATAATAATGGCAGCATGTAGACTACTGTAAGGTAAGTAAAAGGAGTATGCCCTTTTTTCAACTTTAGTATGATCCTGGAGTTAGTATATACAGTTGGGGAGATGTGGGGGGGGGGGGGTGTATACCTCCATCTAGTTTGGTTTTATATTGTTTCTGTTAGAGGGTGCATAAGTAGTTTTTAAGTTCTGGAAAGAGTTAGTCAGTGGTGCTGTAAGTGTGCATGTCTATAATTTACAATTTAGTATACTGAAATTTAGCATTGTAAGGATTCAATCTTATGAGTTTCAGTCAAGTGAGTTTTCAGCATTTTTAAATTTCGGTATTATGGTCTCAATCAAATGATTTTCAGTCAAATGAAATTTAGATCACATGAAGTATATCCCATATATATACACATATGGGTCTACTTATAATAATCAAAAGACCACTTATCAGAAGACAACTTTAAAGAGACGACAACACCAAACTATTAATTTGTAGAATAATCACACTACCGAATTTTTTGACAGGCTAATTATGCACTTGGCCAACACTGAATGAAGAAATATACTGCGGTATGTCAAACACATCCTAGTGCACCCCACCCCCACAATGTTGGGGGCTGCACCCCCAATACCCCCTAACTAAATATGCCATCTCTGGGATCACACTACATTGGGGAAAAGGGCATATTTCCCCATGTTGGCCAAGTACATACTTACCCTGTTAAAAAAATTCAGTAATATGATCATTCAGTAAATTAACAGTTTGGTTTTGTCATCTCAGTAAAGTCACCTTCGGGTAAGTGGTCTTTCAATTATTAGAAGTAGACCCACACAGATACACATACACACACACACACACGCACACACACACTCACACACACTCACACACACACGTATATAAATATATATATCTATAAACACACACACACACACACACACACACACACACACACACACACACACACACACACACACACACACACACACATTGGTGGATTCCTTCTTTAATTTAATGGTTTCTCTTAGTAGTGTTGTCCACCAATGAGTCCTTTAGCAATGACAGCAGTAAACACCTGCCACCTTTGGTCACTGGGTCATTGAGATTTTGGACAGGATTTAGTCCACATCTACTGCCTCTTCGACTATGAAAGAGAATTTCTTCCAGGGATGAGAGTTGAACTTACCTCATACCGAAGCATCTCAAATTCATTCTTAGGACACACTCCCTACATATTTGAGTTTCTTTGCTCTCTCCACAATCCACCTGGGCCACCTTACCTAATTCATCACCTGCTGGGGTTTAGCTGGCAGCTTAGCACTATGTTTGAATTGGATCTATGTCATATCAGCAAATGGCCACATTGTCAAATGTTTCATCTTGTCGACGATGCAGGCCGTCGTACCATTCCGACTGAGATTCTGTTATGGTAGGGATCAGGAAGTTTGAATTTTCCCCACTGTAGTGCGATCTCAAAGTTTGTATATATAATTAGTGGGGAATGGAGGGGGAGGTTGACAGCCTTTATTGTCAACTAGATGATGTTCAACAATGTAGCTGTTTGCTGATATAACATAGACCCATTTGAATTCAGTGCCTGGAGTATATGCACTCCAGTCAGAGTCTTTGAACATGCTGTTAACTATGGACAATCTGTGACTAGGTTAGAAGTCCAGCAAAAATTCACTACTTGGATTCAGATAAGGCAACTCGTTCCTCCCAGTCATAACCTCCTAGTATCTGTGTTACTTGCCAAGTAAGCACTGAAGTCTTCCAGTAGAATGACAGAGTAGTGTGGTGTACTCAGTCAAGGACTATTTTCAAGGTCTCACTGACGAATGAAGACTGAATAACTTTAGGTGTGTATGGCACCCAGCCAGGATATTAACAGTATCTCCATACATGCCTGAAGCATCTCAAAAGGCACTTCTCCAGGGAAGCAGAAATACCACTCCCACTTAAAAGTCTAGTTACAGAATATTTTCAACAACAAGACAGTAAATGGTGCACATGAGGCAGCTTGTCCCTTAACAAGTAACCACTTAGGACTTTGTTTCTAGCAGGGGAAACAGAAAAATAACAAAGCAAAGGCAATGGATTCTGGGAAAAGAAGGCAGCTGACAAAAAAAAGAAAAGAAATGAGTGGAAGATGTGGGAGTCTTTTTTTTTTGGTTTGGAAAATAAACAGGGAGAATGCTTCCAATCCTTTGACTTACCCACAAAATAGGGAGAAAAGTCAGAAAATAGTGTAGCACGTAAATGAAGTCAGGAACTGGAAGGCAACGTGCTTGGAGCCTGAGATTATAGCTTTTGCTCAGAATGTGAAGACTTTGTAGTAGAAACAAGCTATTGTGATGCTCTCAGTTTAGTTTATTTTTTTATCTCTTACACTTTCCTGACTGATAATATTCAGCTAGAAATTCCCTACATGATGAAGACCCACAAGCTAAAGCTCCAAATTAAGGAAAAAAAAAAAAAGCAGTACACTTTAGTGAATAAAAGTTTTGTACAATTATAGATAAAACTTTAACAAATAATGCATAAATATGTGGAAATCAGGAAAGCATTCCAGATTCATCATATTGAAAAGATCCTACTTTTGGCTTTGACTAATTGTGGCTTGTCTATTAACCAGCCCAGTTACGTTCAATAGAATAGAAAATATCTAATTTTTTCTCCAGTGACTCCTCATAGATAAACTAGCAAAGTATACAATTGCAATCTTAATGTTGCTAAAAAAACCCTAGAAACAACAAGATAGCTGTGGCAAAGCTCATGTAGATTACATCTCTTCCTACATCCTGCAGTATAGTGTTTCTACAGTAAAAGTCTAAGCATGCAAGCTGCATTAGGCTTTCCTGTTTCTTTGGGATGTGGGTATTGTACGTTACATGTAGGAGCATGAAAGTTTTAGTGCTCAAACTGTTTTCAACAGTAAGCAGTGCAACCGAGGCAGACTTACATGTTGTGCAACTTTCAAATATGCAACATTTTGAATATGCTGGTATTTATTTGCTGAACTGCATTTATTCAAGCCCCTTCAGTTAAGCATCGTCTGCTGGAGACAAATGACCAAAGTTGTTTATGTCAGTCCCCCAAAACAGATTATACACAGTAATAAACCTTTCAGTGGCAATGGACACAATGCTATACTGAAACAGCAAAAAGGGATACAGATAAAACTGATTTAAAGTTGCAGGTTAGGTAATATAGCAATGTCTTAGCTTTTGTATTAGAAATCCCTGTGTTCAAACAGAGAAATGGCCGGAGATTCTCTTCTAACCAAGTCAGTAGGGAGAATTTGGAACAAACTTCCCCCTGATATTACCTCACTCTCCTCCTTAAGTCTATTTAAGACCAAACTAAAACTACATCTACGATCAACACGTACCTGCTACTGTCTTAATCCGGGCTAGCTATCTCTCTCTACTTACATTGTTTCCCAGTCTTGGGGCTTCAGGGATATCTACTGAATCATAGAATGAATATATTATAATTACTAACCTTACATTGATTTGATTATTGAAAACTAAACCTTACCTGTATTACTTAACTAATATTTGTTTTTTCTGTGACTTGATGTATTGTTTTGTCTGGAGCTTTTCTCCCCGGGCCTCTGCTGAAAATGGACATGTATCCAGTCGGATCCTCCCGGTTAACAAATGTAAAATAAAATAAAAAAAATAAAAATAAAATAAAGAAATCAGGAGGTCCTAAAAGGTAACGGAGCTTCAGTTTAAATGCTAGTATAAGATGAAGCCAAAAAAGGCTAGAAATATCTCTACTTCTTCTTTACCCAATAAACTGTAACACAAGATGCAAGCATTTTGTAATATAGAACAAATGAGGAAGAGATTTATTCATCATGCTTATGCAACCATCCTAATATTAGTCAAAGGGAGGCAGGAGCAGCAAATGAAAACGATGTCAGTGTGTCTCCATAACGGCAATCTAAGAATGAAATCTGCCTCCTCAGAAAGGCAAAATACGCAAAGTTTAACAGGTCAGTATGAAAATCAAGAAAGGCAAAGCTATGCTGTTTACTTGATTTGAATTGTAGTGGCCAGTTTGTTTGACGCAGTGAGATACACCATTCTTCCAGCTACTATTGCAACACCACAGGCAGACATCCATGTGTAGAGATACAAAGGCTGAGTTCATTGCATGATGGCTTCTAGGTTCATCCACCATGATTTGCCTCAGTGTAGTAGTCATATGTGGTAGGAGGCAGTATGACTCTAACTAGCCCTGAGTACTATCAGGTACTGCACTATCAAGAATACAATTTCATCCCAAAGACAGACCAGCAGACAGAAAAAGGAAAGGCGTATCTGTTGAGTTCTCCAAGACAGCATCTGTAGGTAATACACACTGTGAGATATTATGCTGGTCTAGCAGTGCTGATATGTCATGTAATCCATGTGGCATTCATATCTTGTCAATAACCTGGCAGTCATGAAAAGAGCACTCTTGAGACTTCTAAACTTTTTGTGAATGAAACCTCAGACCTATAGAAGCAGGATAAGGTTCTTCAGTATGCTTCCCAAGAGATGCAAATGTCACATGCAGAGCGTTGTACCCTACGTGCATGCAAGTGTTTTTTTTTTTTTTTTGCAATGCCTAAGGGTCAATGTTGGAAACTACTAGCACCATGTTGGATGACTTTACATAAGAGAGAGTGAAAGCAAAAGAAATAAGTGAATACACCTTGCTGTTTATTAAACTTAAATAGGGAAAGCCCTGTTATATTACATTACCTTTCTTTCACATCAGAAAGGTCAAGGACCTCATAAAGCCCAGGAAAAGGCAACAAGAAATTTAGAAATATATGGCAGAGTAGACCTGAGTGAAGACCACCCTTTTTCTAGAACACTGAGGAATGGTAGAACTCCCCACACCCTTTCATTCTGTCAGTCTCTTCCAAAGGAACAAGATGACACAAAGGGGAAAATTCAAAGTTGGCAAGACCTGGGCCAGACTATCCTAATGATATGACAACAGGGAGTTAACTAAACCTTCAGGCAGCTACTGGGGCAGAGATCATGGAATCACCCTTGCTTCAACCCCCAAACATCTAAGGCTCTTCCAAAGAAGTGAGCAACATAAGGAGCTCAACTCTTTTGAAGCAAACAAACAATTCCTAGCTCAGAGGATGAAGTGGAAAACAAATAAACATATTAGCTTCCACATCACTTTTTTTGCTGAGCAGTGAGTACATGTGAGTTTTGTTTATCAAAAATGGTAGCATGTGCCTGCCTGGGACAAACTTGGCTTACTTTACATGTTATTTTTGTTCTTGGATGCCGGAGTACTAATTCCAAAACACAGTTCAAAGTTATTTATAGTTTGTCACTGAGATTGTTACAGTAATATTCATGTTTTGTGCCAAGCTGTGTTAGTGTATCAGTGTTTGCTAGGGGTTTCTTAGCATGCTAACTCACTACAATGTAGCTTTAGTGTAGCTTTGTTTTTGCTGCTGTTCCACTGGCATTGGTTTTGCACTGGGTCTGATCTTTAGCCTTTATCTCAGCAGCAGCTGTCTTAGATGTTGTTTACCTGCTTTAGACACATGATGCATTATTTGTCTTCATTGCTTCTTCATAGACTTGACTAATGCTTTGTGGTCTTGCTCCACAGCTGTGGACCTTTCAGTCTCCAGATTATTTTTGTTTTTTTCAGGCTTTGACTATTGCAGTGTGTGTGCAACTCCTGATTTGTATTTTTGGAGGTTATGTATTAATTTGGGAGCTTCTCTACATGTTCCTACTTATGACAGTCAATGAAGTCTCTGGATTTCTGTCTTGTGTCATGTATGTTTTCCAATCAATTCCTGAAAACTGTGAACTTTGTGGTTTCCAGCATCGAACTCCAGAATATCTAATTATGGTAACTGCTTAATGTATACATTATTTTGTTATCCTTCAGCAGGACTGTGTAGGGAATGTTAGTGCCTTGTTTGTTGTATTAGTAGCATTATGTTCACCAGGACAAACCTGGGCCCTATATGTTTACTCAATTACCTATAATACTGCTGCACTAATAATGATTCAGAGTCTGGACTGCTTAGAATGATGGCTTTTTGAAACTACTGTCACTACCTTTAAGCTAAAGTGGAAAAAAAACTGACTTGCATTAGATATTATGACACATTCTGTTTTTATCTGTCCACTATTGTGAGTTCATATGTACTTTTATGCAAGTTATTGTCAAATGTGTCAATTTGTAATATAGGCAGTCCCTGGGTTAAGGACAAGATCTGTTTTTTTGGTCTGTCCTTAAGTCAAATTTGTATGTAAGTCGAAACACGTACATATGGTTCTTATAAAATGTCACTTAATCAAATGTTTGCCTCAGTCTAGTATTTATTTTACTTTTCTTTGCATATAAAACAGTTTAAAATCACTTCCAAACAAAAAAAAAATCTTAAACATAATACTGTATACTGTAGCAATGCTTCCTTGTTTCCTATGTGCTATGCTTCCTTACTTCCTATCAACAAAGCTGGTTTAAGGCATCTTGTTAAGTGCAGTGTTTATGAGGACTTTTTCACATAACACACCATACCTCTCAACTGTACAGATTTTCACAGAATGTCCATATTTTTGCCTCATATTTTTGGTCCATTTTTTATAAAATTATGGTTGTTTAGCAAAAGTAGTGGCAAATCATTAAAGACTGAAGTTAGAAAATAATGGCACATACCTCAAAACTGTACAGATTTTCGCAGAATTCCAGATTTTGGCCTCCTATTTTTTGTCTGATTTTCATATACTTCTGTTTTTCTGGCAAATTAGTGGTAAATCATTGCATATTGCAGTTAGTAAATGACAGATATTTGAGTTCCTGACTTCATATCCTGTTATTCTATCAACTTTCTAAGTTTGTAATAGCAATATTTAAAAATTGTCCCAATTTCTGGGCATTTGTCCCACTTTTATTTATGGCTTTGTCCAGATTTTTTGCTCTAAGAGGTTTAGGGGTATGACACATACACCCACAGCCACCCACACCCACACCCACACCGACACACACCCACATTCTTAACCCTACTTTACCTATTCTATAACTAACCCCCTCCCTTTATGCAACCACTCACCTGCTAACTGCTGCCAGAGGACTGCTCGCTCGCTTTCACTCTTCACTCTCTCTCTCTCATACACACAGTCACATCCTCATTCATACCTGCATTCACACTACCGATCTCACACACAGTCACTTCCTCATTCATACCTGCATTCACACTACCGATCTCACACACAGTCACTTCCTCATTCATACCTGTATTCACACTACTGATCCCACACACAGTCACTTCTTCATTCATTCCTGCATTCACACTACCGATCTCACACACACAGTCACATCCTCATTCATACCTGCATTCACACTACCGATCTCACACACACAGTCACATCCTCATTCATACCTGCATTCACACTACCGATCTCACACACACAGTCACATCCTCATTCATACCTGCATTCACACTACCGATCTCACACACACAGTCACTTCCTCATTCATACCTGCATCCACACTACCGATCTCACACACAGTCACTTTCTCATTCATACTTGCATTCACACTACCGATCTCACACACACAGTCACTTCCTCATTCATACCTGCATTCACACTACCGATCTCACACACAGTCACTTCCTCATTCATACCTGCATTCACACTACCGATCTCACACACAGTCACTTCCTCATTCATACCTGCATTCACACTACCGATCTCACACACACAGTCACATCCTCATTCATACCTGCATTTACTCACACACACACACAGTTACTTTTTCATTCATACCTGCATTCACTCACACATCGCTCTCACTCTCTCTCTGGAAAGAGAAGTTATTGGGATCATGTATGGGTACTATGTGAGTCTGAGTGGGGGGGGGGGTCAACCCTCATCAGAGTAAGGAACACATTGAGAAATAATCATGGGCAATCGAGGACATTTTTTTAAACTGCTAATACTATCAGCTTAAGATGTTGACAGAATAAGACATTGCAAATTAACATAACATTTCTGAAGAAGACTACACTTCTAATTATTGTCATTATTTTCTAAGTATAATTCACCACCTTTTCTTCAAAGGTCACCTCTTTTACATGGGATTAAGAGGGACAGAGTTAACATTTGGTTCAAAATCAGGGACATTTGAGAGGTATGATGAACTGCCTATGCCCTCTCAGTTTGCCAATGAGTGCTCACCCAGATGTTCTGACATGGGATAACCATCCCTGAAAGGGTCAGCTATACCCCTATCCTCCCAACCTCACATCCCTCTACTGTATGATGAGTTTCTACTCACCAGCATGGTCCTGTCATTGCAGCCACAGTGCAAGCCCCATGACAGCTATTCTTCTCTCCCTAAATGACCAGTTCAAGTCTCCCTGCCATGCCTTCAGGCATCCAAACCACAAGTCAAACTTGGATCATCTGGAATGAAGCTAGGGCTTTTTCTAGCTATGTCATTAGTGCAGGTATTTCCAATATTTTTAATATATGCATTATTGTTAATGGTGTACTTTGCTTTGATTTGTGTACCAGTACTTAGGTAATAATCACTTTGACAAAAATGAAGTTGAAACTGAAGCTTGTTGCTCTTTGCAACTCAAAGAAACACAGTGGAAGCTCCAGACCATGTCAAAATACTTTTGATAACAGCAGCCAACAGGCCACCAAATAAGCAAAGAATTCAAATACACTTTTAGCCTAATACAGGCTGTAATGATCACCATCTCTCTAAATACTGCAGGTCCTGCTGTTTCACGCTATTGTAACAGTCACTGCTCAGAAACCGTCCTTAACAAGGCATTGTTACCATTACTGAATCAAGCATTATAATGGCCCAGAAAGATAACACTGAATGCCAGGCCACAAGGTAAAATTTCCCACTAACAAGCCACCCAAGGATGGTAACCTCCACCCCACACAGTCCCTCTGGAGACATCAGACTATGGCAGCTGGTGAGGCAAATAATTATGATTTAATTTGAATGCTATGAATATTGGTCCTCTAGTACACAGGTGTCAGTGACCATG
Organism: Protopterus annectens; assembly: GCF_019279795.1. Taxonomy (NCBI): domain Eukaryota; kingdom Metazoa; phylum Chordata; order Ceratodontiformes; family Protopteridae; genus Protopterus; species Protopterus annectens. Next base: position 1,190,889,856 of record NC_056725.1, on the reverse strand, counting down.
ATAGGTAGATGAATCTAGGTGGTAAAAGAGGTGAGGAAGGACAAAACTCTTAGTGGTAGTACACACTTTCAATTGTAGAGATTGTAGACTGCCCTTCTGCTAACTGCAAGTACCCGCCATGGACAACAAAACAGCCAGATCTGTGCATATGATTCTACATGGCCGTGTGGTCCTCAGAAAATGGATGATGCAGGAATCAGTCCATTCCACCTCTACCTCCAGAACGGGAGGCAATAAACAAACATTCTCTGAGGGAATCCATTTCTGCTAGCTTTGCAATACATGTGCTGATGAGCTTAAAGTTGTAATGCATAAATACAATGTACACATTGCTGTTTTCACAGAATATTTCAGGTACCAGTTTTGATGCTTATAAAGCATTTTAAAGAATTCAAAAACATTGTCAGATGGAGAAGTTTTGAAAACAATACACACAGTAAATGTGATTTATAAGTACTGAGGTTGGAAAATACTGCCCAACTACATTTTGCATATATCATTTGTTAGAGGAGTCCAAGGATAACATACATGCAGCACATAGTTTCTGCATGACTTAGAATAAAAGATCTAACATCTGGAAATGTTATCCTAATGACATGCTATGTAGCCATTCAAATATTTTAAACAGGAATTATTAGACATTTTGTATATTCCTGAACTATTATAATTGATGAAAGAATCTATTAGTCAGGGCAACATTTTGGACTTAGTTGCTTCCAGTCTTGGTAGCAAAATTATTGGCTTAAAATAGTAGCTTCATTTTGTACATATAATTACTATGCTATCCTTTCATTACAGCTGAAATCAAATGTAAAAAAGTTACAAAGTGTTACAAATACAAAAAAAACTAATTTTAGGAAGGTGCAACAATATTTTAAAGGTGCACTGTTGAATAAACTGTGTGAGCAGGAGATCCTGAGCTGTGACTGGAATAATTGTTTAGATATTGATGTTAAGAATCTAATGTCAGAGAGTGACTTAGTTGCACAGAGGAATAAAGCCCTTACTGACCCCCAGACAACTGCTGCTTGATTAGTGGCACATTTGCTGGAGGGGCCTCTGTGGAAGGATGGGGCTGACCAGTTGATGTTGTCTCACCCATCCTGTAGGGGGCAGCCTAGGCATATTACAAGCAGCAGTGCATGAACTTTCTGAGCACATACTGTATAAGCTGTGACACACAGTCAGAAGGTTGTGCATGCAGAGAAGTGAACAAGCACCCAGGAAGGGCAGTAATAGTACAGCTGGGAGGGTTGAAGTAAAGTCGCGGGAGTTAGGGCACCCTCCCTGGTAGTGGAAGGGCACTATATCCCCATTCCTTTCACCAGCCCTTGATGTGGGTTGGGTTGACCCCAAACAAGGGTACAGTATGACCAGAACACCTAGTGAAATGACATGAGGAGATGCTGGTAGCTGATGATCAGCTTTGAAAAGGAGAAAAAAAAACTATTTTAGAATTACAACAAATAAACTGGAAACACAATACCTTATTTGTAGGATAACATTTATTAAAATTATATAGTAAGGGAAAGAGATGCAGAGATAATTATAAGAAATATGTACTGATGTACACTTGCTGAAAATTAAATATGTTTACATAAAAGTTAAAAAGTTATATCACTGTGGCAAAGGCTAAAAATAAAGTTAGTTTAGTAAAAGACAGTGGGCTAAGTGTAGTAGATACACATCTTGATTTTGCTAAAGCTTTTGATTTATTGTGACACAGTGAAATAATTTTGTCTTAGTTACACTTTAGGACTGATTCTCATATCATTATTTGGCTTTGAAAATGATTATCAAATGGAATACAAAGATTCTACTCTATCTGACTATCTGGTCATAGTTTCTGGTATTTTCCAGAGATTTGCTCTTATCCCAGTATTATTTAATACGGTACTTTCTGCATTTCCTAGCATCACTCATTCTCGTATAGTAAAATACTCAGATAATTGTAAGACAGGAAAAATTGCTACATCTGAAAATGATCTGCAAGGGCTAAATGTCTGCATGAAATACATAGATACACTGTCAGCCAAAGCTGGGATGCATTTTATTATCATGATATGCAAATTTGCAGTTCTGGGGGGGGGGGGGGGTGAGAGAGTTGTTAACCAGTTACAAGATCAATTATTTGTTTAGGTTAACTGCATGGAAGAGCTGTGAATATTAATTGGAGCAGGTCTGACATTTAAAAATCATTCTCATAGTAGACACAGAAGAACAATGAGCCATTTTTTAAAGACTCTATCTATCAGTGATACATAACATTATTGAAAATCTATGTACAATCTGTATTATAGTACAGTTTGATCTTTTAATGTTTCCATACCACATATGCAAATCTTTTGGAATCAGAGATGCCTTTGATTTCATATCTGTCTTATTTTGGCAACTTAAAACGCATGGAATTGTTTTTGGATTAGCTACAGGTTGCTAAGAGTTAAGCTTTGTTTTGCTTATAGGATTTTCAATTTGGACATATTTCAGGCAATGACAGTGATTAAAGTATATACAAAGAAAAGGGATATAAGAAATGGTCTGGCAAACTTAGTAATTAAATTCACGTGAACTATAAAAAGGGATATGCTTATTACCCAGAAGGTACTTGTGTTATGAAATAAACTTCTGCACTTGATAAGTTTTCTGTTCTGTTGGAGTTTTAAGAGGTCTTGGCTAGGGTCAGTTTGAAAAGTTAGCAAAGAATTATTTTCAAACAGGGAATATCATCAGATAATTAGTGGGAGGAGCTGAGAAACTGCATTTCTCTTTTGTTTGGAACTATCTCTATTTAGCTGACTTGTTTGTTTGGCCTGTTTGCTATACTCTGCCTGAATGCTGCAGATCTCTGGCTGCATTTTATTTTTGCCACCAACCCTCACAATTGCTTTTGTGGTGTTAAACTTGGTGGGTTTTGAGTTTTCCATCCCTGCTATAAATCTGATTTTAGACACTCCTCCCTGTCCCGTCTCATCAGCTCATTCTACTGAGTGCAGAGAGATAATTTGGGAAGGCCCACCTCCATAGTTTTTAACCTTGAATTATCTTGTGTTTCCTCCCTCCCATTTAATTAAAAAGTGCACTTTATCCAGCTGTGTTTGCTTTATTTGTGTTTCTTCCTACTTTATCACTTTATTTTGCTTTTGCTGCTTGTTCTTAAAAGTGTTCAATTCCATTTATTCTGCTGCATTTATTGCTGCTTGTAAGTAGCCTGATTAAATTGTAATTGTTATTCTACGCCTCGGGTCTATATTAGATCACCGACTGCTTAAAAAAGCGAATGGTGACTAATCGACCCTATGTAACCGAAAACTTATAATATCGAACTGTCAGAACAGCGATTTTTTTCCTAGGGGAAAAAAATCACTGTTCCAAAATACATACACACAACACAGGCACACCAAACAAACAGCAATCCACACACATACACCTAAAATCTTACACTTAACTCTACACTAAACTATACACACACCACTAACTAACCACTTACCTTAACCCAAATCCTAAACATAAGGTCCATCACTATCGCACACTCACCTCACTCGCTCCCTAACCCTAACTCACCTTATCTGCCCTAACCCTCACATCCACACAATCGCACACTTACCTGAACCCGACTCATAACTTTCCACCACAGAGCTGAAAATACCAAAGCAACAGAAATGGACAACCAAATTCTTTCCCTAGGAAAAAATGTGGGTTTCTGTTGCTTTGATATTTTAAGCTTTTGCTGCATACGGTTTGATATTACAACATTTGAAGGTTTGAAACTTCGATGTTCTAATATAGACCCTACGCCTCTTGGTTTTGGTTTAAACACTTGGGCTTCAGACTAGTTGTTTTACATTAAGGTTTGTAGTCTATACTCTTGAGGCAGGAGAGGTAGCTTACATCCTTCTAAGATGGGAATTGCTGGTTGAAGACTTAGTGCAACTGTTATTCTAAAACTGCCTAAATCTGCTTTAAGTACTTCAGGCCAGCTATTTTGCATTAAGAAGGTTTGTGGTCTACACTCATGTGGAAGGAGAGGGTAGGTTCTGCCATTCTGAGCTGGAAATTGCTGGTTAAAAGCTTATTGTACCTCATTATTTGAACTGTTTTTTTTCCCTGAAATTGATGCACTTTGTTCTCTGTAGCATAGACTAGATATCAGACCTGCTGAATCTAGCTCTGTTTGTATAACTTGAACACTAAACCAGGCCATCTTTTGTTGGAGAGGGTTTCCCTGCACCCTAGTAGCAAGAGTATGCAGTTAGAACTCATCTGATTGAAAGCTGCTGGAACAGGGCTCAGTTTTGAGCTTTTTTATTGGTTAATTTGTTAAGATCAGTTTGCACTTGTTTGCTACATAAGGAAATTCAAGCCATTGGCTGATCTCTGCAAAACATAAGTAGAATGTTTCACTGTATATTGCATTTTTGAACTGCAGTTTTCACCATATCACTGCTTATCTGAACTATTTCCTTCTGAAATTTTTGCACTTTCTTTGCTGTGGCATAGACTAGGTTCAGGCCTACTGAATCTAGTCCTATTTGTATAATTTCAGCACTAAACCAAGCCGGCTTTTGTTGAAGAGGGTTCCCCTGCACCCTAGTGGCAGGAGTATGCAGTTAGAACTCATCTGATTGAAGGTTGCTGAAACAATGCTCAGTTTTGAGCTTTTCATTGGTTAATTTATTTAGATTAGTTTGCACTTGTTTACTACATAAGCACCGTGTTTGTGCATCGCTCAATGCAGCACAGTGGTGAGCACTGTTGGTGGTTATAGATGCAAACATTTTTGCCTGCATATTTTCTCTTAGTACTCTGCTGGTAAGCACTGTGTTTGTGCATCGCTCAATGGAGCACAGTGGTGGGCACTGTTGGTAGTTATAGATGCAAACACGTTTGCCTGCAAATTTCCCCTTAGTACTCTGCTGGTACTCCATCAGTGAGTTCTCCTGATTGTCACTCACTGAGAGGTAATACATTCAGTGAAGCTCCTGAGGTACTAGCACAGATCATACCCACTAGCCCTTCATATTTCTTGTCCAGTTCTTCTGCCCTCTGCTTTACCTGGCCTTTCCTGTCCTCTCCCTATTTTCTGACCACATCACTTTACTTATTATTGACATCAACTTACCTAGCATTATGGATGGACAATTTCCCACAGTTTCTCCAGACAGCCTAGTCAACATGGGCATCCTGAGGCAATGTAGCAATTGGCTTATGTACATTGACAACCCACTTCTACTAGTTCACACAAATTAATTATGTGAGAGATGCATCTATACAAGAAACTAGAATCTTGGCTCTCTCATTCACCAGTAAGTTCATCTGATACTAAGCAGGTTGTCAGCATGCACACCTCACCTCCTGCACCTACCAAACCAACAGCACATAAACCTACATATGTGGAGATCCTTACAAGAAGCTTACCTAAACATCAGAGACCTCCCAAACACAAACACAAGCACACTTCACATAATACATCCTCTGCAGAATATAGTACACATAATATGCCACACAACAGTGCCTCATCAGTCAAGCCCCTAAGGCATAACACAAAAACAAGCATCTTAGTCATAGATGACTCAGTTGTGAAATGCATATGTCCCTCTCACCAGGTTGAATAAGGAAAATGTCATGGTCAGCTGTTTGCCAGGTGCCAGGATCCATCACATCACACACACACTCAAGTCTCTTAACAGCAGGCACTGTTATGACTCTGTCAGAATCCATGTTGGTGTGAATGACGTGAGACATACCTCAATGGACTATATGAAGAGAGACATGACTGAGGTCTCTGATTATGTATCTCACGCAGGTATATCCCTAGCCTTAAGCAGCATTTTAATTTTGCCTAGGATGATATTTCAATACAACCAAAAAAAAATGATTGATTTCAGCATTTGGTTTAGTTTCTGATGTCATTCAAAGGGGATCAAGTATCTGTCAGCCTGGGATGACATAGTCAACAGACCTTGATCCTTTGCCAGAGATGGTCTTCATCTGTCACCCCTGGGATTTTGGTTACTGCCAAGGCTCTTGCCATCCCTATAGTGCCTTTTTTTAGTCAATGTCACAAGAACAAAATTCCTGACATAAAAATACCCTCTAAGAACAACCTCAAGGTTATGCTGCTAAATGCTAGGAGTCTAAACCAGAAACTGCACTCACTGGAAGCAGTCCTTGCCCTGGAAGATGCTGACATTAATGCAGCAACTGAGACCTGGTTTAAGGCTGCAGAGAGCACCCCAGCTATATCAGGTTACATTTCCTTCCACACACTGAGAACACAAACTGAAGGTGTGAGAACTAAATAAGGTAGTGTATCAATGTTCATTAATGATCAATGCACGTCTAGATTGGTTAAACAGCACGATTCACTTGAATTACTTCAGGTGCAATTCACTGTAGGTAAGACCCCTCTTCAGGTCATTGCCAGCTATAGGACTCCCTCCATGAATCAGGACATCTATTCAGCCTACTTGGATCTACTTGAGTCAATCAAGATACAACCAAACAACCTGGTTTTTGTGTGACTTTAATTACCTGTCCATAGACTGGGTAAAGTATACATATTCTAACTCACTTGCCCAAATGTTTCTGGATGTCATTAACTCCAGTGCCCTGGACCAGCTGGTTGACACACTCACAAGGGACTCAAACATCCTGGACATGGTGCTCACCAACATGGGAGACCACTGCACCAACCCCAGTGTGTGTCCATTCCTGGTCAGATCTGACCACAAAACAGTCTCACTAGAAGTTACTATAACACAAGACCCTCCCTTAGCAACAACTAGACTAAAAAACTTCTCCAAGGCCAATTACAACCTCTTACATGATAGGATAAATAGCTTCATAGCCCCTCCCCCTAACCAATGGAACATATACCTATGCTGAGTTATACACCAATGCTTTATACAAGCACCTGTACAATTGTATTGACTCTGCTGTACATGATAGAATCAAAGCAGGATCTTCAAGGAAAAGCAAACCTGTCTGGTGGACAAGTGCCATTAATAGGCCATACAACAGAAGAAAGAAATTGCTGTCTAAGAGTAGGAAGGAACGGTCTCAAAACTGGAAACACTCCCTGCTCAACTTAAAGAAGCAAATAAGACTCCTAGTGAAGTCCTCCAAAGCTAACTATGAATCCAAATTAGATTCCTGAACTAAGGATAACCAGAAGGCGTTCTTTAGTTACATCTGTAACCTCAAAGGTAAGGTCCAGATTTGCACTGAACTCATAGTTAATGGTACTACATATACAGAACCTGTGGATATAGCAAACTTGCTGTCTGACAGATTCAGTGAAAACTTCATTACGCTTTCACCACCACAAATACCACAAAGCATCCCTAACACCTGTCCCCCACCTAGTATCTCAAGGAGCAGGTTTTTAATGTCCTCTCCAAGGCCATAAACACAGCCTCTATGGGACAAGACAGCATCCTAGGTTGTGTTCTACATGGGTTAAAGTATCACCATTGGTGTCACTTTTCAGTCACAGCCTGGCTTTGTCTCAGTGGAATGGAAAACAGCTACTGTCATCCCTTTGCAGAAAGGGGGTGCATCCACAGACCCTGGGAACTATAGACCCATTAGCTTGATCAGCCTTATCTGCAAAGCTATGGAACAAATCATCATGGCTCATTAACAAAGATATAGGAAATCTCCAAACTCTCAACCCCCACCCAGTTTGGCTTTGTCAAGGGGAGATCATGCCTGTTAAACTTGGTAGACTTCTTTGAGATAGTCACCAAAGCCCTAGACAAAGGCAAATCTGTGCATATGGCCTACCTAGACTTAGCCAAGGCCTTTGACACAATCCCCCACTCAGGCATCATTGATAAACTCACCCAGCTAGGTATCAACACATATATTGCCTGATGGGTTGCAAACTGGCTCACTGACAAAACTCATAGGGTCAAACAGCAGGCCCGTAAGAAGTGGTGTTCCACAGAGATCGGTTCTCAGACCTCTGCTGTTCAGAATCTACTTCTCGAAGTACAGACTAAATATAAAGGATTGTAGCTGACAAAATTTGTTGATTACTGCAAACTGGGAGCAATTATTGAAACCCCTAGTGATGTCAACATCCTGCAAGAAGTTCTTACGCAGACTAGTAACTGGTGCCAAAGCTGTGGTCTTAAAAAAATGCATGATCATCCCCCTCAGCAAAGGTGATGTTCCTGCATACTACCACATCAATAGCAATACTCTAAGCACACAGATAGTTGTGAGAGATCTGGGCACACAGGTTGACAGCAACCTTAACTTTGACCACCATGTCTCTACAGTGGTAAGAAGGGAATTTGATATTGCTCATCTCATAAGTAAGGGCATTGCCTGCAGAACAAAGGAGGTTATAATCCCCCTGTACTTTTCCCTTGTCAGGCCAATAATAGAGTACAACACTTCCTTTGGTATATTCTCTTCCAAACACCTGCAGCAATTGGACATACCACAGAGGTTCCTTACTAAGAAAATTCAGGGTCTTCAACATCTGTCTTATGCAGACAGATTGAACTCATTGTCACTTTACTCTTTGTTATACAGATGGCTCACAGGCGACCTGTGCCTTGCATACAGAGCAATCTCTGACCCAGCTTTAATGGAAATGCTGCACATTCGCAAGTCAAATGGCACATGGGTCAGTCACTCAAAGGACCTTAACCTGGTATGTGATATCAACAGAACTTGCTAGAGAGACAGATTTGTCTTGCAGAGGTTGCCCCACTTTTGGAATAAGCTTCCTATTCCCGTTAAACAAACCCTTTGTTGGCCTTATTTAAGTGTAAATTGAACAATTGGATGGGTAACTGGAAATTCCCCCCTCCCAGGGGTTCCACCTGTGTCCCTCATGGACAGGGGCAAAAGGTGCTGATTTTAGTGTCTACTTGAACCAGACACCATTGGGAATACGGGCTGAACTTGACTAGGCTTATAAGGGCCCTGGGGCCATTAGCCTAGTAGCCTCCTATGATCCTATGATTCTGTAAAACTACAGAGTACATAATCGACTTAAAAGTTAAGTTGGACATATGCGGGATAGAAAATATTATTATAATCTAACAGAGTCAGTGTTCCTAGCTAGCCCACATACCTGAACACTGGAAATGCAAATCTGTGAACTTATAAGTGTGTAGGCCTGAGTGACTGTCTCTGTATGATTTTATATGTTGCAGCATAAAAAAATGACCGTTACAGAAAAAAAGCAGTCTGCTGGTTAGCAATCTGTGTATTGCATGCACCAAAGATACATCTTCAAATAAATGTTCCTTAACTTCATAATTTAACAAAAAAATGAATGCTTTTGTCAACTCATGTTTTTATATTGCCAATTTGTATACCAGAAAAAAATCTCACATAAAATGTTAACTAATATATTTATCCCTCACATGTATACAACCTAAGTAATATGTGCGCAGCTTATAGCTACAAATCTGCTCAAGCTATGATATATATAAATAAATAAACAGATCTTGGACGATTCCTAAAAGTGCTGCATGATAAGAATATGCGATTATGTGCAGATGTGTGTTTTAGACAACTTTTCCATCTCTAATTAATGTAATCAGCATGATAATTATTCAAAAATTAAATTATAAAGATATTTTTAGTTAGTTTTCATCCATTCAACAACAAATATGATCTCTGACTGAATGACTTCTGACTGCCTCTAATATAGTATAAAAATGAAATCAAAATTATAAATGTAACCAAAGAAATCACTGTTCTGCAAAGTACTTGTAAAGAACAACTACATGCAAATGTTAATTTGTCTCATTAGTGACTTCTGTTTCTTTTCCCCAGAACAAAGCAGTATGTAACCAATGGCCAGGGTGCTAAAACTTCAGGACGTTTTTGCCATCAAACCATGCTCTTCCCTGCAGGCTCCAAGTGATTGATGGTCAGCTAGTGCTTCACCAAAGCTGGGCAGATAAGCACCCCACTGGGGAATACCGTCAACTTCATCATTTTTATACAGGAAAGTTGTTCTTTTCTGTTAAATATATTGACTAAAGCTAGAATTGGTGTTTTTAGTAGTTGGCACTAATAATTTTTCATTCAAATCTTACAGTTTCTTACACTTTTCTGGTTAGGGTTTCTTAAGAAAAATGTCTTTCAAGCCTTTCATTTCGGTGAATTGTGGTTTTAGAAGTTGTAATCAAAATTTTTTACCTTAGGGCTTATTTTTTCAGTCAGGTTATTTCATCGAATTTCCTAAGCTATGCTACAAATGTGTCAGACACCTTTTTTTGGTAATCAGGTGGTCCTAGGTCTCTGAGGGAACTTCCTTATTAAACTATTGGTTTGGTCTGGAGCTTATGTATTTTGTGGTTGGCACTAAAAGCTTTACCTCAGAACTTAAATCTTCTGTCTGTTGGCAACTTCTCAAGGCTTTGCTAGCCACTTGCCCAAAACCTTTTACAGTAGACAGACACTCCCACATCCCAGTTTGGATTCCCTTATAAGTTATCATTTATTGTGAAAAATATGAAAAAAATGTTACTTTTCTATCAAAAAGTGTTGCAAATAACTGAGGGCACTATGTTTGGTAGTTGCCACTAAAGAAGTTTACCTTAAAACTTAACTTTTCTGTCAGGAGGTAAGACTGACTATTCACAGTTCTGTTAGACAGTTGTCAGACTCTTTTTGCAGCAAGAACATGGACCTGGGTCCCAATAACTTCCTCCCTGAGATACAAGAACAAAAAAGTTATCAGTGATGTTTCTGTCTTGGCTTTGGCTTCTCCTTTGCTGTTGGTGGGTAACTCCAGTGTGGCCATCTGTTGATCCTCAGACCATTTCACAGTCCTTCCAGTACTGCTGCTCTTCAGGAAGCCACTAAGGTTCAGGAGGCAGGCTGGCACACCTTCGGTGGTTGTTCATCTGCCCTAGTCAGGTAAAGAAGAAGCATAATGGAAAGGACCAGGTGATGTTACACACGGTGCTTCATTACTGGGGAAGCGACCATACTTCCTTCTCCACTTTTTCTGGGTGGGTGTAGCATCCCAAAAAAATATTACATAAAGTTAGACATTTATCTCCTAAGGCAGATAAGAAAGTTTGGCTGGGTTTGGTGAAAGGTTTAATAAATCATTTCAGTCCTTACATGCTAAATCTTTTCATTTAAAAATGAAAAGGTTTTCCTCTCTCATTATTACTCTCACTCCCAGTCTGGGTGACAGGATTTATATGCAGACTGTGTTTTTCAAGTTCAAGTTCCCTCTCCAGAGAATGGGGAATCTAACTCTGACGAAAGTTATTCTTAAAATTCCCATCCTGAAGAGTCGTCTTTTTCTGACACATTTTACAGAATGAAGGATTTATTTTAGTGGAAACAAAAAGTGGTACCAGAATCCCAGCAAAGTTATAATGATTTGCTCCATGTGGATTGTCATCAGCTTGCAGCTGTTCCTCCTGTGTTGCCAGCCTTTGACAATGCTTTCCCTGCAGCCAGCAGTTTGACTGATTCTTAGCCACCTGCTCCCAGAATATCTGATAAATTATGAAACATGCTCCAGTCCCTCAAATTCTATTTTTCTAATTGATAGGTCAAATCCTGTAGTTATTTCTCTGTCAAAATTACCCCATTTCACATTAAAATATGGGATGTGTAATGTCAGTCTATAACCAAATGGGATTTATTTAGGTTATTTTGAGCACAAAAAGGGAAAGTGGCTATACATCATATAGCTTGCAAGGAAAGTTAGCTTAGTACTTACCTATGAACCTTTGAACCTATAAAATCAGCTTTTACCAAACATCTTATGACAAGCCCTATTACTTCTGTCAAGCTTGCAAAGGCCTTTGATGGGTTTGGGAAAAAAGTTTATACTTCATCCAACCTAGCCTTCAGAATACTGAATTGTCAGGATCACGTATCTAAGTTTCTTGCTTCTTTCAACAATACAAGAAAGCTATTTGCTGATCTCCCTTCTTCAGAGACTAAGGCTTCCCTGAGTTCATTAGTATCCTCTGTGTCCCAGGTAACCAAGTATTCTCTAAAAATGTGCTTGTGACACTGTTGATGTTGTGGGAGAGTGATGAGAAGATTTGCCCGGCTACACTCTCAGAATTTACCAAAGGATGTCAACTTTAAGATTTCGAATGCTGCCCTGGATAAAGAGGTTTTTTTTTTTTGGTCATTCCTCTACTGAGGTCCTTAGAAGTTTGATGAAAGGTGAAAGTTAATTCAGGGAGTTATACAGATTTTTCAGCCATCTTTGACAAAATGTAGTAAAAACTTTTCTCCCAGTTCAGGTTCTTTTTTTCAGAAAACAGGGGAAAAAGTGTTCCCAGCAAGGCCCAGGAAAACCAAACTTCTAAAAAAGCAATGGAATGGAGGGATAGTGTTTCTGGGATGTCTACTGGACACATCACTAATGATATGTTTTTCTTCTTGAGGACGAAGTAGAATGTTGCACGGAGCAGTATCTGATATTTTCCAACCAGACTCTGGCATCTGCCAGGGAGTATCTCTGGATTCTGTGTTTCATGGCCTATACTATTCTTCTGATTTCTTTGGCCAGACTTCACACAAGGGAAATTTAATGGCTTGTGAAATCAGTTTGGACCCAACACCAGGACACCCTCTCATTTCAGATTCCAGTGATGGCGGTTGTGAAAATGGAGTTACTCTGGTGGATGAATCAGTTGTCTCTCAACCCATCTCTCTATTTTTCTCTTCAAGTCTTAACTCAGTCTGTAACTGTAGATACATCTGACTTTGCTTGAGGAACTGTGTCAGTGGGAGTAAAAGTCATGGGCTTGTGGAACAAGACAGACAAATTAAAGCACATAATTATTAAAGAAAATATAGCTCTAGTAAATGCTCTCAAATACTGAAACCTCTTTGGACACTAGGCCTTCTGCTAATATTCTCAGGTAGCACCTATCCCTCTTTGCAGACTAGATATAGTAGTCTGGGAACTAGCAACCCAGCACAATCTTTCCCTCCAGGAGCCCTATAACATTACTGCAGATAAATTGAGCAGGACCAGTACAGATCCTCAAAAATGGAAGTTACACCTGGGAGTTTTCCAGGAATTGGCCCATCTGTGGGGAACTCCTCAAGTAGCTTTGTTTGGCTCCACCCACAATAGACAGTTAAACAAGTTCTGCTCCAGGACTCCATACTCACAAGCCTGGAAGACAGGTGTCTTTGTATTGCCATGGATGGCAGTGTTCTTGCGTGCTTTTCACCTTTTCCTCCGATAACTAGGGTTTTCTAAAGATTCAGAAGAACCCTCTAATGATAATTGTTTTGACTGGCTTTGGCCTCTGCAACAGTGGTTCTTCCTTTTTTTTGAAAAACGGCCAAGGGCAATGACCACAAGCTCAATCACAGAATTAACTTACACAGAACAGAGGTTGTTTAATACACTCTAGTCTTTGACTTCTTTAAATGACTGCCTGGGATGACAGAATTCTAGTGCCTTTTAGGCACTTTTTTTTCCTGAGGAATTGCAGCATGTATTAAAGAAGGCAAATAAACCTGTTACGAGAAATTCATATATGGATGAGCAGAAAGAATTTCTAGTTGGTGCTAAGACAAGAGTCAGGATTCTTCTAAGAATCAATCTCCTTTGGTTCTACAGTGTTTGTCATCTTCTTTACTTCTATATTGATTCACCTATCACCCATCTCTGGTTGTCTGTCTACAAATTTCCCTTTCTACACTACCTCAAGTGAAACAGTTTCTGAAAGAGGTATTACCAATTTTTCCACCCAGAAGACAGGTGACTCAGTTGTTAGATATTAATGTTTTACTGGAAAAAATATTTTATTTATTTATTTTATTTTATTTTACATTTGTTAACCAGGAAAGTCCGACTGGATACATGTCCATTTTCAACGGAGGCCCGGGGAAAAAAGCTCCAAATGTACATAACAAGTGTAAATACAGTGAAATAATTACATTGAATTATAATAACACAGATATTTGTTTAATGATATATACACACATGTGCATGTTTTTCTGAAGAACAGACAGGAAATGGTTGGAAGTTAATAGCTGAGAAGGAAATAGCTAGAGATTACATCTGAAAAGGGGAAACAAATAGCCTTAAAGTGGCTAACATACATGACATCAACCTGATTTCAAATCTTACCAGTTGGAGAGAGACAAATTAATTCTGAACAGCTAAAGGATCAGAGTTTTATTCTTGTAGCAATGTTCTCATATATAGTTTGTGTTTGAGTGGGCTTAGTCAGGGTTTGTACAGGGACAAAGCTGATGTGTTTTTAGGTATTTCTTTAGGGTTATTTTTAATTGGGATAAGGAGGACAGAGTAGTAAGTTCAGTAGGAAGTAAGTTCCAATTTTTACTAGCAGAGTTGGAGAATAGTGATTCACCAGCTGAATTGTTGGCTTTAGCAGTTTGTACTAGCATTCTGTTGGAAGAGTGGAGGGCTTTTAGGTTACTCTAGGGGGTGATAATATTTTTCAGTATGGGTGTACTGTTTGGTTGGAAGAGACTTTTGTGAATGACTATAAGTTGGTTATATTGAAGCTGATAGGGTAGTTCTAGCCAGTCTAACGATTAAAGATTTAGACAGTGGTGGGTTCTATAAGCTGAACCTGTAGCAACTCTGGCTATATTATTGTAGCAGCTAGTAAATTTATTAAGGTTTGATTTGCTTAGGTTAACGAAGACGGGTGAGGCATAAAGAAGGGTTGATAGCAGGTTTGTCCAGGCAATAACAGCTTTGGTAGATGGGGTTAAGAATTGTTTAATTCTGTATAAAGAGCCTAGTTTCTTATTAACTGTTTTGATAGTTTTGTCTATGTGAGCATCAAACTTCAGGTTGTTGTTGATGTTTACCCCTAGTAATTTAGTACTAGGTTCAGGGGAAATTATGGTGCCATTGTTAGATGTTATGGTGAGAGGTGGTGAGGGGACCTTGCGAGTAGGGGAGAAGAGTAGTAGTTTGGTTTTATTCGGGTTTAATAGTAGACGGCGACTAGTGAGCCAGTTCTCTACTTTGTTGAAAGTGATTTGCGATAAGGATTGTAAATCTGTGGGTGAGGTGGCAGAGCAGATTAGGGTGGAGTCATCTACATACTGAATACATGTTGCATCTGGGATGACTTTATGCAGGTCATTAATGAATATGGAGAATAGAAGGGGACCTAATATAGATCCTTGGGGGACTCCAAAGGTGACTGGTAAAAGGGGAGATAGATTATATTTCCATAGTACAGCTTGTTGTCTGCCACTCAGGTAAAAATGAAACGAGCTAACTTGCTAGGTTATCTATGGAGAGTGGTTTTAGTGTGTCTAGGAGTAGCTGGTGATTTACCATGTCAAATGCCTTGGATAGGTCTAGAAAGAGAGCTGAGGAAAGGTTGCTGTCATTACGGTTTTGATTTATTGTGTGAGAGAAGGAGAGAAGGGCTGAGGTTGTACTATGGGAAGGTCTAAATCAGTGCTGGGAGGGGGCTAGGAGAGTGTTCTGATTCAGGTAGGCAATAAATTGCTTATGGATGCATTTTTCCATTATTTTAGCCAAGGGAGATAGGATGGCTATAGGTCTATAATTTGAGAGTTCAGTGGAATTTCCCCCCTTTGTGAATAGGAATAATGTGGGAGAATTTCTAGATGGAGGGGATATAAGATTTGAGAATAGTTTGATTGATTAAAATTGAAGTCGGATGTGCTATTTCATTAGCGGCTTTTTGGAGAAAATGTGTGGGTAGTAAGTCTGCTGAAAGGGTGGTGCATTTCAGTTTCTTAAGTAGAGACTTAATAAAATATGTAGGTACTGGATCAAACTTGAAGGGGATTGTATTTTTGTGTGTGGGTATGGTAGTAGTTGAGGTATTGGGTGATAGTTTGTTGGCTAGGGATTGCACAGTTTCTGTAAAAAAAGTGTTAAAGGTATTAGCAACAATTTTAGGAGGTTATTGTAGGGTAGCTAAGGGGGTAGGGATTGATGATTTACCTGGGTGGAGAAGTTTATTTAAGCCATGCCAGAATTTCTATGGTTGATTTTGGTGCTTTTGTTGCAGATTACAGTAGTAACTTTTTTGTCTAGCATAATGGACTTCTTTGTATCATTTCTCAACTGTTTATATGTGGTGTGATCTTTTGGGGATTTAGTGGATCTCCAGGAGATCCACGCTTTGTTTCTGCTAATGATTTTCTGTCTTGTACCATTGGTTAACCATGGTGCTACTTTGTTACTGTACATTTGGGAGCTTGGTTATCTAAGATAGCAAGAAATTTAGAGTTAAAGTATGAGACCGCCTCATCTGGTGGAAGTAGTTTTATGTTGGACCAGTCACATGAGTTAAGTTGATTCTGGAAATTAGTCTGAATAAAGTTCTTAGTATTCCTAATGGTTTTAAAGGTAGATTGTTGAGGGATGTCATTTTTTTGTCTGATTATATAGGTCAGGAAGTGGATGTCCTCAGGTAGGGTACCTGTGTTATATATCTGGGGTTAGTTGTTTATTAATATCCAGTCTATGATACTTTCCTTATTGTTAGGCTTATTGATTCTGGTAGGGGAAGATATGATCTGGGAGAAGCCATGTAAATTTATATGGGTGGAGGGGAAGTCTGATGAGCAGGTATTCCAGTCAATATTAAAGTCCCCAGAACAATAGTTTCTTGGGGGTAGTTAGTGGAGGGCCACTGGAGGATACCTTCTAAGGTGTTTGTGTTGTTCCCTGGGGGAATATAGATACAGGCTATTTATAGATTTGTGTTTGTTGAGTTGGACCTTTGTGATGAGTATTTCTGTGTTGCTAGTTATCAAGGCCTGTGGAGTACTAGTTTGGGATACTTTGAGTGTGGATTTATACAAGATGGTTATTCCACCTCCTTTCATAGAGATGCGATCAAGTCTTAATATACTGTAACTGGGGGATATAATCTCATTATCAGAGGTATTAGGTTTAAGCCAGGTTTCAGAAAGGCATAGCATATCAGGGGAGTGCACATCCAGGAGGGCATGTAAATAGTGAATTTTCTTATTTATACTTCTGATGTTTAGGTGACACACCAGGAGTGAGTTGGAGGCCTTATTTGAGTTTCGTAGGCTAGTGAGGGTGTTATTTGTGGAGTTGATAGTAACAGGTGGAGGTTGGGCCTGGGTTAGGGTGGATGTCACCATCCTCTATGAGGTTAGGTAGTGATCTAATTTCATGATTCTGGAGTTTTAGTAAGATTTTGTGATAGTATTTAGATCTAGGGTTGATAAAAGTGGCTTGAATGGGATGCAGAGGTTTTACTTTAGAAGAGTTTGATGAGAGGTGGGGTAATATTAGTTTAGAGTTATGTGGCAAGTTAATAGTGGTGGGTTTGGATCTAGGGTAGTGAAAGCCAGGGAGGTATTGATATTTGTAGGCTGTGAGAAAATAAAAAAGTATAAGTGGGGGTATTAGGCAGAAAAAGATTTTGATTTTGGGGGTGGTTGTGAAAACAGTTTGTGGAGGCATTTTGGGGGTATTTACATTTTAGTTGTTAGAGAGTAGAGGTGGGGAGTTAATAATTAGTGTAGATTGAAAGATTGGAGAGAGTTTGAGTAGTGGGTTGGGTCTTATGAATAAATGGGATAATAATGATTGCTTCTGATGAATCAGAGTGGTTCTAGATGAGGAGGAGTGGCAAGGTGATGATAAATGTAGGAGTACTGGGGGTGGGTGGAAATTGGGGCAGGGTAGAGGAGCGGAGTGAGCCCACAGGGCGAACAGAGCGGGTAGAGCCAAAGGGAGGTAGAATGCATGTCAGGTTGAGAACAATCAAGATAGCAAGTTTAGAAGTAAAGTATGCACAAAGGGAGAATGGTAAACCCCAAGGACTAATAGTGGGAGAAGCAGATATGTTCATAGGGGAGTAGGGTAGAAAGTATAGATAATGAAAAACTACATTAGTGAGTTAAAAAGTTGCTACACTAAAGGTAATTGTTAATAAGAAGGTACAGGCTGCCATCTAGTGGTGAAGTCGTGTAACTAAATCAATGGGCCACGGTAGATCCCGAGGGTGGGAAGCACTAAAAGAGGGGCGTTCAGAAGCTAGGAAAAGGCTGAAGAAGGGCAAGTATGTGGGTACAGAGTGAGGCAGGGTTGGCTGCTGCAAAACCTGGTAGTGAGCGTGTTCAAACCACCTAGCAAGGGTATGGGAATAACTTCTATGCTAGCAGTGTCAACAGTATATACACATACTTTCATTAATCCCTTTAAATTACAGAGATTGTATGTTCAAGGAGCAGGCTTATCAGGTCCTTTACTTGGAAAAAAGGTGCTGGTTTTCTTTCCATGTCCAACAAGTTGGAATCAGAATTCAGTGTAGGGCAGAGGACTGGGAAGCTAAGGAGAATGTAGATAGGAGAGTAATGTGAAACAGAACAGTCACAGAAATCAGACAACCAGTATTGTTAAAAAACAGAACAAATTACAACATTTAAATGCAAGATATGGAGAATATTACATTAAAAAACAACTAAAACATTCTTTGCAGTAAAGAGCATTGGTAACATAGCATCGTTGTAGAGATAAACTGCTTGATTCAGGCTGACAAAATATCAAGCAAAAACACTACAGCTAGAAGGATTCTAAGTGAGATAACCAAGTATTCGGTAAATATAGGGATTTAGGGACAAAATGCAACCTTGCCACTGAATGGACAATAAGCACACACTAGTAACTATAGCCACTACTTCACTGATAAGCCCGGTATTAACCTTGTCGCAGACTATACTCTGAACTAGTATATGAGTGGGGTGAAATGCTATAGTCAATTAATGACAAAAATCTCTAAGCATTTAGGATCTTCTAAGGTTAGGAATTAATGTGCTTACAGTGTTAGCGAGTGCCCCCTTCGCTCAATAAAAACAAGTTGCAATTACACGGAACATAGGAGCTGGAAGTTAGCACGTGTTCCTAATGGTTTGTTAAGCTTATCCATCTCGCTCAGCTCCGCACGTGTTTTAGAGGATACAGTAGATTAAGCATTTACTTTATGCAGCACTGAAAAAACAGAAAAAACACTATTCTCAGTTAAACACAATGAATAAGCACACAGTTGCAGAGCTATAGCGATGCTAACCTATAAAACTAATATTCCTATATGTCAATAGTCAGCATAGGCAGGAAGGAAAAAAGAAAAACAACAACTATTCTTGGGTAAACACTTGAAATAGACACACAGTTGCAGAGTTCTGGAGAGGCTAACTTACAGAACTAAGTTGAATATTTAAACATCGGGAGCAAGTAAAATAGCTTCAAAACCGTATACAGAATATGCTGTAGCAAACAGAGGGATACCAATATAAAGTGTCTAGCCCTATTACATGGCAGGATTAGATTCCATCTAATACATAGCAACACCTATTTAGTACATGCATGCTGTATTGGTATATCAATGTACTTGGCTGATCATAACATCAAGATAACAGCAGTTACGTTTGCATACTTACTAGGTGGAAAGGACGCTAGAGCAGGGACACACAGCAGCCGAGGGTGACAGTAGGGATTGAAAGATTTTGCCCCATGGTACAGGGTGTTTTTGAAACTTCTGGGGCAGATGTAAGCTAAGGGGGGAGGAGCTTGTAACAGGTAATTGCAGGTACAGCCCGGATGTGCAGCCACACGTATGTTGGAGAAGTCAGTCAATTACCAGTTCCGACAGGGCTACAGATAATCCATAGGGGACAGATGGAGGGAGATATAGAGTGGAGTAAAAAGGGAAAATGTGATAGTGAGGTACAGTAGTTAGCAGGTGAAGAGAAGGGAGCATTTAAGATGTGGGAAAAAATGGGGGAATGATAAGTAGCGGAGAGAGCCATGGGGAGGTAGAATGCAAGTCAGGTTGGGAACAATCAGTAGAGTAGATAGCAAGTTTAGAAGTAAAGTATGCACAAAGGGAGAATAGTAAACCCCAAGGACTAATAGTGGGAGAAGCAGATATGTTCGTAGGGGAGTTGGGTAGAAAGTAGAGATAGTAAAAAACTACACTAGTGAGTTAAAAAGTTGCTACACTAAAGGTAAGTGTTAATAAGTAGGTACAGGCTGCCATCTAGTGGCAAAACCCCATAAATGGGTTTCAGCAATGCAGTTTTTCAATAAACTGACATAGATTTGAACAGAAATAATAAAAATCCTACACCTTGATATAAAACTTCAGAAAAGCAGGGGATAGAGAGACGGTATATCTACTGCAACAGCGAACCTGCTCAAGAGGCTGATTTGAGGTTTTTATCTTGAAAAACAGTGTTTCTCATTGTTCTGACTTCTGCAAGAAGACCATCTGTGTTACAAGCTCTTAATAGTGAGCGATCCTTACTTTATTTTCAAAAGGATAGGATAACATTGAGAACAAATCCTTTCTTTATGCCTGAAGTTGTTTCAGTTTACACTGAGCCAAGCATTTCATCTCCATGTTTTCTTTCAAGAACCTAAATGAGGGAGAAAGGATTTTACACACTTTGGATGTCCACAGGCAACTTAGATACTATACTGGCAAGGCAAAATCCTTCAGAACTTCTGTCAACTCTTTATTTTATATGAAGGTAAGAAAAAGGAAAAATCTGCATCAAAAGAAACAATTTCTACATTTTTTTTCATGGTATTGCTGTTTGTTAATTCTCACCATAACCAGACATGTCCAGCTAAAGTCAGGGCCTACTCTGCCAGGGCTTTGGATACATCTGTGACTTTGGAAACATTTCAATAGGGAGGAGCTGGCCTGATGGTTAAAGTCTTTACCTTAGAGATATAAGGAACAGGGTTTGATTCTGACCTCTAGTCATTGGCTAGGCTTGTAATAGTCTGCAGACTGATAGCCTTGTATTTACCTATGACAAACTAGATTCCTTCTCTAGGTCCAAAGCAGACTTTGCTAGGGCTATTATTCAGCAGCTTCTGGATTCTGATCCTTCTTCTTACCCCTTTCTTTCTAAGCTCTGGTAGTGCCACTGTAAAAATGAACTAAAGATGAACATAGTGCCATTGGGTAAGTAAACGTCCCATAACAGTAGATGTTTGAACAGATCGCCGTTGCAGTAGATATACCTTCTCTGTATCCCCTGCTTTTCTGCTGTTTTATATCAAGGTGTAGGATTTTTTATTATTTCTGCTCAAATCTATGTCAGTTTATTGAAAAACTACATTGCTGAAACCCATATGATCGAGACCATATGGTAGACAATATAGTTAGTAAAAAAATGACATAAATCCACACAACAACTGCCAACACAGACACTTTTTTGCAGGTGGGCAAGCCCCCTCCTTCACCGACCACACCCCCTGCTGATTATTTATACCAACTCTGAGAATGCACTACAGCTGGGAAAATGGCAATTTACCAAATCCATAATGTACCGTGATCTCATTCAGAATGGTTTGGCAAACCAAATCCAGACCATATAATCTCAACCATATGGGTTTCAACAATTTGGTCTTATGACCAAATGACATAACCCATTCTGTTCCTAACTAACAGGGCTCTAACCTCTGTCTTCTGCAGCTAGAATGAACTGATGTTTTGGTGCTGTAGCCACTGAACTTATACTGCCCTCCTCCAGCTATACAGTGGCTAGGGTGAGTGGTAGGTGCTGTAAGGCTTTGGAAGCTGGTCAGCTGGTCTTATCCTGGCAGGATATATGCCTATGTAGCTTAGGTTACTGCAACAGTGATCTATCTGATCATCTACTAGTATGGTAAGTTTGTAAACAAGTGTACTTTTCTCTTTCTCAAAATTCAGAACTAAAGGGAAAAAATAGGCTTTCATGGCCATACCTCTCAACTTCTTAGCACAAGAAATCTGGACAAAGCCTAAAATAATAAGGGGCAAAATACAAAAATAGGGACAAGTTTTAAATGTTGTTCTTATAAACTTAAAAAGTTGCTAGAATAGCATGATTTGTATTAGCATGCATTTTTCGGAAGGATATGAAGTCTGAAACTCAAATGCATGTCATTATTTATTGACTTTCATCCTCTGTGATTTGCCAAAAAAACCCCACAAATTTTATGAGAAACAGACCAAAAATATGAGGCAAAAATCTGGGGATTCTGCAAAAATATGGACAGTTGAGAGGTATGATTATGGCATCACAACTATCATAACTCAGCAGGAGATTTACCATCAAAATGGTTACTATTTCATTAAGAAGTCTCTGGATGTGTTCAGAAGTGAGATTACAGACTAAATGTTAAGTCCTCTTAAAGTATGTGAAAAAACAGTAATTCAAAACATGTGGCTTTTTTCCCCATCTTATTTGCATTCTCTAAGAGAAATATTTCATTTATCAAGACAGTGTTGTGGGGCCTTTAGACTGCATTCTAGTTGTTGCCATCCTATCCTAAAAACAGAGGATTGGTGGAGTGATTATTTAAAGGGGCATCTGTGATGGACATTACAATATTCTAGGATAAGAATATATCCGCTACAAAATTAGCATCACCCAGTTCAGATACTGAAAATAACTATTTTCAAGTATTATGTTGTGCTACTACTAAAGCTGACAAAACTGCAGATATCAAAATTAATCCATACAGTGTCAATGTGGTCACACTCCAGTGCTCTACTCCCAATAACCCTTTAGTGGGCTTTAGTTAATTATAGGAAACTTTAATTAGAAAGTTCTGAATGCCTCATTTTTGGATTTGAATATTATGAACAATAAATGTGATATACTTCCAAGCATAGATTAGCAGATAGAGAAAACCCTGAAGTTAAGAACTGCTTGAAAGATTAAACTGCTTGTCTAGTCACATATCTTACTCTCATAATCTTACTAGATAATTTACAAGCTCTTTTCTTTCAAAGAACGTCTTCATCTAATGAGGATGATGCTGTTTGGCTGTTTGCTCAGATGACAACAGGAAGCATTGCTATTCTTATGTGGGGTGTGGGTTCCTTGATTAATTCCACAGTTAGCCTACTAATGTTCTACAAGGAATAACTTGAGCTACTTCAGAAGTATCACTGATGGGACCTCAGGGTACGTAGGACAGGTGTGGGTGCAGTTTTGTTTATACTTCTGGCTAAATTGTTGATTATTTCATTCTGAAGCCTCTGGGATACCTCACAGAGTTAATCACTCCATTGTGTTAATAGTATGTGCCATGGTTTCACAGAACTGGAGAAGAGAAGAGAAGTGAAGAAAAGAGGAGAGGAGAGAAGAGAAGAGAAGAGGAGGGAAGAGGAGAGGAGAGGAGAGGAGAGGAGAGAAGAGAAGAGGAGGGGAGAGGAGAGGAGAGGAGAAGAGAAGAGAAGAGAAGAGAAGAGGGAAGAGGACAGGAGAGGAGAGGAGAGGAGAGGAGAGAAGAGAAGAGAAGAGGAGGGAAGAGGAGAGGAGAGGAGAGGAGAGGAGAGAAGAGGAGAGGAGAGGAGAGGAGAGAAGAGACGAGAAGAGAAGAGAAGAGGAGAGGAGAGTAGAAGAGAGAAGAGAAGAGGAGAGAAGAGAAGAGGAGGGGAGAGGAGAGTAGAGGAGATGGGAGAAGAGAAGAGAAGAGGAGAGGAGAAGAGAAGAGGAGAGAGAGAGAGGAGAAGAGGAGAGGAGAGAGAGGAGAGGAGAGAGAGAGAGAGGAGAGAGAGAGAGAAGAGAAGAGAAGAGAAGAGAAGAGGAAAGGAGAAGAGAGGAGAGGAGAGGAGAAGAGGAGAGGAGAGGAGAGGAGAGGGGAGGAGAGAAGAGAAGAGAAGAGAAGAGGAGGGAAGAGGAGAGGAGAGGAGAAGAGAGGAGAGGAGAGGAGAGGAGAGTGGAATCTGTATATACCCTAATGCTAAATATCTGAGATGTAGGTTACATTTTGGGGTGGTGGTGGCAAATGAGGAGACTGAAACAGTGCACAGGCCTTCTAACTCCTCAAGCCCTACTATCACAGCTACTTCCTCAAGCAGGAGAGGTCTGCATCCCCACTCCTATGCCTCATTAGTGCAGTGCAGTGGCAGGTATTCATAACTTGTTTCAGGGTCTGTGAGCCCCAACAGAAATATTTTTCCTATGGTCATTGATTCAGTAGTGAGTGAGAAAACTGAGCCCTGTGGAGACATTAGGATCTCTAGCCAGTCCATGACAGGGCTGCAAACAATGAAAGATGGACTTCGTCCCTTGAGGCTAATATCAGAGGGGAAGGGCCACTACGGCACCTACCAGACAGCTGAAAAAAGACTACTCATTTAGACTGTTTATAACCCACATTCATTCTTTTTATTTAGTCCTATATGCTGGGACCAATATATATAAATGTGTCTATGTATATGTATATTTATCTGTATATATTTATATATCAACTTTGTAAATGTTTATTTTAGAAAATGAAAACATACACAAGGACAAATATTTAAAATTAAATTACACAAATATGTAATGCTGTATTTTGCACTAAACAGATTGAGAGAATTGCTAAGATTTACACAGTATATAAGTAGCACACGACGGAACCCAAACTGAGATCTACAAGACGAAACTCCTTTATAATGACCAAGATACCTGCACAGGATAAAACCTGATGGAGGGTTTGAGGATGATATAATGGTTAAAAATTTTACATCTTAGTCACAAGGTATAGGGTTTTGTTCTCACCTTTGAAAGGGAAATAGGTTAAGCTTAAAATAAAGTGACTATGTATTGTAGAGCGTTTCTCCACAAGCATCTGGGGGAAAGCAATCTTTGACTAAACCCAGTCAGAAAACAAGGTAAACAAAAGCAAAATAAAAATAAATAAAATTATTAAGGAGGTATATTGATTATATTTTTAATAAAAACTTTGTAAACATAGTCTCAACAGTAAAAAAGCATACACTTACATTTCTGAAAAGCCAGCGATACAATAAGGCTTAGATTTGATTTAGAACTATGCTTTGCAGCATGATAAAATTTAGATGAGCTGTTTTATTTTTAATTATAATTTTCTACAATAATCTCTAAGTACTGTTTTTTGAATGAGCATTGGCAAAAGAAGTACTACTAACAAGAAGCTTCATTTCAAAACATCTTTTATCAAATCCATTTTTCATAAGCGTAATTAGTTTTTCTTCTTGACGTCTTCCTTATTCAGTGAAATTTACCTCGCTACAATATCCAGGAGTTTTGCAGGTACCAAAACTATGGTATGAGTATTGTAAATTATGCCAATACTGTAATGAGCTATTGAGTAAATAACTTCCAGTCCATTAGGCAGCATTATTGATCCCTTTGCAATTCATGTACTCCCTGCTGCAGAAGTCAGAATCTGGAATCAATATACGTAGTTTATAGGTAGAAAAAAAGGGAATCTTCTAGCTCATTGACAGAATGAAGCCTTTTTTAAGCTGATGTTTCTGATAAATTGATCTTTTCCCTTGTAGATACAGTCTTAGTGGGGAAAGAGTCTGCATTAAAATATATCTCTATATCTATCTATATCTATCTCTATATATGTTTACATATGCACACACACACACACACACACACACACACATATATATATATATATATATATATATATATATACATACATACATCATACATATGTATATATATATATATATATATATATATATATATATATATATATATATATATATATATATATATATGGGTCTACTTGAAATAACCGAAAGACCACAACACCGAAACCCAGAAGATCAAGACCAGAATCATGAAACCTCATAACACCGAAAAGCGTGAAATTCAAAATCTCAACATTATAGGGGTTTGATTTAGTGCTTTTGGTGTTCTGTAGTAGGTGAGTATGTATGTGTAAGTGTAGTTGTGAGGGGTATTGCTGTGTGTAAGTGTGTGTTGTGACTTTGGTTTGTGTGTGTGACAGACTGTAATGTGTGGGTATGAGTTTGCCTTGTTTGTCTGTTTGTGCGATCTCTGAGTTAGAATATTAAAGTGTGGGGGGTGCAGGGGGGCTTGACCCCCCTGCCTATCAGTAGTGTAGGTTGGTGTGTTTGCTAGTTTGGGGCAGTTTTGTGTCTGTTTATGTGTGTTATGTGTGTGGTTTACAGTTATCGATTTTCAGTGTTTTGGGGTTTCGTGATTCTGGTCTCAGTTATTTGAGTTTTGGTGTTGTGGTTCATAGGTTCACAGGTAGGTACTAGACTAGCTGCCCAAGGGCATTTATAAGCCTAGCCAGAATGTGTTGGCTTTCGCCTCCCTTTTAGATTAGTTTCTTGACCCTCTGTCCAGCAGGGCCACTGAAGTGATCCCAGGGGTAAACTTACAATTTCCCATCCACTTGTCAAGATTTCTCTTGAAGAGAGTCAGTGAGGGGCTTTGCCTAACATAGATGGGGATTCTATTCCAGAGTGAAGGAAGTCTCTAGGACAGGAATCTATCTCTCCAGCATGTCCTATTTATTGTTGTGCTGAGGTTTAAATACCTAGAGCATGTGGCTCTAAGATATTTAGTTTTCTTGAGGTGAAGCATGTCCATTAATTCCGGGTTAACCAGGGCCTTGTACGTCAGGCAGAGATCACCTCTGAGTATGCGGTAAGCAACCAAGTAGAGCTGGAGTTTCTTTAGTCAAGCTGCATAGGGCATCTGTTTGAGGCCCACAATCCTCTTGGTGAGGTACTTCTGTAGTCTTTCCAGCTGTTGCAGATATCATGTAAGGTACATCCCAAATGGGGCATTGTACTCTATTATAGGCCTGATGAGCGATGAGTAGAGGGGTATAATAACCTCTCTTGATCTAGATGTGAACCCTTTTGTGATTAGGTGGGCTACATAGAAGGATTTTCTAACCACTTTGGCAATGTGATTATGAAAGGGGAGGTTGCTATCTACTTGGTTCCCCAGATCCCTAATTACATCTTCCGTACTTAGTGGATTACCACCTATGTGGTAGTTCGTGGGCACTTTGTTTTTCCCAAAGGGGATGACTATGCACTTTTTGGCATTTAGCTTGAGGCCATGATTCTGACACCAGGTATTCGTCACTGTGAGACCCTTCTGGAGGATGTCTGTGTCAGCTGGAGAGTCGATTATGGCCCCCAGTTTGGAATCATCTGCAAACTTTGTCAGCTATAGTCCTCCCATGCTTGCCTGTACCTCAGAGAAGTATATACCAAACAAGAGCAGTCCCAGGACTGAGCCCTGTGGGACACCACTTGTAACCTGTTTAAAGTCGGACACAGCACTCGCAACTCTGACCATGTGAGTTCTATCCATGATCCAGTTGGCAACCCATCTCATGACATAGGGATTAATGTTCAAGCTGGTAAGCTTATCTATAATGCCAGAGTGGGGAATGGTGTTGAAGGCATTGTGAGGCCAGGTAGGCTGTGTGGACTACCTTTCCCTCATCTATGGCCTTAGTAACTGTTTCAAAGAAGACAACTAGGTTTAGGAGGCAAGATCTGCCTTTAACAAAGCCAAATTTGGTAGGGTCCAGTGTCTGGAGGTTCCCAATGTCTCTGTTAATGAGTTCCATGATGATGCGTTCCATAGCTTTGCAGACCAAGCTAGTCAGGCTTATAGGGCGATAGTTCCCAGGATCCGTTGTGGCACCACCTTTGTGAAGCAGGATAACTGTTGCTGTACGCCATTCTTTGGGTACATAGCCTGTGGTAAGGCTGAGTTTGAACAGTGAATTTAGGTGATGGGTTAGTTCATTTTGGAGCTCGTGTAAGATGCAGCCTGGGATACCGTCCGGTCCCATTGATGCTGTGTTCTTGGCTTTGGAAAGGGCTGTTTTCACCTGTGTGTCTGTGATATCTGGGACTCTACATTCTTCTGGGATGGACACGGGCCCTTTTGGGGGTGAGGGGGGGGGGGGTAAAATTTGAACTGAACCTGTCAGCCAGGATGTTGGCAATGTCAGTTGGTTCAGTGTATTTTTTGCCATTTTGCACTAGCTCAGAGCATATCTGAGAGTTGCCACCTAGATTCTTGACATAGCTAAAGAAGGCTTTGTGATTATCTTTAGAGTCTTTGGCAATTGTTCTTTCAAAGCTGCCCTTAGATGATTTTATGAGAGATCGTAGTTTCTTGCTTTTACTGGTCAGGGATGCCTTCCCTTTTTGTGATTTTGCTCTATCATGTAATAGTTTCCTCCTTCTGTTGTATAGCTTATTTATGGCTGGGGTCCACCAGACTGGTTTCCTCTTTTTGGAGGAGTGAGTCTTGGTTTTACTTGGGATGGCTCGATTCATGCATTGCTCTAGGTGCTCATAGAGTGCATTTGTAAAGGATTCTGTGGTTTGGGCAGCATTATCCTTTAGCAAGGGGGCTTTGAAACTTTCTACCTCGGTCTTGAAAAGTGTGAAGTTTGCTTTTGAAAAGTTTTTCACAGTGGTTTCCTTGACTAGTGGTGGAGTTGGGATGTGGATATCCAGTGTGATTAGTTTATGGTCTGATCTTACCAGTGGCGGGTTTACTTCTGGTGTAGAACATTGGTCCCCCATGTTGGTGATGATCAGGTCCAATATGTTGTCACCTCTTGTGGGAGTGGTGACCAGTTGTTGCAGGGCATTTGAGTTTATAAACTCTAGGAAGCATTAGGCAAAGGAGTTAGTACTTGAGTAGTTTTCCCAGTCAATGTTTGGGTAGTTAAAATCACCCAATATCATGGTGTTAGGTAGGACCTTCATATTTTCCAGTGTTGTCAGGAATGCTGAGTGGGGGTCCTGAGACAAGGTGGGTGATCTGTAGCAAACTACAATCTGAAAAGCAGCTTTGCCCACTGTTAGTTGCACATGGATGGTCTCCAAGGCCTAGTGCTGTGCCACTAACCTGAAGGTGTGGATATCCTTGATGAAAATGGATACATCCCCGCTTTTTGTATTTCGGTCCAGGTTCTGGGGCTGAAAGGTATGGTATGAGTTATAGCCTGGTAGTGCTGGGGTGCTCTCTGCAGCATTGAACCAGGTTTCTGTTACTGCACAGATATCGATTCTCTCCATACTGAGGAGTGCCTCGAGTGCATGCATTTTGAGGTTTAGACTTCTGGCATTGAGTAGCATTACCCTCAGTTTTAGGTTTCTTGTGTTGTTTACGGAGGTGAGTTTGTCTTTTGAGCCTTGCCTAAAAAGGCACTATGGGGGCAGCAAGAGTCTTGGCCAGTATTTGAAAGCCTAAGGGTGACAGATGCAAGCCGACTCTGGTGAAGCTACATGGCTTGTCAAGCATGTCATCCCAGGCTGACGGACACTGGATCCCCTTTGAATGACACCAAAAGCTTAGCCAATTGTTAAAATTGATCATTTTATCTTTATACTGTGGCATCATTCTTGGTGAGGGCAAGATGTTACTCAGGTCAGGGTCATACCGGCTTGGGCTACATGATCAGAGAGCTCCTCTATGTCTCTTTTCATGTAGTCCAGGGAGGTACGTCTCATGTCATTCACACCAACATGGACAATGGTAGAGTCATATTTGTACCTGTTCTGGAGTGACCTGAGTGCTTGTGTTATGTGGCAGATCCTGGCACCCGACAGGCAGCTTACAGTAACCTTCTCCTTGTTCAGTCTAGTGAGTGGGAAGTCAGTGTGCCTGACAATAGAGTCACCTATTACTAGTGTATTGGGTGTGTTATTTAGCCTTAAGGGCTGTGATTGCATGGCACACTGACTTTGTGAAGTATGTGATACTTTGTTATTGTTGGGGGGGTGGAGGTTGCTTGGATGTCTACTTTGGAGGTCTCTGCTGCTTTGGCAGATTTTTATTTAGAGCCTCCAAGTATGTTTTTGCGTATTTATGTGTGTTATTTGCTGGTGCAGATATGACTGGTCTGTGTGAGACTGGTAGTGTGGTGCAAGTGTTTCCCTTCTCCTCATGACTGACTGTTCCAGTCTTGGGTTGAGAGAGCTTGGCCTCCAGTTTGGCTGTATAGTTGCATCTCTCGCATACATTTGTGTTTGTTGGAAGGAGGAGAGTGTTGTCTGTGTGCATGAGGCAATTGTAACATTGCCTCAAGATGCCCAGATTCACCAGCTGGACTGGAGAGTACACTTGAAACTTCCCTTTGGACATGCCTGAACAGATAAAGTGAACTGTTTTACTGATTGTCCGGTAGGGACGAATAGAGAGCCTTGTACTTCTGTATAGTATAGGGGGGTGTAGTGCTAGCGTTTATTAGTGCTTACTAAGAGATTTGAGCAAGTGCTGGACTGTAAAAGGAATGGTTTGAATGCTTAAGTTGAAAGTTTGACTAGTTCCAAGGGAAAAATTGAAGAGTAGACTTTGTGGTACTTCGGTTATTTCAAGTAGACCCATATATATATATATATATATATATATATATATATATATATATATATATATATATATATACTTCTGTTTGACCCCAGTTTGTATTTTATATAATATATGTATTACTTAATTTTAACTGCAATATAGGATACTGCATTAGTCTAACATTACTTTTTTATTTTATTTATTTTATTGTACATTTGTTCACTGAGAAGGTCCGAATGGACAGAGGTCCATTTTCTGTAGAGGCCTGTGGAGAAAAGCTCCACATATATAACAAGGGAAGAATGTACAAATACAGTTATATAAACAACAGATGGACATATATAGCTAAAATGTAATATATACAGAGTCGTACCATTCATTACTCTTTCCATCACAAGTGTCTATTACACATACTGAGATCAACTTTCACTCTAATTAATTAAGTAACATAGAGAGATTATCCAATGTATTTTCTTGCAAGTGAAACTCAAAGAGGACTATGTTTGGACCCCAAAAGTGGAGTTTTATGCACCAATTCTATAGTAAGACATAGCTGAAGAGTATGAAGTTACTGTGTGCAGATAAGAAATTTAATGAGTCAAAGGACATTGTGATGGAAGGTATATAGCGGATTTCTGAGTAAGAAGTGTAATGAAAATTATTCAGGGCTAGTACAGGTGCACATTTTGAGTTCAGTAAGGGTGATTTGAATGTTTTTTTTTTTTTTAAGCAACATGATGTAATTTTATAACTACAAATTCCAGAACACCTTGCAAATGACAGCAGAAAGTTAAATCAAAAGAAAATTCAGTTCTCAACATTTTCTATCACTTTTTATAAGGGCTGATTTTTGCTTTTTCATCCATTATCAATGCCAAGAAAGGTCAAAGACAGTAAGCTATGTAATCCAGGAAGAACTGCAAGATACATATGCATCTGACAATCTTAGTGATTGTGTTAAGATTCCAAATACCTTATTTTTCCAGTATTTAATTTCATGCTGTGCTTCAGATGTTGACACTGTATTTTTACTTTGCAAATAAACTATTGTTTTTAATATATTTTAATAATGCTTTCTTCTGTTTACTATCTGTCATTTTCTTATTTGTATATCTTTTTTTTCCCCTGTGGCCAACACCCCCAGAATAACAACAGATCTATAAACATTTTACACAGCACAGCAAGGGTTTATGATGAAAGATTATCATAGCTCTAACATTTCTTTAATCAGAAAGTAATCACTTTTGTTGTGTTTTTTTTAATGTAATTCATATATACATGTTTAAGACCTCAGCCTACAATAATACTTTATTTTAAAGCAGAATTTCATTATTAATAGGGCGATCAATTAATCAGAAAGTCCTAAAAGAATATAAAATTGTTGCCTACAGAAATAAAAGACATATACGTATGCATACACACACAAACACGCAGACTTACTTACTCACATACACACATTCACGCACACACACAAAACAATGTCTGCATGCACAAGTACACATGCACACACAGATGTACAGACATATACTGCAAAATCAGTGGAGAGTTTTGGTTGACTAGCAAGTACACTAACTACTTTCAAGCTATTTCAGTGAGTTTAGATAACTGGGAATTTTGATGTTCCTGCTTTTCCCCACTGTTGTACAATGTAGGTGTTAGTATATACACACACACACACACACACACACATATATATATATATATAAATATATATATATATATATATATATATATATGGATTTGCTTCAAATTATTGGATGCTTACTTCATTGAATTCCATTTCATCGAAGCTCACTTCATCAACTGTCATTATATTGAACACCCGGAGCTGTGAAAAGGAAACCCCAGGAAAGGAACCACTCAACCACTAGGGCAAAACAACAAACAGAACAACAAAAAAACCCTCCAAGTGGGGGGCTTCATCCCCCTACCCACACCCTAACTAAATATACTAACTGCAAAATCGAATTACAGTGGAGGAAGGGCAAAGTTCATCGTACTCAAGTGGTTCCTTTTCCAGGGTTCCTTTTTGTAGCTCCAGGAGTTTGATATGAGAGTCGATGAAATGAGGTTCAAAGAAAGAGGATTGGATAATGAAAGCATTTGATATTTTGTAGTAGACTCGTACATACACACGCACACACGCATATATCTACAACATAAATGAAGAAATACTTCCTTCTCAAAGATATAATTTTAACATGAGTGTCTCGCTAAATGATCTTACTTAGAGAAGTTATTTGATCATTTAAGCAGAACATTTGTGTAGAGTCCCAAGCAGTTCTTCCATAAACTTAAGTGATCGAAGGATATGAATATATTCCACTCATGACATCACTAGACAATCATTTTCTACTCTCCAGCTAGCTGCTCACCTTAAAACATTTAATAGTTTACAAGTAAGATATTCTGAACAAATGCATTTCTGATAAAGTTGGGGGATTCACTATTGCCTGATTCCATGTGTAGTCATGTTTCTTGAAAGGAGTTTTCATCAGTCACATAACAAAAAAGAAATAAAATTAACCAATGTATTTATTTTAAGAGTTAGTGCTTTTCAGAGGGTAAAATTTTTCTTCATTTAGAAAAAAAAGAAATATAATCAGTTTGCTTTTCTAAGTAACAAAATTATGTCCACTCCACACTTGAGTATATACAGAGTCTATAACTACTCTCTCCTCTGTTTTCTCTCAATTTTTTTTTCAAATACATTTGAATGAATTCCATAGTATTTATACATAACATCTTAAATAACTATGTACACTATTTACATTAGCCTGACACTATATCAGATCTTAATGTATACAGTTTTTATAAGTATGTCAAATCCATTATCGGAGTGTCTGATCAATTATTCTATAGTGTCAATCAACAATAAGACTTTCCCCAAGGGTTGTTGATAAATGGCTTTGGATAAATTCTTAGTTCTTTAATTTTAATTTACAATAATGCTGTGGTCTTCAGTAGACTGTAGAAGTCTTCCAAAGTTGGCATTGTGTTTGTATTCAATCTTCTTGTTATACACTTCCTTGAAATTGCAAGTATAGTCCATACTAGATACATGTTTCACCTATTCCAATGAGAACCTTTGTTCACATTTAATAATACAAGAGCTTTAGTTAAATAAAATGATTCATTAAATAAAGCTTGTAGAAAGTTATTAATACCATTCCAAAACTGCTTAATTTTAACACAATCAAAGAAAATGTGGTTCCAATCTGCATTGTGTACTTGCTCACATCTCCAACATATTCCTTTTATAGAAGAACTAATTTTACTGATTCTGTCTAGGGTTAAGAATACTCTGTGCAAGCATTTCCAATTAAAAACTTTCCAGTATTGTGTAAAGGATATATATCTTAATGATAATAATATATTTGTTTTAATATCTACAGTTAACTGTATCAAGTGCCTTTTTGTTATATATTTCCAGTATGAGGTTTTGGGTGTCGTTTTATAGTTTATCAATATTTTTTAAAATTTTGTAATACTGTTTCTCATGTCAATGTCATTATATATGATTTCATATATGTAATTTGTAAATTTAGGTTTTTATTTAAATGAATAATTGTTAATTATTCTACTTAAATCTTGTGAATATGACAGAATACTCTGTTAAGTTAACCAGTCCTGTTGTGGAATTTTGTCATTTTTATTACTTGCATATCTAAAACTTTTAGTTATTTGATATATTGGAGCCAACAAACAAATCCTTTCTCTTCCCAGTAATTAATAATGTCTCTATATATTTTATGTGGAAAGTTCTTTGTGACTATAAATGGTGTCAAAAGATCAAACCAGATTTTTAAATCTATATTTGCATCAATAATTTTCCTAAATGAGTCAATGTAATAATTAATTATACAAGTTTTAGTGGGCTTAGTTATGTTATATTGCATACCAATACATAATATGTGCCATGGCAAATTATTTTTATCTGTTATTTGAATTTTTTTTTTGTAAATCAAATTCATTTATTGATATTACAGTTAGTAATTCTTTCCAGTTTGGAGAGTAATTTGAGCTTATCCAACCTGAGATTGTTTTAGATATTGATTCTTTTATATATGTTTCTATATCAGGAAAGTTTAATCTTCCCTGTTTCCATGGTCTGAAATGATGTATTAAAGCTATTCTGTTTTTTTGTTTTTTTTTTGGGAAACCATAAACATTTTATTAGGCATGAATTTATTTCTTTAAGTATATTCCTTTCTGGTAACAGTTGTATTGACAAGGCTATATATAGGATCTTGGGCAGTAAAACAATTTTATTAACTGTAGTCTATCTTCAAATGTTAATATTATTTTGCTCCATTTTTCCACAGAGATTTTAATTGTACTGATGATATTAATGTAGTTTTTTTTGAGACTAATGCATTATTATCCTTGAGCAAACAGATAAAAAAAAAACTCCCAACAAGCCACCACAAGAGATAACACATTCTTCCAGCCTTCCCACCTCTCACTCAGCAGATGTATAAACAAACTATTCTCTGCCAAAATATCCCAAATCACAGTTTTAGCCACCTCCTTCCCCTGGATCCAGACTAAAACACCAAATGTCTCTTCCTAATACACAAGCATCCGTAAACCTCAGTCACAAGCCACAACACACAGCATCCCAGAGATGAAAACAGCAACATACAACAGCTGCCACACACACCATGCCAGGCTTAATCAAACAGCACTTAAAGCTATGATACCTGCCATAATTAATATTAACTATGTTTAGTGAGAATAATAATGACATTTGTACTAGCTGCCAGACAATGCTGCTTCCATGCACACAATATCAGGATTGATCAAACAGCACTCATAGCTGTGATACCTGCCATAATTGATATTAACTATATTTAGAGAGAATAACGATGACATTTGTACAGAGAGCTTACTACTATTATTTAACCAGGATATACATGACATTTCTAAATCATACTTTAACTGAAGAAGGCATTAGACTCCATGACAGCATTTTTTTTCAAAACACTCAACTGTTACTGCTATTATATATGATGCTAATTTGTTACATTTGAGTCTGAACTCTGATAAATGGCACCTTGTTGGATTAGTTAATTAATTACTTAAATTATAAGTAAAATCAATGAAAAATGAACAAGATAAGTATTCATTGAGTTCAAGTAGGGGAATAGAAACTTCTATGTTTGTATTATATGTTGTTTTGTTTGGCATATATATAATGTAAATAGTACCCCATATTGACCTACCTTTGTTTGTGAAGAATTATTGGACTCTTTGAACATTCTGAATAAATCATTACTGTTTCTCAGTTGTTTAAGAAACCCTCCTTTTTTAAAATAAAAACAGATGACAAGTGATATACCATATCAGTTGATACTTTGAGAGATGTAGTTGTAAGATTTATTTTCTTGGGACAGTTATCTTGGAATCAGTTTTTTGTTTCTTCTTTCTAGCATCAGTCCAAGGATTTGTTGCCTTTAGTCTTTTAAGAGTAGGGGCCATCCATTCCATTTCTTCTGGGATAGACACAATGTTGTTGTTTTTGATGAATATAGTAGCTTTTTCTAAGTCATTAAAGGTTCTCATCTCATTGGCAAAAAGTATTTTTATCTTGGCTGGAAAGGCCAGCTGTGCTTTAATGTTGTTTTGTTTCAACAGTTTTATTATTGGCCAGACTTTTTTCCTTTGTTCTAGTATTCTGGAAGAATAATCATTGTCAAACATATCAGGCTTTGATTGTATTTTAAGGGTGATTTTCTCCAAGCAGATTTTCTCCAAGCTGTGACAGAGACCTGGTTCAAGGCTCCAGAGAGTACCTCTGCATTACTAGGCTATAATTCATACCACACCTTTCGGCCACCTAACCTGGACCGAAACACTAAAGAAGGAGGCATGTCCATATTCATTAAGGATATCCACACCTCCAGACATGTTGCTCAGCATAATGCATCTGAGATTATTCAAGTGCAACTAACTCTGAGCAAGACCACAATCCAAATTGTATTGCTACAGATCCCCCACCATGCCCCAGGATTCACACTCCTCATTTCTTGATACACTGGAAAATATTAAGGTACAACCTAACACCCTAATAATGGGCAATTTCAACTACCCCACCATTAACTGAGAAAACTACTCATGTACAAACTCTTGTGCTCAATGTTTTCTGGAATTCATAAATACCAATGCCTCAGATCAACTTATCCACACCCCTACCAGGGGCAGCAATATCCCAGACCTGGTCATTACCAACATGGGCAACCGGTGTTCCACACCAGAGGTCCATTCCTTGTTGGCCATATCCGACCACAAGCTCACCGTAGACATCCACATCCCAACCCCACCCCCCATTAGGGAAACCACTGTAAAAAATTTTTCCAAAGCCAACTTCACACTTCTTAAGACAGAAGTGGCAAACTTCACGACACCCATGCTGACAGACAATAGAGGTATGATTGCTGAATCCTATACAAATGCACTTTATAAGCACTTACACTAGTGCATGGATCGTGCAATCCCTAACAGAATCAAGATGCTATCCTCCAAAAAAGGAAGCCAATCTGGTGGTCCCCTGCCATAAATAAACTCTATAACAGAAGAAAGAAACTGTTGCAAAAAAGAGTAAAATCTCATGATTGGAGGAACCCTGTAGTCAGCTTCAGTAAGAAGCTGAGATCCCTCATAAAATCCTCCAAAGCTAGTTATGAAAACAAAATTGCCACTGATTTTAAAGACAACACAAAGCATTCTATAGCTATGTCAAGAATCTCAATGGCAACACTCAGATCTGCTCTGAGTTACAGCACGATGGCACTAAATATACAGAACCAACTGATATTGCCAACATCCTGGCAGGTAGGTTCAGTACTAGCTTTACCCCTCTCTCACCCCCTAAAGGGCCCATCTCTATACCGGAAAAATGCAAAGTTCCTGTAGTCACGGCTGCACAGGTAAAAAACACACTCTCCAAAGTCAAGAAGACAGCATCCATGGGACCTGACAACATCCCAGACTGCATTCTACACAAACTACACAATGAACTGGCACCCCACCTAAGTACCATATTCAATCATAGCCTCACCTCAGGCTATGTGCCCACTGAATGGTGCACAGCAATGGTTATCCCACTCCACAAAGGAGGAGCCACCACAGATCCCAGGAACTACCACCCCATTAGCCTGATGAGTCTGGTCTGCAAGGCTATGGAACGTATCATCATGGAACTTATAAACAATGGCATTGGTAATCTCCAAACTCTGGACCCTACCCAGTTTGGGTTTGCAAAAGGCAGATCATGTCTCCTAAACCTGATAGACATCTTTGAAGCAGTCACCAAAGCCATAGATGAGGGTAAGGTGGTTCACACAGCCTATCTAGATCTTGCTAAGGCTTTCAACACCATCCCCCACTCTGGAATTATAGATAAACTCACTAAACTAGGTATAAATCCCTATGTCACAAGATGGGTTGCCAACTGGCTCACTGACAGAACCCACACTGTGAAAGTAGCAGGCTCTAAATCCGACTTCAGACCAGTGACAAGTGGAGTACCACAGGGTTCAGTCCTGGGTCCTCTCCTGTTTGGTATCTACTCCTCTGATGTACAGGCTAACACAGAAGGTCTTTGGCTAACAAAGTTCGCAGATGACTGCAAACTAGGAGCCATAATCAAAACTCCTAATGATGTGGACATCCTACAAAAGGGCCTCACTGAGACAGGTGCCTAGTGTCAAATCCATGGCCTCAAGCTCAATGCCAAAAAGTGCATTGTCATCCCTTTTGGTAAAATCTCTGTACCCATGAACTGCCACATAGGCGGTAGTCTACTTAACACTGAAAGTGTGATAAGAGACCTTGGGACACAGGTGAACAGTAGACTCTCCTTTGATAATCACATTGCCAAAGTAGTCAGGAAATCCTTCTATGTGGCACACCACATCACAAAAGGTATCTCATCCAGGAAAAAAGTGGTCATTGTTCCCCTCTACTCATCACTCATTAGACCCATTATAGAGTATAATGCCCCTTTTGGTATGTACCTCACAAGACATCTGCAACAACTGGAAAGGTCGCAGAAATATCTCACAAAGAGGATTACTGGCCTCAAACAGATGCCCTACGCAGACCATCTAAAAAAACTCCAGCTTTACTGTGTCGCAAATTGCCTACTCAGAGGCAATCTCTGCCTAACATACAAAGCTATGTCAAACCCAGAGCTGTTGGACATGCTCCACTTAAAGAAATCCCAATCCCTCAGTGCTACATGCTCTAGGGACCGAAGCCTTGTCACCACAATAAAACAGACCATGCTGGAGGGATAGATTCCTGTCCCAGAGACTTCCCATACTCTGGATCAAACTATCTATCTGTATCAAACAAAGCTCCTCATTAGCACTCTTCAAGAAAAATCTTGATGATTGGATGGGAGATAGGAAATTCACCCCGGGGATCACTTCTGTGGCTCTGCTTGACAGGGGTACAGGAAAATCATTTTCTTGGGTGACAAAAGCCAGGGTACCATTTGGCTAAGCTTATATAGGCCCTAGGGCCAATAGCCTAGTACCTACCTATGAACCTATTAGTTCCTTGTCCAGAAATGAAAGAAATTTTTTAACTATGGATCTAGGTTGAGTATTTGTTGAGTTAGAAGCAGGTTTCCTCAGTGCTCTATGCACCCTACCAATTCCAAATGAAAGTCCCTCTTTCAAGCCTAAAAATTCAGGAATCCAGGTTGTTAAAAATGTAATAATGTCCTTCCATGTTTTTAGGCAGACCAAAGATCCTTATGTTGTTTCTCCTTTCCCTGTTTTCTAAGTCATCTATTTTGTTAAGCAGCCATGTATTCTGTTTAAGCAGAAATTCTTTTTTGGAATTCTTCCTCTTTGAGTCTCCCTTCAATGTCATTTAGAGAAGTCTCTATATTTGTTGTTTTTGTATGGTGTTGCTGTAATAGTTCCTTAAGAATATCAGTCTGTTTTTCAGAATTTAATTTGAGGTTTTTTATGTCATTTTTAAAGCCATCCATCTTGAAAGATAGTTCCTGTAATTTAGATGTCATCAATTGCAGTTCTTTTTTCAAAGCAGCATCTGAATGAGAATTGCTTAAGTTGTTCATATTCAGTGACTCAATACATCTCCAAGTTGAAAAACAAAAAGAATACAAACTGCACCGACTGCTGTTTATTGACAAAGCTCACGACAAGCTCCAAAATATTAAGTGCTTTCACCATATAAAAATCATTGGCTTCTTCAGAGTACAAGGAGCATTACATCACAAACACTTATAAATATTTTACACATTCAAATGCACCAATCACACACCTTAGATAATTAAATATGTTAATAAGCTGATACATTTCAAATACAAAAAAATATATATATAAAAATATATTACATAAAGTTAATATTTAAATAAATAAAATGAAATAATTTAAGCTGAATTAATACACATTTTAGGGTCAACCCATTACATTCGTCTTTTAACTAAATATTATTGTCAAAATGTGTATAAAATACTTATTTAAAGTAAATACTTCAGACAATACACACAAACACTATCTAAATAACATTAGATAGCCATAGCTCTCTGAGCAATGGCATGATTGAAATATGGTCATTGAGCCCGGGAAAGATGCAGCATTAAAAATGACTTGCCATTTATATTCTAGGGACTCAATTTTAACATTGTCATTACCCCCTCTTTCATTTACTACTCCCCGATCAATCACAAAGAAGATGAATTTTTTAAAATTGTTACATTTAGTAGAATGTACATACAAGGCATTGCGAGTGTCTTTATTTTTGATGGCCCTTAGATGTTCTGCAATCCTTTCTCTCAACTTACGAATGTTTTTTTCCTACGTAAAAACCTGGGCATGTTGTACATATTGCCAAGTAGACCACCATTTTGGAATTACAGCAACATCTACCTAGGCAGGGGATTGTCCTATTGTACACCGAAACTGTAACATAGGGTCCATCATTAATAAATTTGCAAAATCTACATGCCCCACATTCATACATACGGGAACATGTATGTTCTGCCTTCTGCTCTTCCAATACATTTTTAATGTTTCTCCCTCTAGAAAATGTTACACGTGGCATCTTACCTAACTCATGTTTTTATTTCGGTGTCAAAGGACAAATCCCATGCTCTCTTAATGATCTCTATGACCTGCGATGTCTGAAGCTTGTACATCAAGATGAGTGCTGTAGTGTCAGTGGTCACAGTACGTTTGCCAAAAATCCCACCCATCCCCTTCAAAATGTGTGTGAATGATGTGTCCCTTTTGCCCATCACCTCATTTCTAACTGCTATCAAGAGCTTCAAGGGATATCCCCGGGCTCGGAACACTCCTATCAGATTGTACATCTCTTCCTGATAGGTATTGTTGTTACTAACTAAACGAGATAATTGGACCATCTGTCCCTTAACCACGCTCTTATGTTGGAAAGGGGGATGGCAACTTGAATAATGCAAAAGGGAATTGCTATAAGTTTCCTTCCTATAAATGTTACTTTCTAGCCCTTCCAATGTCTTGATAAGTTTCAAGTCCAAAAAAATCAATCGTTTCACTGTTCCATTTGAAAGTAAAGGGGAGAAATGAAGTCATGGAGTTGAGATATTCAACAAAATTTCTTGCCTCGTCCTCACCCACTCTCCATAACACTAATATGTCATCCAAAAACTGGTTGTAAAGTACAATCCTTTCGAAAAAGGATGACTGGAAGAGAAAGGTCTCTTCCCAATGGAGAAGTACCAAATTGGCAAAAATGGGTGCACACTTGGCACCCATCGCCACCCCTGAAATCTGATGAAAAATTTCACCTTCAGAACTCAAGTAATTGTTCTTCAGGACCAATTCCATAAAGGCAACCATAATGTTTAACTTCACCCCATCCACCTGCTTACTCTTCAAGAGGGTTTCTCTAAAATATTCCACCCCTTCATCGTGTGGAATTGTTGAAAAGAAGTTCACCACATCTATTGTAAGGAATGTCCAATTCATATCATCCTTGTCCAAATTACTTAAGCATTGCAAACAATGCCATGAATCTTTCAGTATGTATTCCATTAAGAAGTTAACAGCTCTTTTAATCCAAAATCAGAATGAGGCTGGAAGGTCAACCCAGGCGACGCTTACTGATTCACAAGTGGAATTATTTACACTTCATTTGCCAATGGCCCTGAATGCAGTCAACAATGGTGTCAACGAAACCGGTAACCGTATTGAACTAAATGATGGTACACAACCCAACTGGAGGGACATTAAACCATGGCTCCAAACACCAGAGGTCAAACTTCTCGGTCTCGAACGAGGAGGAAAGGGATGTACTGGCACCATGTTTAAAGAAGCAACTTGAGCAATTTGAAACCATTTTTCGAAAATATCGGGGCCTCCAGATGGACAATGCATTTCTTTCCAAGTCTATTGCGTTGAAGCATGTACCGAAAGGTCTTAGGTTCAACAAATTACCCAATGGAATCGAAAAGGGGACTACTGCTTATAAACAACTTGTTGATTTATACAATAGAACTGGTTTGGAGATGTTGGACATCATTGTCAAAAATAATCAGAGTAAGTTAGAATCACTTGAGAAAGAAATTGTGATTTTGAATGGAAGTATTGTCAATGATTTATTGTATTTTTCAATATGTTAAGCACTACAATGTAACGCTTAACAATATTGATAATTTTGTTGATAAGAATGTCAAAACTAAAATTAAGAAGCTATTCAGAGTTATGTCGGACTATAAAAATAATACAACATATACTTTTGGGACAAGCAACAAAAAATGTATTAATAATCAGGATACATGTGGTAATCAGCCATTTAGGAATAGTGCAGACATTCAAAACAACAATTTTGACATTGACTCTAGTGAGTGCTTGGATGAACAGTTTTGTTTTTAGATGGGTCTCCAGGACTGAGGAGATCGGAACATTTGAGAAACAAAAGGGGAGGGTTTCCAATGAATCAACAATATGTTGTGTATCAAAAACTACAACAGGTGACCAAAAATTACAACAGGAAATGGCAATGGCACAACAACAGGATGAAGAGGTAGTAGTTGTTGGTGCCAATGTTATCTTTGAAAATGTTGAAAATGTTGAAGCTTGTTATATTGATGGTGATTTTGGCAAAGTTTTTTTTAAATTCAGTGCTTTTTGACAATGATGATGAAGGTGTATTACACTGTGAAACTAGTACTAAAGCTGGGTTCACTATCTACAATTTCAGTGCAATAGAAATAAAACAAATTCATCATGATGTACTTTGTAAAGGTTTTGCTTTTGTTCCTGATTTTTGTTTTAATATTGTTGATTTATATACGAGCTTGAGATTGTACACGAGACAATTACATTTGTCATTGTATTTTAAGGGGCAAAATGACCAAAGGAATGTGACACCCTCTGTTTTGACAAGGAAAAGTACTTTTGTTCTGCCAACCCACAGGGATGTGTCAACATTTGAAGAATTGTGTTTAAATGGTACGAGAGGCCTTTTGAAAAACAAACAAAAAATGATGAATGTAGACAACCTTAAAGAAGTTGAAAGAACTGCATTAAATGAACTGACTACAAACAAGGAGATTAGAATTATGAAGCCTGATAAGGGTGGGGGTGTGGTCATTATGTCTCAAATTGACTACATAGCAAAAATGCATAATATTTTAGATGACCACACCACATACCAGAGGGCTTCTAAAAGCGAAATGAATATTGCTTATCACATAATTGACCTTTTTTCTGTTGGATGCTTTACTTGAAGGGGCAATACAGGAAAGTGAATTTAGATTTTTGTCAGTAAACTACCCGGTCACACCCATTGTGTTTGGTATTCCTAAAATCCACAAGAATATAAATGACCCCCCATTTAGACCAATTGTTGCCACAAGGGGCTCTAAAACTGAGCCCCTAGTGGCATATGTGGACAAGAATACACAAGGGGTGTTGACCGGGAATAGCCACATACTGAAAGATTCATGGCATTGTTTGCAACGCTTATGTAATTTGGCAAGGATGATATTAATTGGACATTCCTTACAATAGATGTGGTAAACCTCTTTTCAACAATTCCACATGATGAAGGGGTGGAATATTTTAGAGAAAGCCTCTTGAAGAGTAAGCAGGTGGATGGGGTGAAGTTAAACATTATGGTTGCCTTTATGGAATTGGTCCTGATGGACAATTACTTGAGTTTTGAAG
Source organism: Protopterus annectens (assembly GCF_019279795.1). Lineage (NCBI taxonomy): Eukaryota > Metazoa > Chordata > Ceratodontiformes > Protopteridae > Protopterus > Protopterus annectens. The sequence continues at coordinate 1,190,846,555 of NC_056725.1, read as the reverse complement.
GTGAAATATTTCATCAGATTTCAGGGGTGGCGATGGGTGCCAAGTGTGCACCCATTTTTGCCAATTTGGTACTTCTCCATTGGGAAGAGACCTTTCTCTTCCAGTCATCCTTTTACGAATGGATTGTACTTTACAACCAGTTTTTGGATGACATATTAGTGTTATGGAGAGGGGGTGAGGATGAGGCAAGAAATTTTGTTGACTATCTCAACTCCACAACTTCATTTCTCTCCTTTACTTTCAAATGGAACAGTAAAACGATTGATTCTTTGGACTTGAAACTTACCAAGACATTGGAAGGTCTAGAAAGTAACATTTATAGGAAGGAAACTTATAGCAATTCCCTTTTGCATTATTCAAGTTGCCATCCCCCTTTCCAACATAAGAGCGTGGTTAAGGGACAGATGGTCTGATTATCTCATTTAGTTAGTAACAACAATACTTATCAGGAAGAGATGTACAATCTGATAGGAATGTTCCAAGCCCGGGGATATCCCTTGAAGCTCTTGATAGCAGTTAGAAATGAGGTGATGGGCAAAAGGGACACATCATTCACACCCATTTTGAAGGGGATGGGTGGAATGTTTGGCAAACATATTGTGACCACTGACACTAGAGCACTCATCTTGAAGTACAATCATCAGAAATCGCAGGTCATAGAGATCATTAAGAGAGCATGGGATTTGTCCTTTGACACCGAAATAAAAACATGAGTTAGGTAAGATGCCACGTGTAACATTTTCTAGAGGGAGAAACATTAAAAATTTATTGGAAGAGCACAAGGCAGAACATACATGTTCCCATATGTATAAATGCAGGGCATGTAGATTCTGCAAATTTATTAATGATGGACCCTATGTTACAGTTTCGGGGTACAATAGGACAATCCCCTGCCCAGGTAGATGTTGTTGTAATTCCAAAATGGTGGTCTTCTTGGCAACATGTACAACATGCCCAGGTTTTTATGTAGGAAAAAACATTAGTAAGTTGAGAGAAAGGATTGCAGAACATTTAAGGGCCATCAAAAATAAAGACACTCACAATGCCTCATATGTACAATGTTAGAAAAATATGTATTAGTAATATGCATGCTTAGTGCATTCGAAGTTTAAAAGGGTTAATACATTTATTCTGTTCACACTGCATGAATCTGCCCAGCTATTAGAAACTTTACAAGAAGCATTTCATTTCTGCTAATGTCATGAAAATAATAAGAAGCATTTCATTTCTGCTAATGTCATAATATTCATTTTCTGCTCACGCCATGAGAAAGTATACAGCTGCTAGAAGCTTTGATAAAGAAAACAATGGATGCTTGAAAGTTTAAACCATAGTCAGCATTACTTGTACCTAAGCTAGAAATTTACCTTGAATCTAGGCAAAATGTAACACATGTATTAGAACTGCACAATTGAAGAATTGAAAGTTTGAGATGGGCTAAAATAAGCCCAAGGCCAGGTTGTTTTTCTCAAATGTTTTGCAAAACAGCAGATATTCTAACTTAGTCAGCAATAAGTCTAGTAACATTTTCTGTAGAACAATACAGAAATCTGTGTCTAACTACGTCAGCAATAGAATAGTAACATTTCTGTGTGACATGAAGAGAACTGTATAAGAACAACATACTAATCACCAATAATTCAGACAAACCTTGTGCCTATATGCTTTGTCTCCTTGCTGCAAGTAAATAAAGGGTGCCTTGCTTGAACCTAACGTGAATTGGTCTTTGAAGTTTTTTCCTTTTACATACATTCTACTAAATGTAACAATTTTAAAAAATTCATCTGCTTTGTGATAGATCGGGCAGTAGTAAGTAAAAGCGGGGGTGATGACAATGTTAAAACTGAGTCCCTAGAATACAAATGGCAAGTCATTTTTAATGCTACATCTTTCCCGGGGCTCAACAACCATATTTCAATAATGCCATTGCTCAGACAGAGAGCTATGGCTATCTAATGTCATTTAGACAGTGTTTGTGTGTATTGTCTGGGGTATTTACTTTAAATAAGTATTTTATACACATTTTGGCAATAATATTTAGTTAAAAGACGAATCTAATGGGTTGACCCCAGAATGTGTATTAATTCAGCTTGAATTATTTCCTTTTATTTATTTATATATTAACTTTATGTAATATATTTATATATATATATATATATATATATATATATATATATATATATATATATATATTTGTATTTGAAATGGATCAGCTTATTAACATATTTCATTTGCTAAGGTGTGTGATTGGTGCATTTGAATGTGTAAAATATTTATAAGTGTTTGTGATGTAATGCTTCTTGTACTCTGAAGAAGCCATTGATTTTTATATGGTGAAAGCGCTTAATATTTTGGAGCTTGTCGTGAGCTTTGTCAATAAACAGCAGTCGGTGCAGTTCGTATTCTTTTTGTTTTTTACTATATCTCCAAGTTAGTTGACAGGAAAAATTTTGTATATATCACAATCATTACAAGTAGCAAGGTACACTAAATTAGCTGCCCTGCAGTCATCATGCACCTTAAAATCATAGTCCTTACCAGTTATAGGATGTACAAATGTATTGGTTTGGGACATATATTTACAGGCTTTGCAAGACCTACATGGAAATGTCCCAAACCTCAGGGGTACACCATAAAATTTCCTAAATGGTCTATAACACAGTGGGTACCCCCTTTTTGAATAGGGACACGACTTCATCACGTCCTAAAGTGAATAATAGACCTACATCTAGTTTTTGTTTGAAATGCAGTAGTAATATTAATTTAGTTTGTAATATTGTCAAATATATTTGGGCTATACTGTGTTCTGATGACACCATCTCCAAGGTAGTAGGTGATGTCCCTAGATTTGTATACAAAAATAATCTGACTCTGAAAAGGGAACTGTATTATAGACCATTTAGGAAATCTTATAGCGTACCCCTGAGGTTTGGGACATTTCCTTGTAATGACTGTGAATCATACTATGTGGGTAAAACTAATCAGAAATTGAAGGACCATGTCCTGGAGCATGTAGGGGACATACGGAGAATGAGTTGTTTAAGCGCCCTTTTTAAACATGTTAAAGATCATAGTGGGCATTCTTTTAAGTTCACTGTGACAGAGGTAATACCATAGTCTGCCAGAGGTGGGGACATAGTCAATAAAACAGAATGTGTGGGGATGAGGTGGACTGCCACATTACAGGCACATAGAACACCAGGCTTAAATTACAATGTTCCTTTAAAGCCAGCATTGAAGTCAAGGCCATTACATCATTAATTGGCCTAGCTGTTTGATAGGGTAATTTCTTTTTGAATGTGCTTTTTAAATGTACTTGTTGGTTTGTGTATACTGAGGATCTGATGAAGTATTTTTATGTGAAAGCACTTATCCTGATTTTGATTAAATACATTCTTATTTAGTCTCCTTGAATTTTTATGCTGCTTGCCGTGGGGGTTGTACTGTGCTTTGCTGTTTTCTTTATATATTTATTTGGCACAGTTAAACCTTTAGTCGTTGGCGTTGGTTTGGTCTACATTGTATTTATTTATTAGTTTTTGTTAGCCAGGAAAGTCTGACTGAGCAGTGCCCATTTACAGCAAAGGCCCAGAGACAGCACCACAAAATTACATGAATACTTAATAAGTAAACTCTTTTGCAGTAGAATTAAAAAAAAACAGGCACAATGACAACATCTTAGACGTAACCCCAGTAGTTACCCTGTAAATATATGAACCAGCAGTGACATCCAAGCATGGCCTTACCTGTCAGTATAAGGACGGAAACAGTCATATGAGCTCTGTTTTCCATGGCTTTGATACATTCTTTATAAATCAGGGCAACTCTTGGAAAGTTTACATGAGACATTGAGTCAAGTAAAATAATCCAACTTCTTCAGACACAAAATGCAAATAAATCACTCCTTTTAAAATGTTTCAACAGGAAATGACATCAACAATAGATGACATCACAAATAGTCAAATTACTCATAAAAAATATAATTGTAAGATTCAATATTTATATAAAACTAGTATAAATAATTATGAAGTGTAAAAATCAACATATGTGCAAACATTATAAGTATAAAAATTGTATGTATAATATAATAATTACCTCCCAAACAAAAAAAAAGGTAACAACAACTTTTTACCTTTGAAGTGCTTTCAACTTTAAAATGCATTTCAAAGAGCAATGCTCATTGAGACCAGGAAAAACAGAAGCATTTAATTTAAGTTGCCAATAGAATTCTCTACTTTCTAACAATAATTGCCATGGACCACTCCTTTTATTTTTTATTACTTGCTCAACAGCCATATATTCAAAGGAATGACCATGACATGTCTAGCCAGGTCGTTATTGTCATTACACCTGCCTATGCTGTACTGGTGTTCATAAATTCTATCTTTAAGGTGCCTCTCAGTCTTTCCAATATAAAAAGCAGCACAGCACTGACATAAAGCAATGTAAACAACTCCAACACTCTCACAATTAAATCTGCCTTTCAAATAATAAATAGTGTCAGCAATACAAAATCTATTAGCCAGAATTTTCAGGAAAGCTACATATTCGAACATCTTCTTACACTATGAGAGTAACCACCCATTCTATCAGAAGAAGGCAGTGGTTAAGGGCCAGTTAGTGAGGGCAGCCAGAATGGTCACCCTCAATGATGATTTTACACTTGAATGTGAACATTTGAGAAGGATGTTTTCTGCTAGGTCATACCCCACCGAATGTTTAACCTCTATTATTGATGAGGTGGTTACTAAGAGATGGTTTGGTTGCTTTAAACCCCTGTTGAATGGAGAAAATTGATTTCTGACACCAGCTATGTAGGTACTCTTGATGAAGTAGTCATGACTACTATTAATACCAACATTGATTATACATTGAAATTCGGCACCCCTTATTCTTTAGATGCTGGACATTTAAGGAATATACTTGTTAAGAATTGGGTTTTATTTACAGAGGATGCTTCAGTTAGAAAGAAGTTAGCCAACGGCCCCGGTATGATATTTAGACGTGGCCTCAATCTTAAGAATTTATTAGAGAACCCGAATGTTTATCAGAGTGCTAGATTTGGTATGTTTCAATGTCATTCCTTTGAATATATAAGTAATAAAAAATAAAAGGGGTGGTCCATGGCAATTATTGTTAGAAAGTAGAGAATTATATTGGCAACTTAAATTAAATGCTTCTGTTTTTCCTGGTCTCAATGAGCATTGCTCTTTGAAATGCATTTTAAAGTTGAAAGCACTTCAAAGGTAAAAAGATGTTGTTACCTTTTTTTTTTGTTTGGGAGGTAATTATTATATAATACATACAATTTTTATACTTATAATGTTTGCACATATGTTGATTTTTACACTTCATGATTATTTATGCTAGTTTTATATAAATATTGAATCTTACAATTATATTTTTTATGAGTAATTTGACTATTTGTGATGTCATCTATTGTTGATGTCATTTCCTGTTGAAACATTTTAAAAGGAATGGTTTATTTGCATTTTGTGTCTGAAGAAGTTGGATTATTTGTTCAACGAAAGCACTAACATAAATTCTTTTGGAGATTACCACTGGATTTGCTTGTTTTTTAACATATAAATGATGTGAAATAGACTGTTTGCAAACTGAAGTAACTTTTTAGAGGACCCATTCTCAAATCTACAGAGTCAAATTGCATAGCTGCACAGAGCATATACTCCACTGAATATTTTTATACAATCTGTTTGAGTTATGAACTGAAATTTCTACAGGGAATTCTGAAAAACCTTTAGGGTTAATTATAATTATACCACACCATCTATTTCATGTTTATATACAGTAATATCAGACCTAAATACCTGTGTATCTGGATGCACAAACAACCAAACATAGCCAGTTTAGAAGTTTTTGTAATGATACAATGTGAAAGGATGATCACCATTATAACCAGTACAGAAGTTTTCATAATGATTCAATGGGAAAGGATGATCACCATTATAACCAGTGTAAATGTTTCCATAATGACACAATGAGGAATCCAAAGAAGGAGGCAGAAGTGAAACCAAGATTCTTTTATTCCACAACAATGATTGCTTTCGTCCGAACTACATGGACTTCACCTGATGAAGTCCATGTAATTCAGAAAAAAATGCTCATTGTGGTGGAATAAAATAATCTTGGTTTTACTTCTGTCTCCTTCTTTTGGATTCTTGGATGAATTACTTTATTTTTTGTTACTAATGACACAATGGGAAAGGATGATCACCATTATAACCAGTATAGAATTTTCCATAATGGCACAATGGGAAAGGATGATTAACATTATAATCAGTGTAGATGTTTCCCTAATGACACAATGCAAAACGGTGATCACCATTATAACCAGTATAGAAGTTTCCGTAATGACACAATGAGAAAGGATGATCACCATTATAACCAGTGTAGAAGTCACTGTAATGACACACCATTATAACCAGTATAGAAGTTTCCCTAATGGCACAATGCAAAGGGATGATCACCATTATAACCAGAGTAGAAATTTCTGCAATGACACAATGCAAAAGGATGATCACCATATACGTCTGGAATGTTCCTTTCTTCAGTATGGATGCCCTAGATGAACAGGATGAAGACAAAGATCCACTATGGATGGCGGTCTTTACTGCATCCCTCCAAACTGTACACTGGTGATGGTTACCATGGTGATGGAGGGGTTGAGTATCACATAGCCCTGCGATACCAACTTATCATTGTCGGCTCTTTATTCTAAATGAATGGAAATAATGATTGACTCTCTTCTTTTTTTCTTCTAAGGTATGAACACTGTGTTGGACTGTGTCTGTTTCTCTTGCCAGGAATATTAATGACTGTGGAGGAATCAACCAATTTTTTTCCCCCAATTCATAATAATTCCTAGAACTTTCACTATATTCTTGAATACATGCCTGTCAGAAAGACGTATTGTGGAAACTCTAGGACTAGCATATAGTTATTCTAACAAAGGAATTGTGAATATTCTTAGTCCAAATATGTATTAAAACTGGAGCTGAGTGCTTTAGCAACACCCTGATGAAAAGTGTGTGTGTATGCTGATTTCTTAGCTTAAACATGGAAGCTTTCCTGTGTGGGGTATCTTTCTGACATGAGGTAACAAATCAGTTTTAATTCTTTTATCCTAATGATTGTCTTCACAGCTGTAAGGTCTAATAAAAGGCATTTTTTTAATCACAAAGAACCTGAATAGAATTGTCTCCCTTGACAGAAAGGTGCCACTCAGTCTGTTGATTTCTTGTCCTATACATATATATATATATATATATATATATATATATATATATATATATATATATATATCTATATATATATATTTTTTTTTTATGCTAGAATGTTGGAATGGCTTCACTGCCCCAACCAAATTTAGCCTGAGTAAATCACCTGAGTTTGAAAGGTTTACAACAACTAGATGGGAATGCTGAAAAGACATGACTGCCCTAAACAAATCCAACTAGTTCTCTGGCATGTAGGAAAGGAGTCCTGACTGCATCACTAATGACACGAGTTTGAGTAGCCTGTCTGGGTCTGGGAATGTGTGGGTTTTTTCACAAGAGAAAGGAGTAAAACGCAGTTATTGTCTCATATGCATCAGTGGGAAAGGCTGGGAAGTGACTCTTGAAAGACATCGGGGTACTTAAGGAATCTTGGGGCAGTACATTGCAGTAAGCACTGCTGCACCTAAGAAAACAGCATATTATGCCTTGCACACTGTGCTTCAGCTCACAAGAGGCAAAGGCAGATTCAGTGTACACAAAACATTCATCATCATCCATTTATTATGGCTATTTGTTAACTGAGATGAGACCACAGAAAAGGCAATGGTGTTCTTTTTTACACAGGTAAGACCCAACTACTGGATGATATGGGGTGTTACAGCAGGCAGGCCAGGGGAACAAATGGGTCATCTGAGAGATACAATGTTAAGATGGTCAGTGTGACAAGGGCAATAAAGAAAATACAAAAGTAAATTAAAAAGTTAAAAAAATAAGCTCAGGAAAGAAAAAAAGCAAGAAATGTTCTATTACTTTGATACTGTGGATATGAAGCAGTATGCCTGCTTAATTAGACAATGTTTCAGTGGGCTTATCTCACTGCACAATGGAAGGTTGAGATCATTTATGTCTTCCGCTCTGAGATAATTAGCTTGAGGGCTGTTGCATCTAGATGGAGATCCAAGTCTTTTTCCCTGGGCAGGAACTGAACACAAGGACTTATGGATTCCTTTACTTCCTGATATATGGCATGGGAATGAAAACTAGCACTAGGTAGGCCAAAAATAAATTACTTTCCATTTTTAACTCTCCTGGGTCTGCAAAAGACATTTGATTGTGAGAAGGATGAGAAGATGTGTACAAAATATAATTAATATGGACAAGGAACAAATCATCTCCTCCACTGGCGGCCTGCAACTCTACAAACAAGATCCCGCTCAGCGACAAAGTAAGCAGTCTATCTTTAGTCTGACAAATCTGACACACTATAGAATAGGCTACAAGACAATGACTTAAGATGATCAAAATATAATGTTTATTCTGTTTCTTTTTTTATTTGACAGGGGAAAGTTTGTAAAGCTTTCAAAGACACCCCACTATCTGTGAACCCATCCTCAATATGGGTTAATGCAAAGTGGGCTAATACAAATGACATTAGTGGGAGTCGCAGTCTTTATTTCGAGTCTCTTTTTTATTATTAAATCAACGGAATTAAAAATCATTTATGCTTTATTTATTTAATTGTTGGATAAGCAAACTAGATGACTGGCCATTTTAGCCACTACCCAGGCCAAAAAACATAACTATAAACAAGTATTAGAATTCTGTGTGCTCCAACTCTGTAAATCAAGTTACACTGTTAAATTTTAACTCCACCAACTTTAGAAGTTTTTAAACAGGATAGAAAGATACAAAGGAATAAATAAGTCTATTGCAGCTAAAGAAATGAATTGCACCACTGTTGGTCATTCATTACCGATTAAATTTGATCAGATTTTTTTTAGATCAGGCCATGCTTATCTTATGCATCTTATCGAGTGCTCTGGGCATCTTTTTGATATTGCACTGCTCTGATAACTGCAGCAACAGAAAGTGACATATTGTTATTAAATGTTTACTTCCAAAGCTGTACGCCACTATATTAAAACAAATTCTTTTTTTGGTCAGTTGATGTTCTTCATATTTGCCTTACAAAAAATGAGACTAGACAGCAAGAAAGACTCCTCACACATTCAGTTAGACCTCTGTGAAGCTGTTTTAGCATCTCTGCATTCCTTGTCAGTAAATGACAGACTGAACTGCTCCAGTTTGACATCTATTTTGACAACTGTTAAAATAACTTGTCAAATAGCCATCAAATGCTCAGAAAAACTCAGGTCGATCTAACAGAAAGAAATACACACAAATGCTGTACTGAAGTGCATATATACCTAAAATTATACAAAAACATTGCACCTAGCCAAATGTGTAATTGAAAGTCTGGTGCTAAATCTCTAGCACCCTGCATTTTTTTTAATTTTTATACCACTACCTGCTATACTTTTTTGAAAGCCATAAATGGACTTGAAATAAGTATCCATTTCAAGCCAAACCCCCCCCCCCGCCCCCTCTGCTGTTCATTTCCTGTTTCTTTCACATTGAACTTTACTGAATTTTTTTATGTTGCTGAGATTTTCAGATGTTTTGCAGTTAAGGCTTTTAGCAATTTAAAGTGACAGATGGACATTTCTATTAAGATTTAGCAAAACCCCTGCTGAAAAATACATGTGTAGCATAAGGTCCATAGCTCTCATTTTCTTAATGACCACAACAAATGTAGCAGTATCAGAAAAATTATATTAAGAAATGAATTAACTCTTTTTCGTATTTTTAATAAGTTTAAAAAATATATATGAAAGTCAAGTTAAACCTGTGCCAAAACACATAAACATGCAGATAAACAAGTAACACAATTCAGCATAACAAACTGGTACTCATATCTGTGTAAAATCAATCATGACCTCTTAATAATTCTCTGTTTTTTAGACTGCCTAAGGGGGAAGGCTTAAAAATCATTCATTAAGGTTCTCTGATCATCAGCTATATTATCGCAAAGAGTAACATTTTTTCAGAATCTTTGTGAGGCTAGATGCAACAGGAATATTTCCCAAAATCTATCTTTAAAAGAATATAACTGTTAATTTGGGTTTAGCTTGCCAAATAATAGAATATCCCCCCATCAATATAACTATTTCAAATTTTTGGAGAATACAATTGTAATTTTTGGAAGACTTAGGCTGTGTGTGTGTGTGTGTGTGTGTGTGTGTGTGTGTGTGTGTGTGTGTGTGTGTGTGTGTGTGAGTAATGTATGCTAAGACTGAGTTTGCAGTGCAACTCAAAATTTTCCCAGTGTAGACTGCAGTGGTTTTGGAGTAAGTGTGTACAAGTAGCGGGAGGAGGGTACAGTATTAGAGGTATTAGTGCTGAGAAAAATGCTTTAATGACAGTAGAGTGCAAAATATTTGCATCTTTCACTGCACAATAAGAATTTATTTTCTGACAATGAAGAACTCACAATCTTGGATGTGTAATTGATGTTCATAGTCTTAGAACTGCAAATGGTATTGAAATGTGTACACGACAATACCTTATAGTAACAACACTCATTATATTCTAAAACCTAAATATGATGCAATGCTTTTGTAAAATTTTACAAATAACTTGCAATATCTCATTAATCTTATAAGCTAGAAACACATTACAATTAGCAGCATTTTAGCTCTAACAGTTGTGGACTTTAACTGACTGCAAACATGCAACATCTGTAAACTTTTCCCTAATAAAGCACACAAATAACACATCTTATCAATAACAAAAACAGGGCAATTATCGGGATTAATGTATTGACCACATAAAGTGAAACCTTAAAATGTTTATTTCAGAAAGGTTATTTTAAGTGAGTACTAAAGGCAGTATGTAATGACTAAAGAGGTTGAAGCTGCAATAGGAAATTTAACAGCCAGTTTGGTATGAAGGGTCCATGATCAGCTTTGGCAATAATTTTCCTATAGCAACACAACAAAAATAGAAGAGCAACAACACTTTATCCATTAAGGAACTTAGATTATAACCTCTTAAATATTCATCACGTTTAGTTGGCAGACAGGTGACTGGTCTAGAAGCATAGTCTAGAAGCATATTCATCTAATCATACAGAAGCACCTGGAGGTGTTATTAAATATACACCATAAAAATAATCAAATGGAATTGATTAGTTGGATATAATTACCAGCCTACCCAATCTGTTCCATGCACAAGAAAAAATACTAGAGGCTGCCTTTGCCTCATATTCAGTCATAAATCTGTCCTTTTCAATTACATTTTTTTTCTATTACAGGTTCATAAATGAATACTAGACTGATTTCCCTGAGATGCCATTTTAAGCTAAAACAATAACCCAATATCATAAACAAACCTTGCACCTTCTGGCTATGAGAAGACCATAGCCATTATGTCATATTTACCCAGGGGAAGAAGACTCTGATGGCTTTCCACATATCTTTAACAAACAGAAGAGCTTCCAGAAAGTGTAAGTAAGAAGGCACAACTACATGCTAGCACATACTTTTTAACATTGTTTTCAACAGATACTTGTAATTCTAGACACAACTCTTTTGTGTAGCTAAGGACTCAAAATGTGATTGACTAAGAAAACAACAAAATCATACTTAGAAAAATATCACTGAGCGACTAGTTAATTAAAACAACTGGAAGCACTTTTTATATTAAAATACACTACAAAGCCTACAATGTTGCACATAAACTATTTGGAAAAGATACAGATGCCCATGCTATAACTACAGTGATATACTTGGTGGAGTACATGGAAAAACTATAACCATATATCCAGGAAATGCATTTACCCATTGAGTAAGTGATTGTTTCATAGCATATTGGGCATATTGTAATATTTACATCATTCACACACCTTTGCTTCTTACTACCTACACAGAAGACAGTAAATCATTTACTTAATAATATGCTTGATTCTAGGTATTGCGATATCAGGCTATAGTGGTGCAGTGGTTAGCATTGTCACTTCACAGCAAGAGGCTCTCTGGTTCGATTCTTGGCTGGAGCTCCTTCTGTGTGAATTCTGCATGTCCTCCCTGTGGTCAAGTGACTTTTAAGGACATGCAGGTAAATGAGTGTGTATAGGTGTGTCCTTTGTGAAGGTTGAACACTGGGCTGGCAGTCCGAAACTGCAAAAACATCACTGCCAATCAATCTGTGGTCCAGTGATCTGCTGTGGCGATCCCTAACTGGGAAAAGTAAAAAAAACATTGCTATTCTAGATATCTTTAAAAGTGGGGTTTTCAATGGGACATGACTCAGAGGAACACAGGAAGGGAAAAGAAGAAATATGGATATATTCTTTGGATAAAGTCAGATTTTTTCAGGACTATTTTACACCCTTTGTGTATGAGCAGGAGTACATTTTTGCACAATGCAGCAACATAAAGTAATACACAATCATTTTAAATCTGTGACTCTGAGCAAAGAGTCACAGTCTGTTTATCGTCTTTGTTTTCCTTTCATAACTTCATGAATTCTGTCACAAAACCCCTTAAATCTTTTGATTCACTAACGCTGATGTCATTTTTTCAATGTTAAAAATGCAATTTGAACAATAACATTTCTAATTACAAAAGATGTAATCATAGTTTTGCAGAAACATCACTCCTCCCTACATTAATTCTATAAACATGACCTATGTTATAAATATTTAAGATATACAAGATATGAAACATCTATCCATGTTATGCCTTCATCTGAGGCCTCCACCACTGATGTAATAAACTGAATAATAACATTTACATAAAATTGTCACAGTTCAGTTTGAGGATTGCCCTTTATATCCTTTATCCTTCAGAGTTGAGAAAGTCTAATAGACAAGTGTATTATCTGCTCATTTTCCACAAAGATGCTCAATACACACATAATAATAATATTAATAATAACTATAATAATACTTAAGGCAATAAAATAATTGTAATACATCATGGGATTTTGCCTTAAGCAGCTATGCCACTAGTATGTGGGCATGTAAATAAAAAAGGGACTGAAAAAGGTTTTATGGTTTACATGACCATAATTGTTATACAGGAAGACCTGCCAAAAAGTAAAACCTGAGTAATAGAAGCAACACCATAGTATGTCATTGGAATTTAATAAACACAGTAGTTTTTCAGAACAAATTACCAAGTTTGCATAAGTTGTCATGATATAATGAAGATAAGGATTATTTAGTATAAAAGTCACTGCATATGTATATACTTGATAGACAGAGTACATATTTTCAGACTCAGTTTGGACAGTCTTAATACCACGGCTCAGTGGCTCTCTACTCATCAGTTTTCCACATTATTTACAGTCAGCTGACTCTAATGATGAAAAATGCCTTCAATTTATAACTGAAACCATGCTGCATTGGGAATGTACTAGGCCATTCCACACATAATGTGCTGTGACATTATACACAAAATGATTGTCCCTTTATGACTGACACCAAATAAAATATGTTGCATCCATAACAGAATCCATGCCTTTTAAAACATAAATATATACGCTGCAAAACTATGAAGCAGAATGTGTTCAATACAGTATTGGCCATTTTCATCTTTATATTTTGTTTTGTAGCATTTTTGTCCTCCCTTGTCTAGGGAATTCTTTAGACTCATAGATACATATACATTTCTTCTTTAACGTCTTTGTAGTCTAACAAAGCACATTGTGTGGCTCAACAAACGCGCTTCTATTAAGTTTTAACCATCCTAACTTTTTGCTTAACATCAGTAACTTTAATAACTTAAAAGATGATATATGTTAGTGTGACAGTAGTGCAGGCATTACATTAGAATCTGCAATCTTTTTTATTTGTGAAATAGGCAAATATGTTGTCATTTAAAAATGGATGAACACACATTCTGGTTGCTGCTTCTTCCATAAAAAAAAAAAAAAAAAATATATATATATATATATATATATATATATATATATAAATATATAAATATATGGGTCTACTTCAAAATATCGAAAGGCCACTTACTCAAATCCCAAATCATTGAGATAACAATATAGGTTCATAGGTTCATAGGTTGGTACTAGACCATCGGCCCTAGGGCCTATACAAGCCTAGCCATAACAATTCCCTGGATATTTCTTTCCACAATATTTACTTCCCTGGATCCCTGTCTAGCAGGCCGACTGACATGATCCCTGGGGTGAATTTCCTATCTCCCATCCAATCATCAGGGTTCCTTTTGAAGAGGGCCAAGGAGGCGCTCTGCTTGACATGTATGGGCAGTCTATTCCAGAGTATGGGGAGTCTCTGGGTCAGGAACCAATCCCTCCAGTGTGTTTTGTTCATTGTGATGACAAATTTTAGATCCCTGGAGCATGTGGATCTGAGGGATTGGGATTTCTTTAAGTGGAGCATGTCCAACAGCTCAGGGTTTGACATGGCCTTGTATGTTACCCAGAGATTGCCTCTAAGTAGACGTAGCTGTTGCAGATGTCTTGTGAGGTACATACCAAATGGGGCGTTGTACTCTATAATGGGTCAATATCAAAACCAAATATCCATGAAACTTTAAACCATCAAAAACGTTCACTGGGAGAAGAATCGCTTGGCTACCAAGACAAGATACAGACAACGAAGTGAGTAAAATCCACTTAAGTGGGGGGTTTCACCCCCCACACCCCCTAACTAAATATACCAACTCCGAGATCTCACTATAGTTGGGAAAAGGGCAAATTTCTCCATGGTGGCCAAGTCGTTCCTTTCCATTTTCAAGGGTTTAAAGTTTCACAGATATGAGGTTTCGATATTGTTATCTTAATGATTTGGGATTAGTATGTGGTCTTTCGATATTTTCAAATCATTCTTGGAGAGAGATAACCTCCTTCCCAACACCCATACTCTGCAGGTGGAAATATCTCTGCAGTTGCACAATATTTTAATGATGTGGTTCTGCTCAATGGAAAGTTTTTAATAAAGACACAGCAACTGTTTAAAAAAATGTTTAACTCCTACTGAATCATAATTCTACCTGACAAATTGCAGGACTGTTGTTACTTAATGTGTTTCACTAATATTTCGGTAAGACAAATTTGATGTAACAGAAGATCATTCTTTTTTCTTATAGAATGTTTATGTCCTGCTCATGTCATCCATTTTTTAAATCATAATATACCCAAAACAAAGTAATAAATGTAAGGAAGCTAAAAATTCCACTGTACCACACTTACCCTCATACCGAGCTCAATGTTTTCTCCACCATAAACCTCCATGCCAGGGTCAAGCAGTCCAATCTCACCAAAATATTCACGCTCAACAACAAATGAGCAACCAATCATCGCTGGTGTCCTAGAATGGAACATATAATAACATTAGTCAGGAGTGCACCCAGCATTTAGAAGGCTGACTTCATTTCCACAATGACAGCACAGTATTACTAATTTCATTTATTATGCCTTGCCCTGTGTGCTGTTTGTAGTAGAGTATGCCATGACTTTCCTGTGAGCAAACTGTTAATACATATTAGAATGCATGCTCTGTTCTGTAAGGTGGTACCTTCCAGGAAACTTTGTCATAAAACTTAAAACCAAATAAAAACTGAGGTTGCACTAAGTCCCACACAGTTCTGATGAAGTCCTGTTATACGTGGGACTTAAGTGTTTTAACCTTCTTTGAATAAGTATTTAAGTACTGTATGGGCTCAAATGTTTTTTTTTTTTTTATTGTCTTTTAACCCCAGTCTTGAATGGGCATTTCTGTTTAGTGCAACCTCAATTTTTGTTTGGTTCTGTGTTTTTATTAAGGTTCTCTCCCAAATGTTTGGTGTTTGCCATAAAATGTACAACTGTTGGATTTTTTTAAATAGTGTTTTTCTTGGAACACGATTTTAAATTCCAGGACCCTTGTTGACATCAACCAGATCACGAGAGCTGGTTATAGAGTTTGAGACTGATTGTGCTGGACCCTTGTTGACATCAACCAGATCACGAGAGCTGGTTATAGAGTTTGAGACTGAATGTGCTGGATTGTTATCCTTGTTGACTAACACTGCAAATATGTCACTAGTCAACACATAGAAAGCAAGTTACATGTACTCAGAAAGGACTGTACCTTACCAATCTACAAAAGAAGAAACATACCGAGTTTGTAATGGTTAATTTCAGCATGTTATCATGTATATTAATTATAAACTTATTTCATATATGGCAGCATGTCTCATTTTTTGTTTTAATCCTGTTTTACGTGTTTACTATTATTCTTCTACTATACAGAAGTTCACAAGTAACAGTTCTAAAAGTGCAGCTTCTCATGACCACTAACTTATACTAAAACAGCAAACATATTACATGTTGCATTACAGAAGCATTACAGCTGTTCTGCCAGAAAGAGTAGTAAAAAACGCAATACAGTTACTAAAGTTATATTAATATCAGAGGAATGATAATGCATAATGTGGTGGTGGACAAAAAATACTCAAAGTGGAGCATATCATTCCCAAAACCATATTACCATTGCTTTAAAATTAGCCAGCAAGATTTCTGGAAAAAAAATGGCCTACTAAGTAACTCTGGGTCATAGTTTGGCTTTATCCCTCTTTGTTAGGGCACTGACTAGAAAGCAAATTCTTTTTATACATAAACAGCAATGTTTCCTGAGTTATTTCATAAACAAACACACACGCACACACACGCACACACACACACACACACACACACACACACACACACACACACACACACACACACACACACACACACACACACACACACACACACACACACACACACACACACACTCATGAATTCACATTCTTTCATTAACTAATTTCCATTTTTCTCAGCTCGTGGTCACAAGGGAAGCATTTGATATTTATTAGGTGCACGACAGATCACTAATCCTGGCAGAGTGACAATCAGTTGGTTGATGTACACAAACACTCACTCATTCATTCATTCAAACAGTGCATGCACACCTGTGGGTTGTTTGGAGCATTGCAAATTTACTTACAGCTTGCCTTTGACACGTGGGAGAAAATAAGAATAGCAAGCAAAATCCTGTGCAAAGAGCTGACCATACAGACTCTGCCTCAAGGGCATCTCACAACTTAAAAGCAAATACAGTGAGGCGGTTCAGTTAATAACTGCCACCATATTGCCATAAGTTTTAAATTTTAAATATAAATAAAAGCAAAAAAGAACAATGTTTTGCAGCAGGGTATTTCCCTGCACTCTCCAGTGCTGAGGGTAAACCCTCATCTCCTCCCAATTAACCATATATAGCGATATATACTGAATCACAATGGCTGTACCTAGATTGTATGCATAAGGGTTTTGCACGAAAACTGGAGTTACCTTTAAGAAAGGACAAGTTAGTGAGGGAGGCAGGAAGGTTTACATGGAAGCCTTGTTGGTGTAAGCTGAAGTCAGAGTACAAAGTGTTTAGCGGTGTTATAGAATGCATATTCCTGAGGGAGAAGGATAGATGGAGTATCCTGGGACTGAGAAGGTACCATGGTAACTGGCATGCATTTTTCAATCTGTGTTGGAGGAAATTGTACACTTTGTTTGAGAAACTGTCCTTTTGTAGGAGAAAAGTGAATTATCTCAGTAAGAAAGTCTAATGACAGCTGGAGCGACTAGAATAAACTGTTCTTTCTGTAAATATTGAACTGTTTTTGGAAAAAGCAATATGAGAGAGAGTGTCAGAAAGCAGTAATTTGAATTATTTTTGTATTCAGTACAATTCCTGTTTGTTTTCTGAATGAGTTGCTCAAAAGACATGCATTTCCTGCTTAATGTTGTTCCTCAAGAGAAGAAATGCATATTTTATTTGTCCCTGTCAACAAACCTGAGTTTTGAAATTTATAACACAGGCTTTCAGGTTGCTTTTCAACTGCATGCTGAGCATTTCTGCATTGTTGTTTTTTAGTGGGCAACAAAATACATTATTCTCTGAAACTGTGGACTGTAATTCTTTGCTACCTGTTCTCTACCTTAATAATTTCCAGACAGTTGTTCCCCACCAAAGAAAGAAATGCACTACTGTTGCTAAAACAAGTGACTGTGGAAAACGAGACCTACATTTTTTATCTCCTTGAATGCTTCACTCCTCTGAGTCTATGTGGCGTTACACTTGTGTCAGTATGGGAATTTGTGCTGAAAGTGACTTTCTAGCAGTTTCCAAGCTGAAAAGAGGATTCATGTGGCATAGAAAAGTGTTTTTTTTAGAGATTGTCGTCTGTCTCCTAGGTGTGCAGAGACCCAACTGCTGATGTAAAAAAAAAATGGAAATATTAAGAAAGACTTTGGTAACTGCTATCACAGCTCTCCAGGCATGAAACATGGTAATGTATCAGCACTGAATCAACCTGTAGTAGTAGCTCAACACCCTAGTAAATCAACAGACCACCTTTCTGATGGTTCCGAGAGGCAGAACCTCAGTGAAGGAGCTTGGATCAGAGGAGAACATTAAGTCTTTCCTAGTAGCATTCATAAGATAGGTGATGTGCGAAAACTAGCCTCAAGCAGAGTCAGTTAAGACAAATTTTTTTGGTCCCCTACACCATCCTTAAGGCAGTGCTACTCATTTCCTCTGATCCATGCTGGGAATACCAGCTACTCTAAACTCCCAATTTTATTTCTCGGTTACTCTGTAAAATAATATTTAGCAATCAAGTGGGGCATCAATACAGTGAATGTTATTTTGGGGGGCAAAATAGTTAAATTAATTATAGATGACACCCCACTTCAGTGATTGTAAAGGTAATGGGACAATGAGCATTGTCCCCCCAACCTGTTTATTTTATGATTCCCCATCATCCAGGATGCAGTTAGCTGAGTGCAGATGGGTTGTCCTAGGCTATTCCCACTAGGTGATGCCACAACCAATTCCAGGGTGGGTCATGTAATATAGTGTTTGCTGTAGAGCCATAGGGAGGGGTTTTTCACTAAAGCCGTAAATATCTTTAAGACAGGGCTGGTCTGGCAGGTAAAGTATAAGACTTTCCGCAAAGCAGGTAGGAAGGGTTGCATGGAAACCAAGATAAATCTAGCTAAATCTAGATTACAAAATGTTTAATGCTGCCAGAGAATGTCAAATTCATGAGGATCAGAGTTAAAATGAGTAGCCATAGGCTGAGAGGAAGAAACCCTCTTAACTGAAAGGCAGTTCCAAAAGCTGAGCTGGAGAATTTGTTATATTTTGTTTTATGATCCCAGTTATTCTCATTAGGGGTAATATATAATTATCAACCATGTGATGGCTAAGGCCATTCTCTAACCAAATGGGATAGGTTTAGTCTAGCACAAAAAAGGAAACTGGCTAGGCTAAAATGGCCTACAAGGGGAGCTAGCCTAGTACTTACCTATGAACCTGTGAACCTATGAACTTATGAGAAGCCGGTATCCTTTGTCAGGAAAGTGAATTAGCTGTGTGAGAAATTCTGCTGAGAGCTGGATGGGCTAGGATGAACTGTGCTTTTTGTAGGTGTTGTACTGTTTTCAGAAACACAGTATGAGAATATGCCAGAAAGCAGTATCCTGAACTCTGAAAGGGTCTACATTTAGGACTGGGATTGTTTACTTCCAGGAAGAATTGTTTACGAGATACGTGTACCCTGACTTATGTGCTTCCCCAAGCTGAAGAGAAGCTTATTTTATTTTGTCACTTTAAATGATTCTGAATTTTGAAATCTATAAAACTTGCTTTGAAATGCTTTTCTACTGCATGCTGAGCAAACTTACTGTTACGTATAGTATATTATACAATGACCCCTCATTAATATTCCAAAACATGGACGCTGATTGGTCAGCGTGCACGTTGTAATTCAGAGTTATAGTAATGGAAAAAGGTCCGGTCACCCGGACTTTTTCCATTAGTGTAACTCTTTTTTTACAGCAACGGAGAACGCAAGATCTCTGTTGCTGTTTAGACACTGTCTCGCTATGTTAAACTCCTTTAACATAGCGAGACACTTTGTAAAAAGCAACGGAGATCTTGCTTTCTCCGTTGCTTTTGCCCACAGCTCTGATGTACTGTGTAAGTATACGCATGCGCAGTACATCAGAACTGCCGCAGAATACCAGACAGCTGCAGAAGGGCAGCAAGGAGAGATTATACAATGCCATTATTTAAGAAAAGTAATTATTTTTTTGTCTTAAATAATGTCATTGTATAATAGTAATAACCCTCGTGACCAAACCACACCAACCGTGGGTAAATCCAGCATTACCCACACCCAGGTGTGGGTTATTGCTATAATATAGTATAATATAGTATTTCATAATATAATATAATGTAATATATAATATAATATAATGTAATATAATATAATGTAATGTAATGTAATGTAATATAATATATTTATTTATTTTATGGTTGTTGAGCAGGAAAGTCGATCTGGGAACAAAGGCCCGATTTCTTCTGAGGTTCAGGTCAAAAAGCTCTAGTACATGCAGTACAATCAAAATCTTTGTATAGCAGCAATGTCAGGCAGAATATAATTAAACTAAATTTTACAATGGCAAAATATAAAGGAAGATTGTAACTATGCATATCACAGAAAGGCTTCTGTACTGATAATACTATATAGAGATGCATTTAGATAAATAACTAAGCAGGAGGATAGATAATATAATGTAATGTAAAAATGTTTATTTTTTAACAAAAGAAAAGGAGAAATGGAAAAATAGCCCACTTTGCTTCCTTTAGTATTCTCACATTATAAACACTACCATTTTATAATATTTTATAGTCCATGTTAGCAGCCAAAAAACAGCCTTCTCCACACACTGACTGTTTGCTACTCTTACAATCACAGCTGTAAGCTCTGCAAGGCCTTCCCTTCAGCAATCAACTAAGACTTTTCATCTGAATTAGACATGCAACATCCATTACAAGCTACAATGACTTGCTGTTGGTGTGAGTGACTCCTCACTCCAGTATAAAGCATATTTTTAAAGCAGGCTTGCACTGGAGTAAGTCACTTACACCAAGAAGTCTTTTGGAATCGGGCCCAATATGTCACTATCTATCTATGTGTGTGTATACACACACACACACACACACACACACACACACACACACACATATATCTATATATCTATGTATCTATATATATATGTCTAATCTCTCTCTCTCTCTCTCTCTCTCTATATATATATATATATATATATGTGTGTGTGTGTGTGTGTGTGTGTGTGTGTGTGTGTGTGTGTGTGTCTGTGTAGATATAGATATATGGATCTACGTTAGATTACTGAACTTCCAAAACTTCAAAATTCAAATGGCCAAGACCATATGATCAAAGTTTCAGTACTTCAAACATTAAAAAATATATTAAAAAAATCTATTTTTAATGTTTTTGCGGGGGATCAACCCCCATACCCCTGCTAATTAAATATACTAACTCTGAGATTGCACTACATTATAGTATCATAGGAAGTTACTAGGTGATTGTCTCTGAGGACCTTACAAGCCTAGCCAAGAATTTAACCTATGTTCAGCACCCTATGCTATTGTCCAGCAAGGACACAGGTGGAATCCCAGGGGTGTATTTTCTGTTCCCCATCCAGTTATACAGGTTATGCTTAAAAAGGGTTAATGTGGTGCTCTGCTTGACGTGGACAGGGAGTCGGTTCCACAAAACAGGGAGTCTTTAGGACACAAATTTGTCCCACCAACAAGTCCTATTGATGTCACAGACTAGGTTGAGATTGCATGTGTGGGTTACTCGAGTGGACCTTGACTTGCAGATATGCAGCAGTCCCATTAAGGTGGGGTCTGAGATTGCTTTACATGCCAGACAGAGGTCACCTCTGAGGAGTCTGTAGGAGACTGAGTAGAGAGACAGGGCATTTAGACTATCTGTGAAGGGTAGATGTTTGAGGCCCTGGATTTCTTCTGGTGAGGAACCTCTGTGGTCTCTCCAGCTGCTACATGTACATTGTGAGATACATGCTGAAAGGGGAATTGTACTCAGTAATTGGTCTTATAAGGGAAAAATACAGGATGTTATGACCACCTTGTCCCTGGATGAGATACCCTTACTAATGAGGTGGAACATGTAGAAAGCTTTCCATACAATGGAGGCAATATGGAGGTCAAAAGTCAGTTTGCTATCAACCTAGGTGCCCAAGTCCCTCATAACAGATTGCGTGCTTAGGACCTTATTATCAATGTGATCATTTGTGAGGACATCACTCTCCTCAAAGGGGATGATGATGAATCATTTTTTGGCATTCTGTTTGAGGCCATGTTTCTGGCACCAGTCATTTGTTTGGGTGCGATCCTCTTGGAGGATGTCCACATCACTATGGGAATTGATGACAGTGCCCATTCAAACATGGTCAGCCATAGCCCACTGGTTTTGGCCTGCACCTCAGAAAAGTATATCCCAAACAGCAAAGGCACCAAGACTGATCCCTGGGGTACACTGCTTGTTACAGGTCTACTGCTTGAGGTGGCTTCCCCTATTTTGAATAGGTGGGTTCTATCAGTAAGCCAGTTTGCTACCCATCTGGTAACATATGGATCGATGCCTAGTTGAGAGAGTTTATCTATTATACCTGAGTGGGGAATAGTATCTACGGCTTTGGTTAGGTCAAGGTAGGTGGTGTTCACCGTCTTCCCCTCATCCATGGCCTTGGTGACTGTCTCAAAGAAGTCGACCAAATTTAACAGGCATGCCCTCCTCTTGACAAAATCAAACTATGTGGGAATGAGTGTCTGCAGGTTGCCAGTGTCCTTGTTAATGAGGTCATAGGATCATAGGATGTTACTAGGCTATTGCCCCTGAGGCCCTTATATGCCTAGCCAAGAATTTAGCCCATGTTTAGACAAATCAGCACTAAATGCCCCTGTCCAGCAGGAACATGGGTGGAATCCCAGAGGTATATTTTCTGTTTCCTATCCAGTTATCCAGATTGCACTTAAAAAGGGGTAAAGAGGTACTCTGCTTGATGTGGAGAGGGAGTCTATTCCATAAATGAGGGAGTCTCTGGGACACAAATCTGTCCAGCCAACAAGTCTTGTTGATGTCACAGACCAGGTTGAGGTTGTGCATATGGGTTACTCAAGTGGAGATTGACTTGTGGATATGCAGCAGTCCCATCAAGGTGTGGTCCATGATTGCCTTGTATGCCTGACAGAGGTCACCTCTGAGGAGTCTATAAGAAACTGAGTAGAGGGATAGAGTTTTAGCCTATTTGTGTAGTGTAGATGTTTGAATAGGGGAAGTGATGACAGCACCCAGAATTCCACAATTCACATTTGTATTATTGGTTATAACAGTAGATGGTAGTACTGAATAGGTATTTATTTGCAGTTAATTTCCATCTCTTTTAGTTTTGTTTTTTTTTAACTAAATAATTAACATATCAGTGATGGTTTTAAAGAAAGTTTAATAAGATATGTTAGTTTTTTATGGTGACAAATGACTTATTTTACAGCAATCTCTTCTTAAATAAAAATGCATTTTAATAAGGGTCAATTAATAAATTTTACTTGTGATTGGCAGCAGGTTAAGGTGATTATATATAAGGCAGATGAGAGTGGGTTGATTGTATAATCTGAAGTTCAACATAGAATGAAAAATGCGGTGATAAAGCTAAAGCATTTAATATGCCCTGTTATATTACATTACTTTTGTAATAAAGTGCCTTGCCTGGAATTGTACAGTGTGTCATGGTGCCAATTGTTTGTATTGAGTTTATCATTATACCTGAGTGGGGAATAGTGTCAAAGGCTTTGGCCAGGTCAAGGTAGGTGGTGTGCACCATCTTCCTCTCGTCCATGGCTTTGGTTACTGTCTCAAAGACGTCAACCAAATTTAGCTGCCATGACCTCCCCTTCATGAAGCCAAAGTTTGTGGGATCAAGTGCTTGCAGGTTGCCAATGTCCTTGTTAATGAGATCTATGATAATCCATTCCATGGCCTTGTAGATCAGGCTAGTTAGGCTGATGGGTCTATAATTTCCCAGATGGGTGGACGCTCCACCTTTGTGTAAAGGGGCCAACAGTGGCTGTCCTCCACTCTGCTGCGATGAAGCCAGTACTCAGGCTTTAGTTGAATAAGGTGCCTAATGATTCTGCAAGTTCCTTCCTGAGTTAACGTAGGATGCAGCCTGGAATGTTCTCGGGTCCCATGGAGGCTGTAGTTTTTGCCTTTGAGAGAGCAGTGATAACTTGTTCCCTAGATAAAAGGGGAAGGAGGCAGGTACTGGAGATGTCCTGATTTACTGATGGGGGGACAGAGGGGTAAAGTTTCCACTGCATCTGTCAGCTAGCAAGTTTTCTATATCTATGGCATTTGTATATGCGGTGTCCTTGACCACCAGTTCTAAACAGATCTGGGTCCTTCCTTTGAGGTTGCAGACATATGTGAAGAAGTAGATATGGACAATTTGGACTCAAAGTTTGCTTTGGAGGATTTCATTAGTGCTCTTATTGGCTTGTTCAGGCAAAGGAGACATTGCTTCCAGTTGGGATCCTGCTCCTTCTTGGTCTTGGACAGCAATTGTTTCCTTTTTTATAGAGTTTATTTATTGCAGATGTCCACCAGACAGATTTACTCTTCCTTGCAGAGGATGACTTGCTCCTGTTGGGTATTCCTGATTCCATGCATCTATATAAATGCTTGTATAGTGCTTTGGTGTAATTTTTGATATTGGTGCCAGTTCCTATAGAGTTGGAGGGGGCTGTGAAGCTGTTTATACCATCCCTCAGGAGGCTCTATTCAGCTTTGGAGAAGTTTTTATGTCTGATCCTAGCTAGTGGGGGGTTGGGGGAGATGGTGACTTCGAACGTGACCGCTTTGTGGTCGGACCTTACCAGGGATGATGATACTATAGGGATGCTGCAGTGGTTACTCATGTTGGTTAATACCAGGTACAAGATATTATCACCCCTTGTGGGGGTATCGACTAGCTGTTCCAAGGCATTTGCATTGACAAAATCAAGGAATCTCTGGGCATTTGTGTTCTGGCATGAGTAGTTCTTCCAGCCTATGTTTGGGAAGTTAAATTCATCCAGGATCAGGGTGCAGGGTTAAATCTTGATAGATTTGAACAGGTCTAAATAGGCAAATTGGGCATCTTGAGTTAGATTTGGGGACCGGTAGATAGCTATGATTTCAATAGGGGTCTTGTCAATGGATAACTGCACCTGGAGTGTCTCCTGTGTGTCATACTGTTTGATCATGTATATTGAAACCCCACTTCCTTTGGCTTTACTGTCCACAGTTTGGGGTCTGAATGTATGATAGGATGACCAGGTAAGGCTGATGTGCTTTCTGCAGCTTTGAACCAGGTTTCTGTGACTGCACAGATGCCAGCATTTTCCAGGGTTAGGAATGCTTTCAATGAGTGCAGTTTCATGTTTAGACTCCTAGTGTTTAGCAGCATGACCTTTAATTTGTGTTTTGTTAAATTTTTATGTTGGTAGTTTTAACCTCATCACTTTTCCTAAAAAAGGCACTATAAGGGAGGCAAGAGCCTTTGCCAGAAGCCTGAAGCCTAGGTGAGACAGATGTAGGCCTTCTCAGGCAAAGCATCATGGTCTGTCGATCATATTTTCCCAGGATGTCAGGTACTGGGTCCCCCTGGACTGACACTGGAAACTAAGCCAATTGTTAAAGTCAATAATTTTCTGTTTGTACTGCAGCATCATTCTGGGTGATGGTAGAATGCTGCTTAAGGCTAGGAATATACTTGCCTGGGACACATATTCAGTGAGCTCGATCATATCACTCTTCAAATAGTCCAGGGAGGTATGTCTCAAGTTATTTACACCAACATGGACTATGATAGAGAAATAACAGTACTTGCTGACAGACTTGAGTGCATGGGTGATATGGCAGATTCTGGCACCCGACAAACAACTAACCGTGACTTTCGCCTTATCTAGCCAGGTGAGGGGCAGATCTGTGTGTCTCACAATGGAGTCTCTTATGGCTAATATGTTGGGTTTATGTTTAAGCCTTAGTGGCTGTGAAACACAGAAGTATGGACTATGTGTGGTGTGTGGTGTGGTGGGCAATGGAGTTCGCATGTGATTTTGCCTTAGAGGCCTCTTTTGTTTGGGTATGTTTTTGTTGAGAACCTCTGCATATGTGGGGGTGTGTTGTGTAGGTGTCAGTGGTGTTTGAGGTGTGGTGTTTGTGTTGACAACCTTCTCAGTGCCAGATATAATGGCTTGTGGGGAGAGAGCAATGACTCTAGGTGCTTGATGTAATTACATCTCTCACAAATTGTGTTCCTAGGTGGTAGTAGTAGAGGATTGTTTGTGTACATGAGGCAGTTGCTACTGCCCATATCAACCAGACTGGCAGGAGAAAATGTAGGAAATTGTCCATCCATATTTGTCAGAAACTGAGGGAGAGAGGCCAGAGAGAGCTGAGAGGGTAAAGTGTGGGAGGCTAAGAGTAGTACTACTAGATGATCACACAAGTGCTACTAAGGGAAAATTTGTAGGTGGAATACCTCAAAAAGGGTTAAAAATTGTGCTGCTGAAGCTCTGGATGCAGCAAACTTGTATCTAGACTATGTTACTCAATTTAAGGCTGAGAACACAGTAAAAAACTCACACAGAAGCACAGATTATCCACAAAACTTCAGCTTGGCCAGCTAAGAACTTGGTTATATTCAACTGGACGTATAAGAGAATTTAAGTACCTTTATCTGCTCTTTTTTTTTTTTAAAAATACAGTATTTAATTTGAGAAGGAATTGTTAACTGAAGTTATTCTGCTCTTCAGTAACTTGAACTGAAGCTAGTGTTGGCTGAATTTTGTTATTTGCTAGTAATTACAGGTGTGGGGGTAGCCACATTCTTTGATTTCCTGTCCTTGCATATTTAAACTGGTGCATGTGAAATAATTCCTGCTTTAAAACTTCAGCTTGGCCAGCTAAGAACTTGGTTATATTCAACTGGACGTATAAGAGAATTTAAGTACCTTTATCTGCTCTTTTTTTTTTTTAAAAATACAGTATTTAATTTGAGAAGGAATTGTTAACTGAAGTTATTCTGCTCTTCAGTAACTTGAACTGAAGTTAGTGTTGGCTGAATTTTGTTATTTGCTAGTAATTACAGGTGTGGGGGTAGCCACATTCTTTGATTTCCTGTCCTTGCATATTTAAACTGGTGCATGTGAAATAATTCCTGCTTTAAAACTTCAGCTTGGCCAGCTAAGAACTTGGTTATATTCAACTGGACGTATAAGAGAATTTAAGTACCTTTATCTGCTCTTTTTTAAAAAAAAATACAGTATTTAATTTGAGAAGGAATTGTTAACTGAAGTTACTCTGCTCTTCAGTAACTTGAACTGAAGCTAGTGTTGGCTGAATTTTGTTATTTGCTAGTAATTACAGGTGTGGGGGTAGCCACATTCTTTGATTTCCTGTCCTTGCATATTTAAACTGGTGCATGTGAAATAATTCCTGCTTTAAAACTTCAGCTTGGCCAGCTAAGAACTTGGTTATATTCAACTGGACGTATAAGAGAATTTAAGTACCTTTATCTGCTCTTTTTTTTAAAAATACAGTATTTAATTTGAGAAGGAATTGTTAACTGAAGTTATTCTGCTCTTCAGTAACTTGAACTGAAGCTAGTGTTGGCTGAATTTTGTTATTTGCTAGTAATTACAGGTGTGGGGGTAGCCACATTCTTTGATTTCCTGTCCTTGCATATTTAAACTGGTGCATGTGAAATAATTCCTGCTTTAAAACTTCAGTTGGCCAGCTAAGAACTTGGTTATATTCAACTGGACGTATAAGAGAATTTAAGTACCTTTATCTGCTTTTTTTTTTTAAAAATACAGTATTTAATTTGAGAAGGAATTGTTAAATGAAGTTATTCTGCTCTTCAGTAACTTGAACTGAAGCTAGTGTTGGCTGAATTTTGTTATTTGCTAGTAATTACAGGTGTGGGGGTAGCCACATCCTTTGATTTCCTGTCCTTGCATATTTAAACTGGTGCATGTGAAATAATTCCTGCTTTAAAACTTCAGCTTGGCCAGCTAAGAACTTGGTTATATTCAACTGGACGTATAAGAGAATTTAAGTACCTTTATCTGCTCTTTTTTTTTAAAAATACAGTATTTAATTTGAGAAGGAATTGTTAACTGAAGTTATTCTGCTCTTCAGTAACTTGAACTGAAGCTAGTGTTGGCTGAATTTTGTTATTTGCTAGTAATTACAGGTGTGGGGTAGCCACATTCTTTGATTTCCTGTCCTTGCATATTTAAACTGGTGCATGTGAAATAATTCCTGCTTTAAAACTTCAGCTTGGCCAGCTAAGAACTTGGTTATATTCAACTGGACGTATAAGAGAATTTAAGTACCTTTATCTGCTCTTTTTTTTAAAATACAGTATTTAATTTGAGAAGGAATTGTTAACTGAAGTTATTCTGCTCTTCAGTAACTTGAACTGAAGCTAGTGTTGGCTGAATTTTGTTATTTGCTAGTAATTACAGGTGTGGGGGTAGCCACATTCTTTGATTTCCTGTCCTTGCATATTTAAACTGGTGCATGTGAAATAATTCCTGCTTTAAAACTTCAGCTTGGCCAGCTAAGAACTTGGTTATATTCAACTGGATCTATGAGAGAATTTAAGTACCTTTATCTGCTCTTTTGTTTTAAAAATACAGTATTTAATTTGAGAAGGAATTGTTAACTGAAGTTATTCTGCTCTTCAGTAACTTGAACTGAAGCTAGTGTTGGCTGAATTTTGTTATTTGCTAGTAATTACAGGTGTGGGGGTAGCCACATTCTTTGATTTCCTGTCCTTGCATATTTAAACTGGTGCATGTGAAATAATTCCTGCTTTAAAACTTCAGCTTGGCCAGCTAAGAACTTGGTTATATTCAACTGGACGTATAAGAGAATTTAAGTACCTTTATCTGCTCTTTTTTTTAAATACAGTATTTAATTTGAGAAGGAATTGTTAACTGAAGTTATTCTGCTCTTCAGTAACTTGAACTGAAGCTAGTGATGGCTGAATTTTGTTATTTGCTAGTAATTACAGGTGTGGGGGTAGCCACATTCTTTGATTTCCTGTCCTTGCATATTTAAACTGGAGCATGTGAAATAATTCCTGCTTCAAAACTTCAGCTTGGCCAGCTAAGAACTTGGTTATATTCAACTGGAC